>NC_061510.1:110773212-111122458 GCF_022539505.1 Lolium rigidum
AAAAGCATGTTGGGTGAACAAATTACGATCGGGCAATTGACAAATAGAGAAGGGCATAACAATGCATGTACATGATATGATAAATATAGTGAGATTTAATTGGGCATTACGACAAAGTACATAGACCGCCATCCAACTGCATCTATGCCTAAAAAGTCCACCTTCAGGTTATCATCCGAACCCCATTAAGTATTAAGTTGCTAAGCAACAGACAATTGCATTAAGTATGGTGCGTAATGTAATCGACAACTACATCCTTAGACATAGAATCAATGTTTTATCCCTAGTGGCAACAAGACATCACAACCTTAGAACTTTCTCATCACTCGTCCCGGTGTCAATGAAGGCATGAACCCACTATCGAGCATAAATACTCCCTCTTGGAGTTAAGAGTACAAACTTGGCCAGAGCCTCTACTAATAACGGAGAGCATGCAAGATCATAAACAACACATAAACAATAGATTGATAATCACCATAACATAGTATTCTCTATCCATCGGATCCCGACGGACACAACATATAGTATTACGGATAGATGATCTTGATCATGTTAGGCAGCTCACAAGATCCAACAATGAAGCACAACAAGGAGAAGACGACCATCTAGCTACTGCTATGGACCCATGGTCCAGGGGTGAACTACTCACTCATCACTCCGGAGGCGATCATGGCGATGAAGAGTCCTCCGGAGATGAATCCCCTCTCCGGCAGGGTGCCGGAGGCGATCTCCTGAATCCCCCGAGATGGGATTCGCGGCGGCGGCGTCTCTGGAAGGTTTTCCGTATCGTGGCTCTCGGTACTGGGGGTTTCGCGACGGAGGCTATTTGTAGGCGGAAGGGTAGGTCAGGGGGGCTGACGAGGGGCCCACACCATAGGGCGGCGCGGGCCCCCCTCTGGCCGCGCGGCCCTATGGTGGCGGCGCCTCGTCGCCCCACTTCGTTATCTCTTCGGTCTTCTGGAAGCTCCGTGCAAAAATAGGACCCTGGGCGAAGATTTCGTCCAATTCCGAGAATATTTCCTTACTAGGATTTCTGAAACCAAAAACAGCAGAAAACAACAACTGGCTCTTCGGCATCTCGTTAATAGGTTAGTTCCAGAAAATGCATAAATATGACATATAATGTGCATAAAACATGTAGGTATCATCAATAAAGTGGCATGGAACATAAGAAATTATCGATACGTTGGAGACGTATCAACCCACTCACAAAGACATTGAATACTATGTTTGAGGCGCATATGCCAAACGTTATTCTGAAGTCAGTCGCTGTGATGAAGTCCCCGACTATGGTCTTCGTTTCCAAAGATTACCCGGCGGAAATTGCTTGGGTCGATGAGAGCACTCCAACTAAGGGTATAGATGAAGATTGGGGAGAAGATTTTCGATCGAGCACCATTGTCTGCGTTGCATTACCCCGTTCAATGGTGAATTGTATGCAATAGCTGTGAACAATTTTGAGTTCGGAAAATTAGTGTGCACCAACAATGTCCAGTTGGAGCAGCGTGCGAGCACTGTCAAAATGGATACACTATTTTCATTTCCAGAACTTGGAAATAACAAGTTCTACCTTGTGAAGTCGGATGGTGCTCTGCTGCTTGTGTTGTTGGACAACAAGCATTTGGAGGAAGGTCAACCATTGGTGTACCGTGTGGACACTGAGAGCCGCTCTCTCCATGCCGTCAATAACATTGGCAGTCGTGCCTTCTTCGTCCATTATATCCGGTGTATCTCCGTCGACACCAGAGTACTTTGATGATATAAAGGCCTGGGATGAGTGGCCAATACATGTGAATAGATTAGGAAACTACGGTATGAGAAATGAACAAAGGCCATACCGTTTGGAGGATGTATTGGCGCACACTGCAGATGGAAGGAGTTCAATGAAAATTTCCTTCAATGGAGTGACGAAGAAATATATGCTGAATGAAGAACATATTCGTTCATCCTGGGGTATCCTAATCTTCATGTTGGCCATACATTGTGTCTTGTATTATTTTCAGATTAGTTTGTCGTGAACATTAACATTGTTATTGGCTGCTTTTGGCTCTTGTATGCAGTTTATGTAGTATTATACTTAGTTTTCTGGATTTATTATGCTGGTGTGAATTTATCCTATACTAGCTTCTAGATTTGACTGATTTTGTTTGTAATGATGATGGCTTGATGTGGCTGCTGGCCTTAACTGCCGGAGCAGAGCAATTAGTACTTAACCAGGTGTACCGTCTTTATATTAGTATTATATTATATTACTTGACCATAGCCATATTCAAAATCAAATCTCAGTCGGGCGGCAAAATCTCCCGCCAATCTAGAAATATTTCAGACGTGTTTTTGAATGGGATAAGAAGATAGAACACGATGATAGTAACCGATATTCAAGGTGATGATGATTTGATTTTGCACTCGGCCTTGAACAGAGGTACTAGTACGGTCTCACAATTTTTTATCATTATACTTGGACCTTAGCCAAATTCAAAATCTCATAGCGGCAAAACTTCCCGCCCACAAAATACAAAAAATTCACACGCTTTCAAATTCCCATTCTACCCTTGTGGAGATGACAGCAAAGTCGGTTGGTGGGGGGGTCTGCCCGTCATTTTTTGGATCACCACCTCCCTAGCCCCGGAAACCCTCCCAAAAAAATTCATTTCCCTCAGACCACCCACCGGAACTTCCCAAGTCCCTCTCTCTACCACCTCCACGACCACCGCACCGGAACATCCCCGCCGGACTTCCCTGGCCTACCCGAGCCCTCGCGATCCTCGTCATCCGGCTGCCTTCCGGAGCCGCTTCATCGACGCCGTCATCAACCGGACCGGATCATCCCCGCCGAACCTCGAAACCATATGCTCATCCAGCAGCCTACCGCAGTCGCTTCAGCTGCGGCATCGTCCACCGCATCGGATCTTGCTCACCGACACCGATGTGCATGAACCGAATCTGCTTCACCGGCGCCGTGCATGATCTAAACTCTTCTACTGTCGCTTTTCTATTGCTTGCCTGCAAGTTCTTGTTTAATCTTGGGGGAACCTGTTTGTGCTAACGACGCGCCGTTACGTCTTTGCAGATTAGATGAGTAACCATGAAGTTTAATGGCCGTCTCTCCAACCCCAAGGAGCACATGTAGTGTACTTCATCACCGGATCTATCAACCCCAGGAAGATCTGCTGGTGATTCCCACAGAGTGCTTCTCCTAATGTAAGTCCCTTGTTTTAGCGCCATGTTACGGGTTCGGATGCCTCGTTTGTCTGAAGCTCTTTTAGTTCATTCCTAGTTATGACCGTAACACCTTGCTATTTTCTAGTTCATTGCTAACTTCAAGCGATTGAACATTTTGGTTTGCATTCCCTGCTCTGTAGATGTAGCCATCATAACTTCTATCTTGCTCATTCGTTGTTCATGCCAATCTTGTTCTCCCTGAACATGTTGGTTTGCATTCCCTGTACTACGGTGATGCCATTGTTATTTCTATCTACTTCGTCGTAAGCTAACAAATTAACTGCCTGCTATTAGTTCCTGCATGCTATCGCTCCTGCCATCCTGCAGTACAAATTTATTTGAACTCGTCACGAGCAGCAACTTCCATCATAATTTTGTCCGCCATCCGATTCTTCAAAAGCTGCAATATTAACTTGTTTCTCTTAATTGGCATGGCGCTCACATATAGAATTGTGAACATATTGGTGTGCATTCCCTTTTCTACAAGTTCGGATCCCACTATATTCCGTTTACGGTCCATCCTAAGCCGTAGCATTAACTATCCTCTATGTGTTGCTCATTACAACTTTATATCCCGAAACAAATTGATTTGTTTCCCTTATCTACAAGTTTATCAGTGATGCCATTATAACTCCTATCTGTTTTATTCCTAGCTATTATAGTAACATCCTGCTATTATTTAGTTCATGGCCAATTTTAAGTAATTGCACATGTTGGTTCGCATTCCCTGCTCTATAGCTTTTGGCATCGTAACTTCTATATTTGGTTTACATTCCCCGCTTTCTGTAGATCTAGCCATCATAACTTTATCTTGCTCGGTTGTTGTTACAAAAATTATGGCCTGCTACTATGTTGTTTGTGCCAATTTTTTACTCCATGAACATGTTGGCTTGCATTCCCTGTACTACGAGGTGATGCCATTGTTTTGTATCTAGTTCATTGTAAGCTAACAAAGTAAGGACTTAGTTTGGCATGCTATCACCCTGCTATCTAAGCCTGTAGTACAAATAAACTTGTCATATTACTAGATAATAATTTTGTGTGCCATCTTGTTCTTCAAAAGCTGCATTATCGACTTGTTTCTCTGACTTGGCATGACGCTCACATATGGAATGCTGAACATATTGGTTTGCATTCCCTCTTATACAAGTTCACGAGGTGATCCCACTATATTCTCGTATCTTGCTCGATCGTCGTTACAAAATTTATAGCCTTGCTACTATGTTGTTCATGCCAATTTTGTACTCCCCGAACATGTTGGTTTGCATGGGACTCGACAGTAGTAAGTCTGTTTGTTTCATTCTAACATGCTCGTTATATTGGCTCGTTGGTATGCGGCATGCACTCTTTGTTTGCTTATTGTGCGCATTACAATGATCTTGTTATAACGACGAAATGATGAGTTCCAAATTCTTTGGCAAACAATATTGTAGTGTCTTTGCCTTTCCATTGTTGCTGTCTTAACTTGTAATGTCTTTGTTTCAGATATAGGTGCTGCATGGACAACTTAAAAGATTGTCGGATCGCTTCATTGTATTGCTAGGTTTAATTACCATTCAATTTCTCTGGGTTCTGTAATATTTTTTTCAATGCCTTGCAGCTGATGTAATATTTAGTTAGTTTTTATAGTTCTTTCGCGCATTTTTTCTTTGGTGCTTGTGGTAAGTGAGGCTATCCGACAGAAATCAATGCTGCGTAAATATTCTCAGTATCTAAATCACGAATTCCCATCCCTTAAACGGCCCAATTAAGAAAAATCACATATGTGCCTGCCCGCAAAATCCTAAAGCGCATATTATGCCGGCATATAAACAGCAACTAAACGGGCTGGCCCACTTACTTCTTGGGCCAGCCCATTTGATTTACCGTGGAACCCACACTCTAATTGGGCTGGCCCACTTGCTTTAAGGTGGACCCCACCCACTACTGGGCCGGCCCACTAATTAGTTGGGCCAGCCCATTTGCTTTTGTGGTGGACCCCACATACTAAATGGGCCGGCCCTTTAAGAGGAAAGTGGGACCCGCCTGTGTTTTTGGCCGGCCCACTATCTTGTTGGGCCGGCCCACCTGCTATATGGTGGACCCCACATACTAATTGGGCCGGCCCTTTAACAGGAAAGTGGGACCCACCTGTGCTTTTGGCCCGGCCCATTATCTTGTTGGGCCAGCCCACTTGCTATATGGTGGTCCCACATGGTAAATGGGCCGGCCCTTTAATAGGAAGGTGGGACCCACCTGTGTTTTGGGCCCGGCCCACTATCTTGTTGTGCCAGCCCACTTTCTATATGGTGGACCCCACATACCAAATGGGCCGGCCCATTAACAGGAATGTGGGACTCACCTGTGTTTTTGGCCCGGCCCACTATCTTGGTGGGCCAGCCCACTTGCTATACGGTGGACCCCACATACTAAATGGGCCGGCCCTTTTACAGGAAGGTGGGACCCACCTGTGTTTTTGGCCCGGCCCACTATCTTGTTGGGCCGGCCCACTTGCTATATGGTGGACCCCACATACTAAATGGGCCGACCCTGTAACTGAAAGGTGGGACCCACCTGTGTTTTTGGCCCGGCCCACTAGCTTGTTGGGCCGGCCCACTTGCTATATGGTGGAACCCACACACTAAATGGGCCGGCCTTTTAAGAGGAAAGTGGGACCCACCTGTGTTTTTGGCCCGGCCCACTTGCTTCTTGGGCCGGCCCAGTTGCTGTAAGGTGGACCCCACATGGTAAATGGGCCGGCCCATTTAAGTTTTGACCAGTCAACCTTAGAGGTTAGGCCCGGCCCACGTAACTAATGGACCAGCCCAGCTATATAGTTGACCGGTCAAACTATGTCATCTGGCCTAGCCCGCTTAAGACGTGGCGAGCCTCGTGTGGGCCTACCATCTACCACGGGGTTTCGGCCGGTTAACGCCGTTAGCCGCCGATTAACGGCGTCGCCACGTGTCGGCTTGCTCGACGTCGGCGGTCAACGGGCTCCCGGAAACACTTGGGCAACGGTCCGATTTTCCGTGGCGGAAGGGCGCCCAAGCGCGACGGATCGAAAAAATCGTCGCTGGACTTTGCCTGACGCAGTTTCGACAACAGAACCCATATCGTCGGGTTAGGCCCATAGGCGACGAAAAATACCCCTTAGTGGACGATTTTGGGACGTTGTCTATCAGAACTTTTCTTGTAGTGAATGTCCCAAGCTTTATCAGGAATAGGTAGAGGCTGTAACAAACCTGAAATTCCCACATGTTCTGGTTTCGCTTGCTGACAAACAATACAGTGTGCCACATAATTCTTGACATCTTGTTTCAAATTTGGCCACGAGAAGAGTGCTTTGACCTTATGATATGTAGCGTTGAATCCACTGTGTCCACCAACACCACTATCATGTAATGCCAATAGAATTGCCTTTTTGGCTTCCGCATGATTTCCCAGCCAAATTCTATCCTGATGTTTGATTACTCCATTGTGTAATGAATATCCCGCATTATTAGGACTGACAATGCTAAGTTCAGTGAGAAGCCTCTTTGCTTGGTCATCCTCTAAGTAACTCTCAACCACAATTTCTAGCCATCGAGGAGTGTTGACAGAAATTGCTACTAGTTCACCATTATCAGGAAGCGAGATAAAGCATCAGCCACTACATTGTTTGTTCCTTGTTTATATCTGACCTTGTACTGCATTCCTAGCAATTTACAGAAAGCCTTATGTTGGATTGAATTGGTCAACTGTTGTGCCTCCAAATGAATTAGGCTTTTGTGGTCGGTGAATATCGTAAACTCCCGATGCTGCAAATATTGCTTCCACTTCTCTACTGCCATTATCAAAGCCAAACACTCTTTTTCATAAGTTGAAAGTGTTTGAGCATGAGAACTTAGTGCTTTACTAAGATATGCTATGGGATGTCCCAACTGTGACAGGACTGCACCAATACCCACTCCAGAGGCGTCAGTGTGCACCTCAAATGGTAGCTGAAAATTGGGCAATGCAAGTACTGGAGCTTCCACCAATGCTTTTTTCAATGTTTGAAAAGCAGTAGCTGTCACCGACGACCATATAAACTGAGTTCCCTTTCTCAACAATTCAGTCAAAGGACGGCTGTGTAGGATAACGTTGCATAGAAAACAAAAATTTTCCTACCGCGAGAACGCAATCCAAGCCAAGATGCAATCTAGAAGACGGGAGCAACGAGGGGATGATCGAGACTCACCCTTGAAGATTTCCAAAGCCTATAAGAGTAGGCTCTTATTGCTGCGGTAGACGATCACTTGCCGCTTGCAAAAGCGCGTAGAAGATCTTGATCACGGTGCCACAATCGGGCAGCACCTCCGTACTCGGTCACACGTACGGTGTTGATGAAGACGACGTCCTCCTCCCCGTTCCAGCGGGCAGCAGAAGTAGTAGATCCTCCTCGGAATCCCGACAGCACGACGGCGTGGTGACGGTGGTGGTGGAGAACTCCGGCAGGGCTTCGCCTAAGCGTATGCGGGAGTTGTATGTGGAGGAGAGGTGCTAGGGTTTGGGGAGAGGAGGGCTTGGCTGGCCACAAAGGGGCGGCCAAGGTTGTGGCTTGAAGTAGCCGGCCCCCTCCCCTTGTCCCTCTTTTTATAGGTGGAACCCCCAAGAGTTAGGCTACAAGTCTTCGAATAAGACCCCAACCCAATACTTGCCTAAGGTGGGAAACCTTCCCAAGGGGGGAATCCCACTCAAGGTGGGATTCCCACCCCTTCCTTGGGGGGTTGGCCGGCCAACCATGAGGAGCCCACCTGGGAATCCTCCCCTTTAGGGTTTGGCAGGTCATGCTAGGTGGAGTCCCTCCGGGACTCCACTTTCCATGGTGATTTTTTCCGGACTTTTCTAGAACCTTCTAGAACCTGCCATAAATGCACCGGATCATTTCCAAACTTGGAATATGACTTCCTATATATGAATCTTATTCTCCGGACCATTCCGGACCTCCTCGTGATGTCCTGGATCCCATCCGAGACTCCGAACAAAACTTCGAACTCCATTCCTTATTCCATATCTACTTAAACGACATCAAACCTTAAGTGTGTCACCCTACGGTTCGTGAACTATGTAGACATGGTTGAGAACTCTCTCCAACCAATAACCAATAGCGGGATCTGGAGATCCATAATGGCTCCCACATATTCAACGATGACTTTAGTGATCGAATGAACCATCCACATACGATACCAATTCCCTTTGTCACGCGATATTTTACTTGTCCGAGGTTTGATCATCAGTATCACTCTATACCTTGTTCAACCTCGTCTCCGACAAGTACTCTTTACTCGTACCGTGGTATGTGGTCTCTTATGAACTTATTCATATGCTTGCAAGACATTAGACGACATTCCATCGAGAGGGCCCAGAGTATATCTATCCGTCATCGGGATGGACAAATCCCAATGTTGATCCATATGCCTCAACTCATACTTTACGGATACTTAATCCCACCTTTATAACCACCCATTTACGCGATGGCGTTTGATGTAATCAAAGTACCTTTCCAGTATAAGTGATTTACATGATCTCATGGTCATAAGGACTAGGTAACTATGTATTGAAAGCTTATAGCAAATAACTTAATGACGTGATCTTATGCTACGCTTAATTGGGTGTGTCCATTACATCATTCATATAATGATATAACCTTGTTATTAATAACATCCAATGTTCATGATTATGAAACTAATCATCTATTAATCAACAAGCTAGTTAAGAGGCTTACTAGGGACTCTTTGTTGTTTACATATCACACATGTATCAATGTTTCGGTTAATACAATTATAGCATGGTATATAAACATTTATCATAAACATAAAGATATATAATAACCACTTTTATTATTGCCTCTTGGGCATATCTCCAACAGGCTGATAGTTCCATAATTAGCTATGAACTTCCTGTAATACCCTGCTAATCCCAGGAACGCCCTTACTTGCTTGACTGTATTTGGAACAGGCCACTGCTTAATAGCTTGAATTTTGGATGGGTCAGTTGCAACCCCTTCGGCACTGATGACATGACCAAGATACTGAAGCTTTTTCTGTGCAAAGGAACACTTGGACTGTTTAACATAGAACTTATTATCTTGCAGAATTGTGAACACTTTATTTAATAGTTCCTTATGTTGTTCCAAAGTGGATGTGTAGATCAAGATGTCATCCATAAATATAAGCACCCCCTTGCGCAGTAAGTCAGCAAATACGGAGTTCATTGCAGCTTGAAATGTTGCTGGAGAGTTGGTAAGGCCAAATGGCATTACCTTAAATTCCCAATGACCGTGATGGGTTTTGAATGCCGTCTTGTACTCTTCTCCAGGGACGAGCCTAATCTGATGATAACCACTGCGAAGGTCAAGCTTGGTGAAATACTGAGAACCTGAAAGTTCATCTAATAGCTCGTCTACCACTGGTAAAGGATACTTGTTCTTTTCTGTCAATGCATTCAGATATCTGTAATCAATGCACATACGCCAGCCGCCATCTTTCTTCTTGACAAGGATCACAGGAGATGCATAAGGACTGTGGCTTTCTTGAATTACTCCTTTTTGCAACATCTCTTTGATTTGAGCTTCCAACTCATCTTTCTGTGTTGGGGCATACCGATATGGTTTCTTTTGCACTGGTACTGCCCCTGGTAACAAAGGTATTTGATGGTCATAAACTCTGCTTGGTGGCAATTCCGTTGGTTCTTGAAATGAGGCTTGGTGCTTTCTGATGACTTCCAAAATCTCAGCTGGGACAATCTCTTGTTGCAATGCTTCATTACTGACATTCAACGCCATCAGCTGGGCTATCAAACCTTGCTCTACAAGTTGATGCAACTCTGTGGCTGATATTTTTGGACAGTATGTGTTGTTAGTTGAAACACCCCGCAAGGTAATTCTTTTACCATCATGCTTGAATCTCATTTTCTTCCGCTTCCAGTCAATGAACATCTTCCCATTGTTACATCTCTCTAACCAATCCATGCCCAATATCATGTCATAACACTTCAATGGCAGAGCTCGGACTGGAGTAACAAATTTAGTTTGTTGAACACCCCACGTTAGGCCAGACATCCCTGTGTCACTGACCAATTTAGTGCCATCAGCAATGGTGACTTTCACTGGTGATAATGGTTGCACTGGAATCTTCAGTCGATCAACAAGTTCTTGACTGATAAAATTTCCTGAACTCCCTGAATCAATCAGAATAAGGATTTGTGACTGTCCAATATGACCAAGCAATCTCATGGTCCTTTTACTTGTAGTACCTTGTGTAGATGCAGGGGACAGACACAAGGACTGCTCTGTTTCTGAGTCACCTGAATCTTCAGATGCTGTTTCACCATCTCGAGGTTCAGCGGCATGGTTGTCAAGCTCTATCTCCAAGGCTTCACACAGTGCATCCATAACTGCCAGCTCAATCTGTTTGGGACACTGGTGTGTTGGGCCATATTTACCCCCACATTTGAAGCACTCACCTTTTGCTCTACGCTGAGCACGAAGGGTGTCAAACTTGGTTGGTTGAGCCACTTGGATTGGTTGCTTTCCAGCATCTGCTTTCATGTCTGCTGGTTGAAGACCCAGTTTGCCTGGTCCTGCTTGATTGTGCCACTTTTTGTACTCATATTTGTTGCCTCATTTGAAATCGATATTCTGTGCTTCCTGTAAGAGAGCCAGAGAAATAGCCGCATCAACTGTTCTTGGCTTATGCAATATGATAGCTGAACGTATGTCTTTTCTTAATCCTTTTACATACTTTGCAACAAAAAAGGTGTCATCTAAGGCAGGATTGTGTGCTAACAACTGATTTTGTAGTAATTCAAATTCTCTAGAATAAGCATCTACATCACCAGCTTGTCTAATCTCTAGAGCTTTGTTCATATCTGTGTAATATAAATCCTTGGAGAATTTCTGACACACAGCTACCACTAAGTGTGCCCATCCATCTATGTCATGTTGGGCCTCATAGGTCTGTAGCCATAAAGCTGCAGAACCAGTGAAGTGCAAGGTTGCATAATCTACCTTATATTCCTCTGGAATATGGAACATGTTGAAATATTTATCAGCTTTTTCTTTCCACATTTTAGGATGTGTGCCATCAAATTTAGGAAAGTTGGTTTTAAGCATGCGAAACTCATTATGTGAGGTATCTCTATGCACTCTATTGCTAGTGATGTGAACAACATTAGATGGACCAGATTCATGCTGATTTCTAGTAATATGATACGCACCATTGTCCAGAGCACGCTCTGAAGCGGTGCCTTGGTGTTGAATGACCTCGCGGCGCCCATCTGGGCTGGTGGTGGCGTCGAGCACCTTGTTGACGGAGCTCTCCAGAGATGTGATACGCGTGCCCATGTTGAGCATCTGCGTTTCCACCGCCCCCACCTTGACGGAGAGAGCATCCTGCGACTTGAGTATGCGCTCAGTGGTGAGCCGCAACTCCTTGCAACTCTCGGTGTTCTGCTTCGCTGTCTCCGCAGCCGACGCAAGGCCGGTGAGAGCAGTACTCATCTGAGCCGCTAGGGCCTCAAGGGTGATCGCCATGGCCGTTGCTTGATGCTCGATGGACGTGACACGGACCGTGAGCGTGGCTTGACGCGCCGTGATGTCGAAACTCCAATCACCTTGGTTCTATCGCCGACGGAATCAACGAGTACTAGGGCTAGCCGTTCCTCTGCAATCGATCCCCCAACCGCCTCCTGAACCACACGAGCTCGACCGATCCGACAGGGATTCCACCTCTGCGCTATGGGTGCACAGAGAACCTTCGTCGTCGTCGTGCTTGTGGCCAAATGAACCCATCGCCGAAGATTTTGCCTCCTGCGCCGCCAATGGTGAGGCAGCCGCACTCCACGCCGCCGCAAGCACACAAGAGAGCATGGATTACTGAGAGATCCCGACCTACTCCTTGTTGACCTGATCCGCCACCCACTGTCCTCGCTATAGATCTGGTAGGAATTTTTTTTGTGGAGAATTTTGTGAGAAAATTTCGCCGATCCGCCAGGAACGAGGGCTCCTGATACCAACTGTAACGATCCTTCTACCGGCAACACACCAGATAGTTAGATTTCATCACATATTGTCTCAGATACAACCCAGATACAAGGAATTTAGAGATCTGAGGGAGGAAGAAGCATAGAACAAGGGAAAAGGGAGCAACCGCTCTCTGTTACAATAATATTCGATGATGCCCTTTTTTTCCTACGCCCTCCATTACTTGCAGTCAACATCCTGAGTTGTCTTGGCTGAGCCGTCACTTCCTGGGCTTGACGTTTCCTTGGGCCTGCCGAGTGTGCCACTAGAGCCCACGTCCATCACACACTTGTATGTTACAACTGACACTTTACCAATCTGATGTTTGGACAGTAAAGAGAAAGGGGTGATACGCATGATTGTATAGGTAAGAACTTTGTTCCCGCAGCAGAGTATTATCTTCTGCAGAGAAGTGCAGAGTAGGTGATTCTCTAGAGACACATCTTTTTACCTGAACATTATTGTACTTGCACAACAGTTGTCGAACAGCTGCTCCCTCTCGACGGGAACCAAAAGGAAAAGAGAAAGAACATAGGGATCGACACTAGCGAAGAACAGGTGCACATTGCGGCCTTTATACCTCCCTTAATCTTGAGGGCACCAGTATATGGTGTAATGTAATACACGAAAACTCTATACATCTCACAACCTTTTTGCAGGAGAAGAAAATGAGCTAGTAGTCAACACAGCCCACCTCAGATAATTCTTTATCCTAACCCTCCATTTCTTTTGAACAAAAAAAAATCACAGGTTAACGACACGGCAGAGCTTTACGCAACCAACAGAAAAATGGTGAAAGGAAAAAAGAGGGAGGTGGCGGGCAGGCATCCTTCGTTTCGTTCGGCTGCCCTTGTCGCTCCTCTGTGGAGTCACCGGAGGGGAGCCTCGTTGCAGCTCCGTTCGTTTCACCTAATAATCTTCAGGTTATTAGGATAACCTACGCTTCAGTAGTGGATGCAGTCGTCCAGGGCCTGGACACGATGTGGGCGTAGAGGAACTGGTTCCAGGTGTCGGGGAGTCCCGGCAGGCACCAGTGGATGCAGTCGGCGAACGTCCTGGGGTCGGCCTGCTGCTCCGGCGTGAGCAGCTTCCCCTGCCGGAGCGTGTGCACGGAGGTGTGCGCGTCCTTGCGCAGCTCCGACAGCGCCGTGATGTCGACGAAGTGCACGGGCACGCGCCGGAACGTCCGCAGCACGTCCTGGGCGCCGGCGTAGAGGCGCCAGTCCGTGCCCACGTCCAGCGTCGCGCTCCGGTTGCTGATCGGCTGCGTCTCCATCGCGCACTTGATGCCGCCCTGGTTGCCCCACGCCTCCGGCCTGTTTGACATATGAAAATGAGTGTGAGTGTCTGATCGAAATAATAGGTCGCGCGTGTGCATCTCTGAAAGGTTCAAGGGTCCTCTCTCACCACCTACTTAATTAGGAGAGTGTAAAGCAAGTGTGACTTGTTGGTTAACATCTGACAATCCCTCTCGATCTTTACCCCTTTTTTGCGAATTAAGGCAATGATAGATCAACGCAACACCTAACTGAAAGAGAAAGATCAATGCGCTCTTGGGTCTCGATCTACCTCTCCTTCTCTCGATGAACCAACCCTAAAGGAAACTATTGGTAGCATACACCGCACTTGCACATTTCTGACGGAACTGAAGCATGAAAACTCCTACCCATATGGTGATATGTAGAAAGGAAAATCTGAAGCAAAGACAAGATGGCAAATGTGCAGTGCAAGCAACAAAGAAGAAGACGTGGTAGCAGCAGTACTGGAATGGCTTACGTGATGTGGTTGGGTGACATGCCCATGAAGAAGACAGTGGTCCTGTTGGGGTCAATGTTGCGGTCCACCCACTTTGCCCATGTCTTGAGCACCTGGCTGTACGCCACGGGCCGGTCGACCTCCTCGTACTCGGTAGCGCCCTCCTCGAATGACCCTTTCCTGTCGCCCAAAACCGTATGTACATGTCAGTGCCACATTCACGCAGAGTTGCCAATTAGATAGTACTTCCTCCGATCCATAATATATAAGTGTCGGAGGGAGTAGTACAGTTGGCTAGACTTACAGGACTTTCATGTTGAGCTCATTGAGCCACCAGATGTAGGTGTTGAAGATGAGGTAGTCGACGCCGACCCAGTTCTGGGCGTGCTTGGCGATGGAGTGCCACTGGATGATGCGGTTGGGGACGCTGTGCACCTTGGGGTTGTCGGAGTTGGACTCCACCAGGAACGGCGCCCAGTAGAACTCTACTGTCGCGTTGTAGTCCTGCGCACCACATGCAACATTTTGATGTTAGTTATGAGCCCAAGATGTACAATGTTCCACTACCGTTACGAAGTAGGAGTACGTACATGGGCGTAGAAGATGTTGCTGGAACCATTGTTGACGAACTTGGTGAGGGTCTTGTGGCCTTTGGGGATCACCGACTGCACCAGGCACACCATCGACTCCCACTGGTTTCGGTTCAGCGAGTCGCCCACGAACATCAGCCGCTTGTTGCGAAGCCGCTCCAGCAGCAGCAGCGCGTCGAACCTGCATTTTGTATCAACACCTTTTTTTAGTTTCTGACACCCGCTGTCTTTGGAGGAATGTACTTATTGGACTTGAGAAGCGAGTCTAAACAAGATCGGTCGAACAAACTGATACGATATCCAAATCAAATAAGAAAGAAAACCAGACTTCCTCTCGCACTAAATACTTGTCACAGGTTTAAAATGAACTTGGACAGATTTTAGTCTATGATTTTTTAAAAACTGTGAAAAGTATTTATTAGGTTGTGTGGGTGTTCCGTCTACTCCCTCTGTCCTCAAATAAGTGAACATTTAGCCTCAAACTTTGTTCACAAGAAAGTGTACTTCTATCTTTCCAATGCACTTTAAAGTAGCAAAAATTATTTCTCTCTCATCGCGTGAAAATCAAACTCAATAATATTTTGCACATGTTATCATTAATTTCTACACGGAGGTGAAAGAATTAAAGACGACAGAGATGTTAATTTGCATCTTTCCAATGTAATTTCCTCTACTTCATAATGTCTTAAAACCCTGCATATGCACTTACTCACTCTGTCCACAAATAAGTGTACATGCTGAGTTTTCAAAATAAATTATAAAGTGAAGTGAAAAATATATTGGAAAGATGCATCTTTCCTTTTTAATTATTTCATCTCCAATCAGCTAAGTGCTTGTAAAAAACAAGAAGAATATATCTTAATGTATTATTGGATTTGATTTCTGTGCGATGAGAGAAACAATTAAAATGCAGTGAAAATATAGAAATACACTCTTTCGTGGACAAAGTTTAGAGTTAGATATCTACTTAATTGTGGATGGAGGGAGTATTTGCGAACGGATGGAGTATAGCACAAAGTGGTGTTTGTCACTTTGTCACGTGCTCCCACAAATACAGAAAGCCATACAGAAAACGGTAGCGAAACCCGCATCACTCTCCGCAACTGATGTTCCGGAAACGAACGATGCTCTCCGGCCTTTCGGCCTTGAATTTCGGCGTTGAACCCGAACCCTAAACTGGAAACTCTGAAAAAATGGCGGGTTCCAAAGAAAGGGGAAACGAAATGAACATACCGCGGGAGGTCGCAGTCGGTGGGCTGCCACCGCCACTTCTGGTACGAGTCGTCGCGGCGGCCGTTGCGCATGCAGGTGACCTGCTCCGTCAGGAACTCGCACTGCGCCTCCTTGTACACCGGCGCGTTCACCTCGTCGTGCACCCAGCCGCCGCGGTACAGGTCGCACGTCTCCGGCACGCTCACCACCGTCCGCAGCGCCGCCGTCGCCGCGGCGGCCTTCGCCGTGGAGGCCCTCTCGGCCACCTCCTCGTCCTCCCGCCGCTTCGCCTCCTCCGCGCCGCCGCCTCCCAGCACTCTAGGCAGCGTCACGTCCCTGTCCTTCTCCTGCCCCTCCTCCTCCTTCGCGGCCGCGTTGGCGTTGGCTTTGGCGAGGGCGGCATTGGCCCTGGCCACCACCACCGTCCCGGTGATGCTGCCGTTGGCCGCCGGCCGAAGGGTCGCCGTGGCGGGCGCGTCGAGGACGCGCACGATGACCTCCTCGCCGCGCCTGGCGAGGGTGGTGACGGCCTGGTGCGCGGCGGCCTCGGCCTCCTGCAGGAGGTGCAGGTCGGGGGACTTGGCCCGGAGCGCGCCGGCGCTGAAGGGGAAGTCGGCGATGGACTTGATGTCCTCGTTGTACAGGAACGTCGCGAACACGAACAGCGAGAACACCACCGCCGCCATCGACAGCGGCGTGCCGTTCTTCCGCGCCGCCACGCCCGCGCCCAGCGCCGCCTGCTTCATCGCGTACGGCGCCGACCCGAACACCGACTTGCGCCGCTGCTGCATGCTGGGCCGACTCCTGCTTCCCGCTGCCGCGCTTTAAAGGAAACTTACCGCGCGCCGCCCCGGCCGGCCGGCCTTTGCTTGCAAGCCAGGGAAAGATCGATCCGCACAGTAAACAAAAACTTGTTTGATTCCTGTGCTTTCCTCCGCTAGCTAGCTCCCTGTGTATCTATCTATCTACTCTTATCTAGCTAGCTCCCACTATATGAAACGGAGTGGAGTTTCTTCTTGTTCTCGCGGTTGCTGTGTCTCCCCGCTTGGCTGTCCTTCTCGCTTGGCCACCTAGTCTCCCTATATACCAGCCTATCCCTTTACCAGTTTGGTGCCCATTTGGTTGGAGTTTGCCTTTGCTTCCCCTTGCTATGTTTGGTTTGGCTTGCCTGCTTTCATCTTTTATTGTTGCGGCATCTCGCCTCTCCACCAGCATACTCTCTCTATTTGGTGCTATTGCTTAGTACTCCCTCCGTCCCGATTTAATTAACTTGGGGGAGGAAGACGTTTCACAATTGTAATTTTACAATCTAGTCCTACACATTTCCCAGATCTGATCGCTCAGTCCCACGATCCATTCTCCGTCTATCGCTCCGTCCAAATCGCTCCATCCAGATCGCCAGCACCAACTTCTGCGACGGCGAGCACAGCGCCTCCGCCTACCGCCTCTGCTCCTGGTCAACCGGGGCATGGAGATTGCCAGCTCCATCCAGATCGCCAGCTCGATCCAGCGCCTCCGCCTACCGCCTCTGCTCCTGGTCAACCGGGGCATGGAGATTGAGATGTGCTGGAGATGGTGGGGAGGAGGAGAAGGAAGTGGGGATTGGTGGAGAGGAGGAGGAGAAGGGGACGGGTAGGGGAACGGCGGCGACGGGACGCCGGCGACGGGGACGAGGAGTGGATGGGGACGGGTTACGACTGCGTGTGCGTGGACTGGACGCGGGCACGTGGTTGTGACTCGGGTCAAGCGGCGGGGACATGCGGGTAGCAGTTAAAAAATGATAGGGGGTTTTGCGTAAAATTACTGCCGAGTTAATTAAATCGGGACGGAGGGAGTAGGATTTAATTATCATCAATTTCCTGCCATCTTTTGAAATTGAGAATTGAGATAGAGTAGCCTACAACCTTTATCACAAGAAAATGGGTACTTAATTTCCTCCTAATTATCCTACGTGGTATTTAGTTTACCACATTGCTGTGCATCCGTTTCCTGCTTGCGTGCATGCGTATTCTGGATTAATAGTATTTAAATGTTGCTTGTTAATTGCTACACCTTTTGTTTCCATGCTTTTCGATTTTGGTTACGAGATGCAGATGGCTGAATGGTCGCAGGTATGTTCTTTTGTGACATGGAGTGGTTAGACCGTGGCTGTCTTTCATGGGGTGGGAGGTAAGACGGTGGCGAGATCGGGAAGCAATCAAGCAATGGCGATCGTAGAGACCAGCAGGCAGCCCCACCCTACCGCGCGGGGGCGGCTTCGTCGCTACTCCTTTTTATTGTATGCACGAGATCATTCTTTGGTGTATTTGGATGCGTCACGTCATATTGTATATATTCTGTACAGATCAATCAAGAAACGTGATGGAATGAACCAGACAACGATACCGTAGCTGAGATTTTCAGGCTTCAGAGTCCATGATAGTATTCAGAGTGTTAGCGCAGTTTGAACCGCAAGCTCTGAGACTGCACAAGTACACATATCACGATTTCAGTACATCCTCTGATTCATATTACTGGCCACTAGCATGGATATACTTAGAACTAAAATATGCCTAGATGCATCTATATTAGTGACAACTAATATGGATTGGAGGAAATACACAAATCGATTGCTTAGTTCTTCAACAACTTGAAATGGGTAAAACAAGTTATAGCCCTCAATCACAGAAATGGTATTACCGGGGGAATGTTGATGTCACGGGAATAGCTTTCCAAACGATAATCAAGATGTGATCTATCTCTGACAGATCAATGCTTCCATATATATCTGTTGTTCTCACTATAGTTAATTTGAATAGACATATCCTAGAGAGTTACCCTAGCTCCCCCAGCCGCCAGCTCCCTCCTCCCTCCTTCCGTCCCTCGTTGCCGCCAGACGGCATTGCCAGGCAAAGCCTCGGGGCATCGACGGCGGCGGGGACTCTTCTCCTCCTCGCGTGGATGTGGCAGCGAGGGCCGACACGGTCGATGGGGACGTCGGGCTCGACGCAGGACACGACGGCGTGGTGGCTCGTCCACGGCGTGGAGGCTGCGTAGCTCCGACGAGGTGGCGGTGCATTGTCTGCTGACTAACGCGGCCGTGGCCAGGGGATGGCTGCGGCGGGCCCAGATCTAGGTTTGTGGGCCTAGGTTTGGGCCTCATATGGGCTGCTTGGGTATGGACGAGCTTGATGAGGGTTACTTGCTAGGGTGCAGGCTCAGCTCCGCACGTGTACAGGTTGGGACGCCGGTGTCGCAGGGCCGAACCGCTCCCGTGTGCCCTGTACGTGCGGGTGCTGCTCTCGGTAGGGACCGAGTTTGCCCTCTCGGGTATGCTCCTGTTCGTGAGAGTTGGGTTCCTTGGCTGGTAGGGTAATTGTCGAGGGTGCTCCTCGGCAATGCCCTCCGTTAGGGGCTTAGGGTTGATGGAATCCTGCAAGCTGATACGAGACATCGGTTCACAGACAAGCGGGGAGAGCGATTTACCCAGGTTCGGGGCCCTCGATGAGGTAAAACCCTTACGTCCTGCTCTGTCTGTTCTTGATTATGATGCAAACAGGTTACAATGGGGTGCCGAATAGTTCGGCAGTGATCTCGTCGAGATAGCTAATTGCTAGGGTAACCTAGTTCTAAGCTTCTGTTGGCTAAGATCGCTAAGATTGATTGTGTCCCTCGATAGCCCCTCTCCTGACCTTTATATAGGTGGCCAGGTCCCGAGAGGTCTAATCGAGTACGAGTAGGTTCTGACGTAGATCTATCTCTAATCTTTCCTTGTTCGGCTTCTTCCGTGTCTTATACTTCAAGTAATCTTCCGCTGCACCGTCCTAGTGGCCCACCTTCCCTTTGGGTACCTTCGTGGGCCTCCATCTGGACCGTATAGGGTAGAGCAATATTGGTTACCCGAAGGGTAATGCCCACGTCAGTAGCCCCCGAGTGTCTAGCCGAACATAGTTCGGGTAGAGACTGAAGCATATCTTCTTCTGAAGTCCTTATCCTTGATCATTCTTGCTTTCCCTCTGTCTTCTATCGAGTGCGCGTCAGCGCTCCCGATGGGAGTAGCCCCCGAGTCTAGGTACGGATGCTTGCAATCCGTGCGTAGACTCAAGTTGTACCACTCGAACATCTTCTTCTGCCGAAGTCTTTCCTACAAGTCTTTGTAGACCATCCGATATATTTTCTTTATGCAAGGGATAACGAATAACGTGCCTAACTTTTGCTGGTTAACTGCCGATGGCAAAACAACGTTACCCTACACAGAATCAAGTCCCCGGCATGATCCTGGAGTGCGAAAAAAGTTACGTCGGGTGCGCGTCCGGCGCTCCCGATGGGAGTAGCCCCGAGTCCGGGCACGGGCGCTTACGTCCGGGTGCAGACTTGAGTCAAATTTTTCCTTCGAGTCTTTTTTCTATCGGGTGCGCGCCAGCGCTCCCGATGGGAGTAGCCCCCGAGCCTAGGTGCGGATGCTTGCAATCCGTGCGTAGGCTCAAGTTGATCACCCGATACTTTCTTATCTCTTCGTATGCAATCATTCCTCATGACGCCATTGATGACGTTTTTCTGTCCCCTTGATTTTGACTGATAAGACGCAACCTGCCAGCCCTGTTTGCGAGCAATTCCTGCTCCTCTTTACACGGTTAGCGAGGCACCTCCTCGATTTCCGCAACCATTAACTGGAGAAAAGGCCCACTAACAATACGAGGCCTTCCTTAAGTTTCCCAAGAGATAGAAATCCCTAATCTTCTCCTTCATTCATTCCTTCGATGTTCTTCCTCTTCTCCCGTTCTCAACTGCTCGCGCCGCCACCACTGCCTTCCGGTTTCTCCCAGATCTCACAATGGTGAAGAAGAAGAACCCTAGCGCCGCTGCCAGCTCCACGAGCGGTGGTGCCGCCGCCAAATCTTCCTCGATTCTTTCGAAGGAGGGCACCCCAAGCGCTCCTCCCCCAGCTCCGGCACCGCCGGCGCCACCGAGCTCAGCAGCCAGGCCCGGAGATTGGATAGCTTCAACCGTCACCAAGCGTGACGAGAAGAGATCCCGAAGCTCGGGATTGATCTCCTCCGATGAGGGGAATGTGATCTTTCCAGGTGCGATTTCTCGACCTAATCCCCCTGCCGGTTTTACCGTGATGTTCTTGTCGTTCTTATACCGAGGCCTTTCGCTTCCCGTTCACGAATTTCTCCTCCATCTCTTGCAAACTTACGAAATCCAACTATGGCAACTCACTCCCAACTCAATCCTCCATGTTGCTGTGTTTATCACCCTCTGCGAAGCATATCTGGGCGTTGAGCCTCATTTTGGGTTGTGGAAAAAGATCTTCTATGTGAAGAGATACAGCAGTAGCAACGGATCTTTTGTCACCCGAGGAGTGGGATTTGTAGCTCGTTCGGATGTCAATTACTTCAATTTCCCAATGAGAGAGTCCGTGCAAGGGTGGAGATTGAAGTGGTTCTATATCAAGGATTCCTTGTCGCCCGAATCTCAACTTCCTCGCTTTGTCGATGTCCTTGAAGCCAAGCCTAAGAATTCCTGGAAGAATGTTCTCTCTCCCGACGAAAAAGTAGCAGCCGATGAATTATTTGCCAGATTTCTTCGGATCAAGGAGGCTGACGGACAAACCATGGTCGGCACCGAGGTAGCGGCAGTGTTTCTGAAACGTCGAGTCCAACCAGTCATGGCTAGAGTTCGTCCAATGTGGTTGTATTCAGGTCCGAAAGATGAGACCAGAATTAACGCTGCCGAACTGTCGGAATAGGAACTGCTCGACGAAGTTCGTCGCCTCACTTTCTTTAGCCAAGAAGACCTGATCCCACTGATGTCTCCATATACTCCCTTTGACGCCAATTATCCACCACCAGAGGTAACTTCCTTTCTCAAACTCTTATTTCACTGCTATTTACTTAGTCGATATAATTACTGCTGTTCTCATCCGTCTTTTCTTCAACAGACTCCCGTAGCCTCCAGGGACTTGCATAATTCGCCAAACGATATCTCCGAGGGAAGAGGATCTTCAGAACCTGTTGACTTTCATACTGTTGAGCATACAAGCCCAACAAGCGATTACGATGATCCGATAGATTCTGAAACCGTCCACACCAACCTCCTTCCGTCAGCCGATAACACCTGCGACACGGAGGGATCAGTGCGTGATGATGACGCTGATCATGATGCCTTTGTTAATGCAGCTGCGGAGGAGATCAGGGCTCCGCCTAAGAAGAGATCGATCGGCGGCTTTGCCGATGAAGATGATCTCCTTGACATGTAAGCGTTTTCCTCCTTTTTACTATATTCTTCTTCTCGGTCTTCGCATTTTTCTCAAAATTCTGGTTGATCATGTCCTTCTTGTAGCGATGAAGCTTTCGCTGAGCCCCCGCCTAAGAGGGTCATATCTGATGCGGTTTCACCGGCCGCCGCGGCTTCCGAAGCTTCGGCTCTTAAAATGGCGCCCGCGGCACTAAGCATCGGCTCGCTTCCTCCCTTTCCAAAGGGAAAGATGTTCCTGCAGCCTATCACAGCTCCTCCTTCTGTAAGCCTTTCATAACCCGAATCTTTTTGGAGTGTGCCTCGCCTAATGATCTTTATAAAACATTCCCTTTCTTCAAGGATCTGCGAGGTGTGATATCCTCTTTAGAGGCCTTTGCCTCACAATTCACCTCTCTAGAGGCGGACAAAATTCGGTTGCAGGAGGAGGCTAAGTCTTCCTCTTTAAAGTTAGATGGCGCCATTAAAAAGGCCGCCATAGCTTGCCAGGAGGTCGACTCCCTGAAAGAAGAGCTGAACAAGCTGAAGGAGGAGGAAGCTCGGGCGGCAGAAAAGGATGAACTCCTTCGTCAGTCTGCCTTGGCCCTACTTGGTAAGTTCTTTCATACATCCCTTGTAGATTATCACTTTTTATGGATCTGTTTCTTCGTCAACGATTTCCTTTAATTTCTTGCAGAAGCCGCCAGCATCCCAGCTACTGCCTTGGATAAAATTCCGACCAATTCCCCGGCAAATGGTGTATCGATGGTTCTCGCCACCCACCAACTTACCCGGGAGCTTCTTGACAAGGGAAAGGGTGTTCTGGCGCGGATGCATTCGATGATATTCCCCAAGGCCAAGCGGGAGAAGACTGCGGGGCATCCGATTGATGCCTTCGCGGTCGACACCAAGGAAGTCATTGAGGTATTCAAGCGTACCTCGCGTACCTATGGTGCCCTCCTTGCCTTCCAACTTATGATGGGTTACGGCTTTAAGGCTGACATCGAAGAAATGACTAAGGAGCTGCCGAAAGAGAAAGATGGCGATTTGTTGACTTAAGCGCCTTTACAGTGTCCGCCCGTACTTGTGCTCGCCAGCTCCTCGATTTAGTTTCATCAGAAAAAACATCGGCTGGCCCCAGCCTGTCGACTCAGACTCAGGATCCTTGACTGTTGTAACAATTTTATCCTTGGGCTAGTATGAAACATTATTCTGTTGCGAGAACTTAAGTTTGTAACGAACACTGTGCTGGCAATGTTGCCAGCACACTTTGATCATAATATCTTCACTTGTGCTTCTCCTGATAGAGATTACTTGTGCTTCTCTTGATAGAGATTGCTTGTGCTTCTCCCGATGGGAGTTTCGTTGGATGCTTAATTTGACCATATCATCCTTTTAACGCTGTTGCCTGCAGGTTTTACCGGTGCCCTCGTTTGTTGATGACTCCTCGGGCGTTCTTCCCGAAGGTGATCGGGTCCAACGGATGAAGGATCAGATCACCCAGATGGAGAAGGACCTGCGCAGCACCTACGCCTTGGCCGCGATTGTCAACAAGAAGAGCGAGATTGCAGCTGACGTAGAGCGGTACGCTCTTACTGAGCTGCATAAAGCTACCGAGAGCTTGAACTGTGAGTCCTTTGATCTCTGCACCCTTTGGTCGATAGCGATTTATCTGATCCTTTGTTTACTTCTTGCCGATCATAGCTACGAACCGTGCGTAAGAGAACAAACGGATTCACGAGCGTGTGAATGCCTTGATCCGGCTGTCCTCGGCCGAGGAAATTTTCGGCGGGAGCACTCGAAGGCTTCGACCGTGGCGCAATTTCAGGATCGGGTTCAGCAGGTCCACCACTTTTTTGACAAGTGCTACAAGGCTATGAGGGTGGTTTGGAAGACAATGTTCCCTCTGAACGCAGTTCCCCCGACTCTCCTTGCTTTGATGTCTGAATTTGGTAATGCCAAGAAGATCCGAGACTTGGTACGTGCGCAAGTTTTTGCAGGGGCCAGATTTACGCTTTCCCTTGTACTTGCCCGTTATCCTTCGGCAGGTTTGCTGTCGATTGCCAATGCTACTGGAGCCTTGGAGGCGCTGTATCCGAAGGTATTGTTGCCCGCCAACATAATTGTCGACAGACTCGAGGGTACCTGAGGAAAGAGGAACTCCGCAAGGGTGATTTCAGGGTTTTAATGTCTGTTTGTAAATAAATAGTTTGGCTACTTTATCCAAGTGTTTGGATTATGTAATGACGCCTTTTCATTTGGTAGATACATGCATATGTACTTTTACCATGTTATTGCCGTTGGCAAGTTTCGACTTTGAGCGGATCTTAGTTGCTCGTTTTTAAATGTATGTATATTGGTTGGTTAGCAAATCATGTGAGTGATCAGATCGTGTTGCAGGTCTTGCTAAACCTGTTGTATGCGCAACTTTGCTTTCAACCGTTTTAAATTTCGACAGATACTCCCGAATATTTCGGGTGTAGTGATTCTGCCGATGAGCCCGTTGTTCCTTGATATTTCCATAAGTAAAATATCGAACGTGGGTTGTTGTTTTATGTGTATTTCCAAACTCTTGCTATTGACGGCACTCGTAGAGGCATCTATAGCAGAGGGAAAGGTGAACGTCGTTTTAGCACTCGTAGAGGCTTTTTGGAGCACGATCCTCGTACTACGTTTACGTAGTGATGGGGCTTAGAAGTTCGTGATCACTGCAATGTTTTAACAAAGAATGGAAGCTTAAGTTCTTATTAATAAAGTAAGCACGGGGCTAGAGGGCGAAAAAAGGAAGGCCCTGTACAAAGTAAGAGGAAAAAGGAAAATAAAGGCTGAAAAATTTCTTAATCAAGGAAGGGGTTCTTCTCTTCTCCTGGCTTCTTCACCACGTTAGTGATAGTTGCAGCGTTGCTGGTTTCATCAGGGGTTTGAGCTGTGATTGCCAGCGTCTTGCTGTTTTCTATGCCTTCTGTGCCATCAACCGCCGAACCCTTTGCTGCCGAAGCTTTTGCTGCCGAAGCTCCTGCTACCGAGGCTTCTGCTGCCGAAGCTTTAAGGGCAAGGTCGGCTGGCTTCTTTTTGCTTTCCTTGTCGTCCTTCTCTTCCTTGATTTCGCGCAACAACAGCTTGGGTGGAGGCTTAGTAATTTCTTGTTTGCTCCCAAACTTCGCATCGATCCTCTGAAAATCGCGATCGCAACCGGTCCGAGCATGAAAAACTTCCATGGACTGTGATGTTTGTCCCTTTGTTCCCGAGCATTTTCAGCTTGAGATATGCATAGTGCGGCACGGCCATGAACTTGGCATAAGCTGGTCTTCCGAGTATAGCGTGATACCGTGACTCCCGGTTCACTACTTCAAACTCGATCTTTTCCTTCCCGAAATTGTCGGATCCGCCGAAGACGACATTCAGGTAAATTCTGCCAAGAGAGTAACCTGGTTCAGTTGGCAGAATCCCATGGAAGCAGGTGTCTGTCTCCTCTAGCATTCCCATGGTGATCCCCATACTCTTGATTGTGTCGACGAAAATCAGGTTTAACCCGCTCCCACCATCCATAAAGACTTTGCTCATCTTGAATCCCCCTATCTGTGCCTCAACTACTAGGGCAGCGTCTCCTGGTTTTGGTATGGTCATCGGGTGGTCCGCTCGGCTGAACGTAATGTTCACGAGAGGACCACTCGACATACTCGAGGATGTTTGCCATGATGCTTTCGGCCGGATTAATTTCTCGGGTGAGCTTCTTCATCTCTCTTCTCGAGACACCTGTCTTGTGGATCATACTCATCTGCCCACGTGGTGGTGGGAACGCCTCGTTGGGTTGATGAGGTTGGGCCTGCTGGACTTGGTGCTGTGGTGGAGGTGGGGGTGGAGGTGGTAACGGTTGCTGTCCTGACTGCTGGATGAGTTTGTGCATGTCAAGGAACTGTCGACAATCCCTGAGAAGGTGACTTGACTTCGTTTTGCCGTCCTTGGAGTCGACATACGAGTGCAAGTAGCAGGGGCGTTGATCTGCTCAGCATAGGGTAGCTCGGGAGTCCTCTGCTGCCGTGGTTTATAATTGCCACGGTTTCTAGAGTTGTTCCGATTGCCATCCTGTCAATCGTCTCTTCTTTCATCATACCGATCGTCATGTCAATCGGAGTATCCTGCAGCTACCAGATTGTTGTCGTCATAGTTGCGATTTTTCCTCCTTTTGTGCCGATCCCTTCGGCTGCCCGAGTCGTGCTTTGGCTGGTCGTCATCTTCGTCATCGCTGCGCTGGCGCGGTCTTCGCACGTTGTCCTCGCCATCAGCCCAGCTGTTGGCGATTTCCATTTGCTTGGTAATGGTTTTCGGCTTTTTGCGTCCGAGTTCTTCTATGTAACTTTCACGTCGGACGCCATCGCTGAAAGCGTCGATTGCTCTGTCCACGGATACATCTTCGGCAGCGTTTAGGAGTTTGGTGAATCTCCCTATGTATGAGCGCATCGACTCCTTCTGCTTCGCCGGCGCTTGCGTAACTCCTCAATCCCGACGGGTCTTTTGTATGTTGCCTGGAAATTAGCAACAAAGGCGTCCACTAGGTCGTCCCATGATTTGATGGAACCCTTCGGCAGTCCCCTTAACCAGGCTCGCGCTGAGTCCTTTAAGTAGAGCTGCAAGCACTGCATTGCTGCTATCTGGTTCCCTTTATGCAGAATCACAGTCTGCAGGTAATCATCTATCCAAGATCTTGGTTCCTGCTGCCCATCATACTTGGCAGCGTCGGTGGGAGTAGGCTTGAACTTTTTGGGTGGCATCGTCTCGCGGATTTTGTAACTCAAACAATCGGCTCCCCTTAGTTCGCCATCGTACTCCTGATCCTCATCTGAGGAGTCACTCTCGTCGTCCTTTCTGGCGACGCGTCGTCACCTTGCTTTATCAATCCGGCTCTGGGTGATTTCATCCCGAGCATCTCTCGCCCGATGTTTTGAACCGCTGGCCTGCGCCGTGGTTTTCTCCTTCTGCGGAACTAGATTGTTTCCCAATATCGCGAGACTTTCTAGGGCACCACGGTGAGCTTGTGCCATGGATCCTTCGGGACACTGGTTGATGAGGTATGCAGCGAGGTTAGCTGTTGCTCCCGCAACGTTCTTCGGCCGTGGCATGCCCGCGGTGTCCGTGGTCATGAACGACTTGGTTAGATTTGACGTTATTTCTCTAGCGTCGTCTTCTGATACGGTGGATCCAAGCCAATCCACCTAAGTTGATGCCCGATCTTTCACAGCGAGAACCCGGGATAGAGAATCCTCCCAACAACGCGATGAACGCAGCCTGGAGAAGAGGGAACGAATCCAGCAAGCAACGGATCGATGAACGACCGCCTCAAACCAAGAGCTAGACAATCCTTGATGAACACAAGAACCTTCGCAGCGGATAATAATAGATAAACGACAGCGCCGTACCCCCGGAGGGATGATACACGTGAACACACGCAATGGGGAAAACCCTAATCTTTAGTCTAAACTTGAACTCTCTAAACCCTAGCCGCCCCACCTCCTTATATGAGGGGAAGGGTGGCCGGCCAGCCCTTGCTAGGCTGGGCGCCCCACTATGGGCCTCCCTAACTTGGTTGGACAGGCCCAAACCAAGACCGACTCGATTTATTAAAAATCCCTAATTTGCCAATATATGACAATTACAAAAACTAAGATAATTAAGCTGGTGGAGTCCCGAATCGGGGCTCCACATAGGCCTCCGTGCCCATATCATCCTCCCCTTCAAGAAGCGTTGTCCCCAACGCGTGAGGGTCTTCTGGAAAAGGTGACGTGATATGAACATGACACGTCCTCGCCGTCTTCAAGTCTTGCTTGCCTTCCACACCACATCCTCCCTCGCGGCCTTCTAGACTTGATACAACACTTGGCGCCTCCTTTCTTCTCCATATGAGCTTGGACTTCGGCGCCAACTCCTTCTTCTTGCGAGGTTTTGATGGACCCCTGTGTCGCTGCACATGACCCTGCACAAGATGTGTAATTCCTGGGCCACATAGATGTCTCACACGTCCATCCTTGCCTCGATGCATCCGCGGTGTCGCGGAAAACTGGACTGCAGTACTCCTAGCATGGTAGTGCCGCTGCCCACTGTCTCCACTGACGCGCTCGCCTACAGCCGGTGTAAGCGCCGGTTGACCGGACGGTTGACCGGCCCGGCCGGTCCTGGAGCCGGTCGGCCGGCCCTGGCACCGGGCTGAAACACCAACAGCTCTGGCTTCTCTAACCTTCTCGCCTCCCACTCCTCCCACGCGCATCTGCGCCATATGTACTGGAACATCATCAGCACAAACATCATCAGTCTGCATACTAGCATCAACACAAACTGGAACTGTAGCACATGCTGTAATATCAACATCAACAACAAGTGTAGCTTCATCCGGCTTGTCGCCAACAAGAACTGGCTTGTCATCTACAGGCTTGGCTGAAACATCACCAACATCAATGCTCGGAACATCATGCACCTCTTGCTGCACTTTAGGCTTGTGCAACTTCTCTTTACGCACCACTAACTCCACATCGGACTTGATATGATCATCACCCATAGGCTTCAATGTCCGCTGTTTGCCACCATGCATAAAAGAATATGTATTTGCTCGCCCAGCATGTGTCACATTGCGATCATACTGCCAAGGACGCCCAAGTAGCAATCCACACACCTCCAATGGCAACACATCGCAATCTATCTCATCAACATAATCACCAACTGTAAATGGCACATGCACCTTGTGAGTAATCTTCAGCATACCACGGCTATTCAACCACTCAAGATGTTTAGGTTCAGGAAGACGCCATGTAGACAACCCCAATGCTGCCACCATCGCCTTGCTAATGCCATTAGTACAGCTACCACCATCAATCATCAATTTGCAAGCCTTGCCCTTGATAAAGCACTGAGTCTGAAACAAACTCCACCGCTGAACCTTGTCAACTGTCTTGCAAGCATCATCTTGTACCTTCTTGAGTTGCATATTCAGCCCGCTCAATGGTACATCCTCCTCAACAGTCACAATAGTGCTCTTGGTATCAGAGCCAGGTTTCCTCTCCTCTGAAGATTTCACCTCATCCTTAGTGACTGTTGGTAGTGGAACAATCTCCTTACAAGTAACTATGCACTTGTTCAATGCCTGATGTACCTCCTCCAGGCACTTGTCCACTTTCTCCAATCCATGCCCAACTCCGGATGACTGCTTACGATCCTTCAATGGTAAACCGAAACCACCACGAAGAAACTTTTTGAAATCCGCCCACGTATAAGCATACTCGCCTCTATCAACGGCATCATACCAATATATGTCCAACTCGGCATCCACACGCTGGTGAGCTAGAAGACAAGCATCATACCCAGTGAACTTCCCTTTGTAGCGACGACATCGTTGGAAACCCAACTCCATGTACTTCTCCCAATCCTCGTACTGCTCAATTGTCGCGGAACGGCGTAAATACCACTTTAGTTCCGACACGGAATGCGGTACTTCCTCCCAACGGCGGATATCAAGGTAATCATTGAAAACATCACCAGATTTCGTACCACGCGAACACCGTATGCCATGTACATCGTCGGAAAACGAAGCAACAACAGTAGTAGCATCAAGTAGCATCGCCGGAGATGAAACAGGGGAAACCGCCGGAGAAACAATCGAAGGAACAGACGCCATAGCGGGGGAAACCATCGGGGATGGAACCGCCGCTGCCTGAGCCAGCCCGGCCCAGGACCCGGTTGGACCGGCCTGGGGACCGGCTGGTCCGGCCCAGGGCCCGGTTGGACAGGCCTGGGGACCGGCTGGTCCGGCCCAGAGCCCGGTTTGACCGGCCTGGGGACCGGCCGAAACAGCTGACGCCCCTGGAATTGGCCCGGTTGGCACCGGTCTAGGATCCGGTTTGGACCGGCCCGGCCGGCTCAGATCCCGGTCAACCGGCCTGTGGACCGGGGCGGGTCGCGAAACTTCGTCTTCTTCCCGAATCCAGACGCGTTTTTTCGCGATTTTAAGCTCCGAAACAGCCATGGATGACCTCCAAACTGCCCCAAACAATGCCAAACTTCCTCCAACCAATCTCCTTCGACCGAGAGCCAAACTCCTCCGATCTTAGAGCCAATCTTCTCCGCAGCAAACCGATCAAAGAGATCGATCAACAAAACCTCGCCGTGAGCAACCCAGAAATCTGATACCAGGATGATACGGTGGATCCAAGCCAATCCACCTAAGTTGATGCCCGATCTTTCACAGCGAGAACCTGGGATAGAGAATCCTCCCAACAACGCGATGAACGCAGCCTGGAGAAGAGGGAACGAATCCAGCAAGCAACGGATCGATGAACGACCGCCTCAAACCAAGAGCTAGACAATCCTTGATGAACACAAGAACCTTCGCAGCGGATAATAATAGATAAACGGCAGCGCCATACCCCCGGAGGGATGATACACGTGAACACACGCAATGGGGAAAACCCTAATCTTTAGTCTAAACTTGAACTCTCTAAACCCTAGCCGCCCCACCTCCTTATATGAGGGGAAGGGTGGCCGGCCAGCCCTTGCTAGGCTGGGCGCCCCACTATGGGCCTCCCTAACTTGGTTGGACAGGCCCAAACCAAGACTGACTCGATTTATTAAAAATCCCTAATTTGCCAATATATGACAATTACAAAAACTAAGATAATTAAGCTGGTGGAGTCCTGAATCGGGGCTCCACATAGGCCTCCGTGCCCATATCATCTTCTGAGAGCCTGGACAGTCTTGACCGATGTTTTCCTGACCCAAGAGCACTTCGAGAAGCGCTTCCTTGTGAAGCTCTCCGCCGCTTGCTGGATCGTTCTGCCGCAGATAGACGTCTCTCGAGGGTAGCTTGTTCTCTCGACAGGTGCTCCCGGTTTTTCTCTAGTATAGAGCGGTATGCGTTTAGGGTTCCAACCGAGGTTCCTGCGGGGAGCGGGGTGTTGTTAAGTACGGCTGCCCTGGCCGCCGCGCATTCCTCGTCCGCGATGGTGTAGTCGCTATCGCGATTGCTGGCGCTATTTTCGAAGCTTGCTCTCCTGCTAGAACGAGGCGTGCGGTCTCCGTCTCCTCCGTGCCTTGTATTTCCTGTGTTGTTGGCGACGTAGACCTGATGATGTTGTAAGGGTATATTGCCCCTATGTGTGGTTTTGGTAATTAATGACAACCCCTATGGACTAATGTTTTCATTGAGTTTATATGAAGGAATATTCCATAGGTACTACTTGTACTCCATATGTTGGATTCAAGTATGGATGCCATGAAGATAAAGATATACCTTTTGTATTGGCATCAAGATCATCGGTTTGAAGATATATATGTGATATGATCAAGAAGATAAAATGAAGATGGAGTTCTTAGGTGGAACTCAATATTAGCCATGCTCTATCTTAAGTGAGTATGAGAAGATACAAGGTTGAGTTGGGCAAGTTCAAGATGAGCATCTTGAGTGGATCACATGCTTGAAGCTTGCCGTCCATGTGGTGATAATGGACATGTGAAGATGTGCATCAATGGAGCTTTCCCATCATAGTGTATGGGGGAGCATTTGTGAGTCTTCACGAAGCAACATTGATCAAGTGAGGCATTCCGGCTTGTGTAGAGCTTGAAGAGTTATCATCAAGATCAAGCGGGATGCGCAAGGCAAAGGTATGACCTTGATAGGTTTTCCTTTTGCCGGTCTCAAGGTGGTTGATGGGAGACCGGATTATAGGATAGATAGCCGCACTATTAAGAGGGGCTTTCGGTTGGGTAACTTGATCACATCGTCTTAGGGAGCTCAACCCTTTACATACTTTGCATATCCTTATTGCTTCTTGGTGTTTCTCTGTGTGAGGTTCTTGAGCTTGTTGCTAGCTTTACAACAAGCCCAAGTTCATCGAAAACGGAATCCGCATACATCTTCTATTGTGTTTTCGAGTTTGGACGTCTTCACCGTTTCTTGACGGTGGGAGACTCCCTCTCTAAAAACATCTAAAAATATCCTGTGAGGAGTCTCTATATTTCCAGTTTTTGTTGAGGTTCTATTCATCATTATCTTTCCAACAAAATTGGTTTCATGTCAATCGGGGTCCGGACACAAAAGTTATCACAGTTTTAGTAAAACATATTTTTCCTGCTGGCCCGGTTTCTCGCCCGGTTTGACCGGCCTCCCAACCGGCCAGTCCGGCGCACAGACCGGTCAACCGGGCGCCAAACGTGCGCCTAACTGATCCGGTCTGCCGCCCGGTCAGCCGGCCTACAGACCGGCGGGCCCGGCGTGCTGTCCGGTCGACCGGTCGCCAACCGGGCGCCAACCGGAGGAGCTCCTGGACGACACAAAGTGACTCCGGTCCCTGGTCCGGTCCGACCGGCCCCTGCACCGGGCGGACCGGTCTGTGGTCCGGTTGACCGGGCTCCTCGACGGTTGACTCAGCCCAACGTTTCCCCAACGGTTATATTTGCTCTTGGGCTATAAATAGCCCTTCTTCCACCTTGGGCCGAGTTAGTTCTTCCATTCTCTCTCCTCCATTGTTGCCTTTGAAGAACTTGCTCTCTCTATATTCCCCCCATGATTCTTGCTCATTCTTGAGGGATCTAAGAGAGGAGATCTAGATCTACAACCTCTACCAATCCATTTCTCCTCTAAGTGAGGGGAACTCTTGGGATCTAGATCTTGGAGTCTTTTGTTGACTTTCCCCATTGTTCTTCCTCTCCAATCTCATCTTAGCATTTGTTGCTTGGGTGGGATTTGAGTGTGAAGGACTTAAACACCTCTAGTGTTCTTGCTTTGCATCATTGCATAGTGTTGAGCTCTCCACCACGATTAGTTCGAGTGAGAGACCGTGAGCTTGTTACTCTTGGAGGGAGACCTCCTAGTTGGCATGGCGGTTGCTGCTCCGGCGATCTCTTCAAGAAGATTGTGAAGAGGCCCGGGCTTCTCCTTCGTGGAGCTTGTGAAGTGGTTGTGGAGCTTGCCATCTCCGGAGCGGAGGAAAAGCTAACCATAAGGAAAGGGTCATTATCCTTCGTGGGTGTGGTTCGGAGAATAGGGTGAGCCTTCATGGCGCGGGGAATCCTTCGTGGGACCTCCACTCCTCCAAACGTCACGTACCTTGTTGCAAAGCAAGGGAACACGAGAATACATCCTCGTCTCCGCGTGCCTCGGTTATTTCTATACCCGAGCTCTCTTTCCTTGTGATAGCCATTGTGCTTGAAGTACATATATCTTGATATCACTTGTGCTACATATATCTTGTGCCTATCTTGCTTAGCTCTAGTTGCCATTGTTACACTTAGTTGAGCTTAGCATATTTAGGGTTTGTGCTTGTAAACTAAACATTAGTTTAATTCCGCATTCTTACAAGACAAATCCACAAGAGTTTGTAATTGCCTATTCACCCCCCTCTAGGCGACATCTCGATCTTTCAGATGTGATGTTCTTCGGGTGGCTCTTCGGGCGATGCTGCAGACATTGTCTTCTCCCGACGAGTATCGGGCATTGCAGATGAACGGTGTGTCGCTTGACCCCAAGCCGTGCCTGGCGTCACAGTTCGAGCAATAGTAGGAGGTTAATTCCGAGGATGTGGGTTCGTCGGATCCTACTGACATTGAGGACGCTGAACGGGGAGTCGAAGGCACGGGCGAACTCATCGATTCTGTCAGACCAGCCAACAAATCGAGTGATGATGACGCGCTAGGACTCGTTGATCCAGAGGTAGGCGATTCCAGTAGCTGGAGAATTCCCTCCGCGTTGACGTTGTAGTGGACGCTGCCAATGGTCATCTTCATGTTTCCTTGTAGATCCGAGAAGTTTGAGCGAGAAGAATCGCTATGCGGAGTGAACTCGTAGGAGCCGAATCGGACCGGACCTCCCAGAGTTGGTGATGGCGGTGCCGATGAAGATGTCGATGACATGATCGGATCTGCCGATGACTGATCTTGCGCCAGCAGGGTTCCCACAGACGGCGCCAATTGTCGAGGGTGCTCCTCGGCAATGCCCTCCGTTAGGGGCTTAGGGTTGATGGAATCCTACAAGCTGATACGAGACATCGGTTCACAGACAAGCGGGGAGAGCGATTTACCCAGGTTCGGGGCCCTCGATGAGGTAAAACCCTTACGTCCTGCCTGTCTGTTCTTGATTATGATGCAAACAGGTTACAATGGGGTGCCGAATAGTTTGGCAGTGATCTCGTCGAGATAGCTAATTGCTAGGGTAACCTAGTTCTAAGCTTCTGTTGGCTAAGATCGCTAAGATTGATTGTGTCCCTCGATAGCCCCTCTCCTGGCCTTTATATAGGTGGCCAGGTCCCGAGAGGTCTAATCAAGTACGAGTAGGTTTACAGTAGATCTATCTCTAATCTTTCCTTGTTCGGCTTCTTCCGTGTCTTATACTTCAAGTAATCTTCCGCTGCACCGTACTAGTGGCCCACCTTCCCTTTGGGTACCTTCGTGGGCCTCCATCTGGACCGTATAGGGTAGAGCAATATTGGTTACCCGAAGGGTAATGCCCACGTCAGTAATGTTGTGGCGCGGCGGCGCCCTGCCGTATGTACGATTCCCTTCAGCCAGTTTTGACTGTCGTGGGGTTCGGTGTGTCTCGGTTTTGCTCCGGCAGGACTAACGGATTCCGCCGGTTCTTGGCTTCCAAGTACGGTAGCGAACTTGATGGTGTGTGCGAAAGCACCGCAAGGCTTCAGCCAATGCCGGCGACGACGATGTTTTTGGACGTCGTTTACCTCCTTGGAGGCATAGCCATCTCACCCATCCCGTTGCTGGTTGCCTGCTCTTGGGCATTGTGTGCTACACTAATGACTTGCGAGTTCTCCGAGTTATTCCTAGGAACCCCTAACCGTTGTGTGGCCGCTCTCGAGTCTAGGGTGGCTGTCGGAGTTGGTGCCATCGCAAGGGGGACGCCGGCATTCTTCACCAACTGGTGGCGGTCCTGAAAACATAGGCTTTCCTTGAAGGTGGTGGTGAAGCTACTGTGAAAGCATTGCACGGTCCCGTGCTGATAACGACGACGCTGTTGTGAAGCTGCCTCCCTTTGAACTCTGGAGGTTCGTCTGCTCACTAGCGCAGTTAGGTAGTTTCTCGGTGGTTGGTGGTCTTCTATGAGCCATTCTGGTCTAGTGCATTTCCGTGGAGCGGCGTCTCGGTGCTGGATGGTGCTGGATGTGGCCAGTAAAGTCGCCAGTGTTTAGTTGTTCTCTTTTTTATAGGCTTTAGCACTGCACCACCCAGTGCTTGTATCTCTAGTTGGTATTTCCAGCCTTTTTTTTTTCCTCTTGTTGTATTCGGTGTACTCCTGACTGATTGATGGCTTTGTTAATTTAAAGTCGGACCCATCGTGGCCTTGTCTACTGGACCAGCTCACCAAAATACGATTTTTCTGAATTTCATTATTTGCTTACTCTAAACATGACCCTTTTATTTAGGAGTACAGAAACATGCGGACCCAACACTCCATAAGCCAGGATGCGTGCCCGGGCTACCGGTGGTGCAGCTTATTTTGATGATAATTTGATTAAAACTTAATGAAAATTTGATTGAGCTTATATTGTGCCCGGGTTTGATGAAAATTTTAGGTCCACTGCATGTACTTACGTTAGTTAAAACACTACCCCGGAGAAATCGATGTGAGAAACCGCCGAAATACCTTGGACCCAGCTCCTCTCTCTGGCTTTTGGAACTCTCCCACGCAATTCCCAATGATCTGTGTTTGGCTTTTGGAGCTAACCTGACCCGGTGAGAACCGAAAACTTCCATTTTCATCAGGAAGATCGTTATGGTCAGTGTTGTTTTTTTTACTTCTGACAGCAACACAGAATGTGCCATTTTTGCGTTTCATTTCTGAATGAAACCACAAGTGTCACAGGTTTATTACAGATCACCATAACAGGCCCAAAACCTGTTACGACACTCGACATAGTTGTGTGGTAGTTAGTAGTTAACACTTAACACACATAGAGTCTGCAAAGTATTTTTAAAGTTTACTCAACTATACTTCGTGGTGTTTGGCACTGGAAAATATTGCAGTTTTATAAACTGAAGTATGCTCAAAACTGCTGCTGAAGTGGTGCAGCTCTCTATTTTCTAAATGATGAAAACTGAAGTATTGGTTAATTTGCCAGACACTGAAATGCTGCAGTATTGATATACATTGGTGTTGGCAAGACGGGGGTTCTAAACAGAGCCTGAATATGATATCTATCTAATGCAATATATGGAATATATTACAAAGGTGGAGTTTAATCATCGAAGGTACAGAGCAGAAAACTAATCATCAAGAACCCTATATGTCTAACCTAAACAGCTTGTTGGTATTATTGCTCAGAGCTCAACAATAATGGTATGAGCCCAAACCCATAGCGAGCTTCCTCTGATTCTTACCCTTTTGAGAGAAGCGGAGCTAGCTTTTCTGAACTCAACGAACTGGTAATGGTCTGTCATAATGTTAAGCTCTTAAGGCACGCTTTGCGCGTGCTCTCGAAAAAAATGTTAAGCTCAAAAACCGCTACAGTATTCTGGTTTCCCGTGTTTTGGGTGAGTTAGGAACCCAAGGTGTTTTGGGTTCGCCTATGAAACGCAGGTAAGTTAACATCTTAGCTCTTACGCCTGCATGAAGCTTCAGAAAAAGGGGATTGGCAGTTTTATTTGGTGCCCATGATGCATTCATGTCATTTACTTCCATCACACCTATTTCTGATAAGCTGTCCATCCAGTCCAAATCGATGAACAGTCTCTAAAAGTGAATTTGGTGAAGTCTCTTTTGGAGTCGTAGAATAGAAACCTAGGAGGTCTCTATGAACTTCTAATAATGCCTTTTGTTGGTTTAACTACAAATGGAGCAAGTACTGGACGTCGGGATACCTACAGTTCTGGTACTATTATCTTTGTTGGGAAATGGATGTGATACTGAGATACGAATAATTCACTAGTGTTTGTGCAAAACTGCACTTGTATACATGCAGAGTTGCATTTTGATTAGTTGGATTTCATTGCTTGTTTGACCCAATGTTAATTACTTTTTTTTTTTTGACAAATAGCATATATTAATATCGCGAAGATACGAATTACATCTAGCCTCTGCAACAACGCATTGCCCTAGCGATATTATGGATGCACACAACCCAAAAAGGAAGAAGAGTTTGCAATAAAAGAAAGGTCCCGCTACGATGATCTATTTCTTTTAACAGCCGTACTAACACCACCAAGACTGCATCAGAAGTTCAGCTTTTCCAAAAATGATGCCCCCAAGAAGAAAACAGTGCACAAGCCTGTCATCGTCTGATCATAGATCTTAGGTTTTCACCTTGGTGAAAGTTCTCCTCACAAAACAATGTTTTCAAGAAGACTATTGCTAGGCACAACTAATTAAGGCAAGATCTTCGATTTTCACGGGAGTGGTGTTTTGGAACATGGGTGCATATGCTCCCTATATTTCGAAATGCATCTTACACATATTTTAAATTTCAAAAAAATTAAAACAAAAAATTGGTACATACATGTTCACGTGCTACGCGCTCACAAAGTCGTTTCATAAAAAATCGACTTATCATGTGACGTGTGTAAAAAAGATAAAATTTAGTGCTAAAAATAATGCTTTTCACATGATAAAGTTTCTCCTTTTTACATAGACCACAAAAATATTGTTTTTTCGTGAAACTTGACGAATGCACATACATAATGAAGATGTACATGTAGAATTTTTTATCCAAATTTTTCGACATTTGAAAATATACTTTATTGGTAGAGGGAGCATACGCACCCGAGAGCCGAATTGAATTTCCGGATTTTCACCCTAAAAGGTAAGACTTTGAACTTCTCATGTGCTATCGCCCGCTCTTACGATACCGCTGCTCCAAGTCACGAATCACCAAGCTAATTCCTCGTCGCCACAAAGACTCGAATCACCATTGCTAGTCCTCAAATCTCGGCTTCCATGACATTCGTCACCAGCTAACTTCACCATGGAATGAGAAAGCGTGCTCCATGATGGTAATAACCAGCAGAGCTTCGCGGCGTTCCCTCTGAAACCAAGCGGTTAGAGAAAACATGGTTGCGCACGACCGAATCCCACCCGATCCAGCAATCTCTAGGCATGAATCTCCTAGTGGAGTTCGCCGGCGGAGCCTTCCGAAACACGACACTCCAGCCAGGTTGTGGGGACAAGCATCCAAAAAATCATCATCTTGGCGCGAGTTGAAATCCTAGGGCTGCCAACTTTATTCAAGCCGAGCTAGTAGCCCCCACGCCACATGCCGGCACCCTGTTGGATCTGTCGTTCCGTACCTCATTGGTCAGGCCAGTCGAGGAAGAAGATGACAGAACAGGGGCGATCTTCCGCTAGATCCGGCTGAACTGCGCAACGAGGAGGAACCCCCGCTGCTGGTCAATGCGCCGTCATGAAAGACCTCCGCCACCACTCGCGTTCCACATGCGCCGCCCTATTGGTGGCCCGCCTTGCGCGTAGGAGACCGCCGGAGCTCGCCTATTGTGGGTATAATTTACGGGTATGCCGACGACATGGTTTAGATCCGGCAAGCCCGGGTGGCCCACAGATGGTGGTGGTGGCATATGGCCCACCAGGCGGCCCAGTTGCTGTTGATAGAAGATGGATGAAGTCCAGCCCAGGAACAGGAGCCGGATCCCAATAGGCGGATCCATCGAGGACCATGAAGTATCCGGATCCATGACGGCAAGATTAGATCTAGGTGGATCCTTGACGTGCACGACAATGTATATTCCAGTACGCATCTTGTATTCCGGCTAGGACTCTCCGTGTAAACCCTAGATCCGGGCGCTTTTATAAGCCGGATCCTGGGAGCCCTAGAGGCACAACCACAACTCATTGTAACAACGCGAAAGCGCCCGGATAATTCTAGACAAGCAGTAGTAGGCCCTGTCCTCGAGCAGGTGTTCCGAAGCTGGGTAAATCGCGTACCACCATCCCGAGCACTCTCCGCCCTATGGCCCCTACTTCTTCCCCCATCCGTGAGGATCCCTCTTCCGGGGTACCGTTGAGGAGGCAACGACAGTTGGTGCGCACCATGGGGCCAACGGAGTCTGGAGGCCGGAACCGGGAGGGTTCCTCCATGGGAAGCTTCAACGACTCCATCGCAGTGGGGCGTGTTCTATACGCCGGCAACTTTCCGATCGTCCCTCAGGACGAGTGCTGGATTCTGGCTAAGACCGACCCCGTCAAGCTCTCCATCGTCCCAATCGGCGGGATACACATCTTCATCGGCGAGACCGTCGACTCCGACGGAAATTCACTGGTAAGTAACGCATACGCGACCGCCGCTGAGCGGGACGCAGTCGCGAAGATCCGATCTGAGTCGCAGGAACTTTCTAAGGAAGATTCCGCCTTAGATCTGAAAAATTCAAAGCCCACCCAATCCGCCCCTAAGCAGGAAATTACGGTGGAAGACCAATGCAGATCCGCCAGGGTCTCCCAGGTGTTAGAGAAACAAAGGTGTCACTTCGTGCACTTCCTCGCACATACCATAGGAACAACCCCTCCTCAGGATGGAGCCGGACCTATGCAAGTTTAGGATGCCGGAGACAACAACGCTCCAGGCCAGCAAGAGGGTGCCGGAGACAATGAAGACTCAATACTTGAAAATCTGAGCCCATTATCTAGCGACGCATCTTCCATGGACTCGGAAGAGTACAACCGTATGATGAAGGAGATGGAGGACAGGCAGAAAGCTGAAGCAGAATCCGCCCCACCCAAGCAGGTCCTCGCAACCATGACTGGGTTGGATGAAGGAACTGACTCAGAGAAAACTCCGCCCAACGCTACAATTCCGGGGCCGTCAGATCCGGGTGCACCGCATCGGGTCCGTACCCATACTACGCCGGAGCCCCGACAAGGACGTGGCCTTGACTTTGGTGAAGGGATGCCAATGGACGAGCTCACCAGGATCGTAGGAAAGTATGGAGAGAACATCACACACAAGGAGATCCTCACCAATCCATTAACGGAAGAAGAAGACGCAGATCGAAGCTTTCAAAGGAAAAAGGAAAGAACTGGTGGCTGAAGCTCAAAGGATGGTCAAGGTCGCAGCATCAGTCCTTCAGGACAAGATGGAGACCGACGCGATGATGTAAGTTGTTGCGGAACAAGAACGCAAGACCAAGGAATACCTGAACAAAGCCACGGAGCTACCAGATCGATGGAGGAGGACAGTCGTTAAAGCTAAAGAGGATGAAAAAAAAGCTCCATCAGGAAGCTATTCGCCCTCGGAATATAAATTTTGACAGCCCCACCGATCATCGGCCGCTTGTGACTCCAAATGATAACATGAAGATGGCCGCGGAGCTCCTGGCCAAAAACGACGAAGAAATCGACATCGGCAACCTCCGCACACTCGTTGCTACAGCAATGCAACAACAAAGTAAGGCGGATACTTCGCACAGGTTGGAGTCCAACCCGGAGGTATGCGTATCCACCGCGCAGAAGAACGCCTCAGGGAGGGAGCGCCGTGACGAGCAATCACACACCGGATCTACGGAGCGCAGAAGGAAGACCAAAGAACATCCAAATCCAATCCCCATACCTTCGGATACCCCTCCAGCAGGGAAGAACAAGGGAAAGGATCTGATGTATGCTGGCAAGGACAAGTACCGGAACCCATTTCCGCCCCGGAACCAGCACGCTCCTCCACCCCCTCGTCGACGAAGTCCCGTCGGAAACGCCAGACCCCATGGGCCTGACAGAATTAACATCCGCGACAACGTTGAGCCTCAGAGGAGCCGGAATAAGGAACGTGCGTCTGAACCCCGCAAGAGCCGGAATGAGGAACGCGCGCCTGAGCCCCACAGGAGCCGGAATGATGGAGGCAACCGCCGTGATGGTGAAGGCAGCCACCACAGCCGGAGTCAACATCGCCAAGAAGGACGCGGGGAATCTGATGGCGGAAGCAAGAAGTCTCATCGGCCTTCGCAGGGATCTCCCTCATCACCACCCAGTGGCGGAGGTGTAGGCGGAGGCAGAAGCCGGTGGTCACGCTCTCATTCAGAATCCCATGGTCACAAGCGGAACTCACACGATGCGTGGGAACGTCTCAACGAATACATGATTGAGTACATTGGCCCAAAGTGTTTTGGCAAGAGGATTCGAGAGGAGAAAACACCAAAAGGTTTGAACCTCAAGCTACCCGGAAACTTGAAGCATTATGATGGCACTAAGAGGCCCGACACTTGGATCGATGACTACTTCAATGTAGCCAACTTTGCCGGAGGGACCCCAAACATGGCCTGCTGCATGCTCCAGTTGAACCATGTTGGTCCAGCCCGGACTTGGCTCAGCGATCTCCAGGAGAACTATATCTTTTGCTGGTTTGACCCGAAGATAGCCTTTGAGGGACACTTCAGGGGCACCTACAAGAGACCTTCCATGGATAGTGACCTGAAAGATTGTATCCAGAAGAAAAATAAAACCTCTCGAGCATATCTTACTCGGTGGTTAGAGACAAGAAACGAGTGCAAGAACGTAGACAATCGCATAGCTATGCTAGCCTTCATGGGTGGTCTGCACATGGGAGGTTTGCTCCGGCACAAATTAACGTGCCTATAAAATGACCAAAAGCTGACCCTGGACAAGATGATTTCCATCGCCAGCACTCACACCGCCGCCGATGACGACGCATGCGGAGAACTTGTGGCCACAACCCTACCCATGTACCACCAAAAGAAGAACCGCGACAGTAACAACAACAAGTGGAAGAATCCCTCCAAATACCAGAAAAGCAGCGGATCTGACATGGCTGCCATGACGTTTCAGCGCGGTGGTCAAGGAGGCGGAAGAGGTCGCGGCCATGGTGGTGGAGCCGACAGGGGCCAGCAGCGCGCTGACGAGGTCACCGTCGCTGGGTTCCGCGCTCCCCAAACCTATGAAGAGTACATGGATATGCCATGTTTAGCCCACATTACTCCGGCTATCGACAAGTCCTCTCACACCAATCGCAACCGCAAGTGGGTCAACGGTCTCAAGACAGACTCGGAAGCAGGATACAAACGTGCTCGGAAGCACCGCCCGCGCGGCAAAGGAGGCAAGGGCAAGAAGACAAGGACAAGGATAGCTCCGAAGCAATGAACGAGGATAGAGCTTTGCCGGAACCGAAAGAGGGTGCCACAGCAAACACCTACAACCCATTTGTGAAGAAAAGCGCTGGTGCATATCACACCTTCCTCGGAACTCCAACAGTTCGGGCGAAGAAATCCGCCCTCCGGACCCTGAACGCCACGCTTCCGGCTGTGCCGCAGTATGTCAGGTGGTCGGAAACACCTTGCACCTTTGATGGAGCCGACCATCCGGACGTCATACCTAAGCAGTGCTACGCTTTGGTTGTTAGTCCTCGCATCGATGGGTATGACTTCTCCAACTGCCTCATGGATGGCGGGGCCAGCCTAAACATCATGTATGTGGAGACTCTGTAAGAAAATGAACCTTACCAAGGAACAACTCAAACACTGCACCACGGAGTTCCACGGTGTACAACTCAAGCACTGCACTCAAGCCTAAACATCGCGTGCGTGGGAGTTGTTTCGTGTTAATTGTCCTTTCAATGTTAATTACTATCATACTAATATCTTATCACCGCAAAAAAAGATGGTAACAACCACAGAATTGATCGATGAAAGAGATATATATTAGCTTTTCGCCAAAAAAGTATCTTAGCTACTTTATGGTACTAACAGATCTGAAAGTATCTTGTGAAAATGTTGCCCAATGAGTTTGATTTGATCAAATCGAAAAGCTAGCTCACCCGACTCACTAGGAAATGTAAAAGCATCGATCTTGCTCATTCATTACTTGCTAGGTCGCTTAACCTTTTTGCAGAATAAAAATGCCTAAGTAATATTAACCTTCTCGCTCAAGAATACCAGAACCCACTTTTCTCGGTCTCTCATGTATGGGTCAACAAGAGCAATTATATTCAGAGTGTTTGGTGTACGTATGCCAGCTTCCCCATTGGCCAGTAGTTAGTTTAGTTAGTACTGCTAGTTAGTACACCTGCAGCTGCTAGCTTCGACCTGCACCCATGAAGATTGAAGGAGTTGGAGCTTAGTTTGCATGAATGATTAATTGTGGTACAACGAAAAGAACATCCGGTCATCTTCTCCACTTCATGTATGCACAGAGATTAACAAATGTAGGCGGCGCCACATTCAGATTCAGAGTGGTGTGTGGTGCAACCACACCAACCAATCTTCTGGGGCAGCCAAAACCTGAGGGCGATGCGGTCACAACGTCACATGTCAAACGTTAGCTGGTACTCCGTATTTGTCTGATAAATTGATGATGCGATAGATATATTTTGATGGATGGAAGATTGGATGATGTAGTTAAAGCTACACACATGCAAGGGGGACATATATATAGCTTAGGGTTTGAACGAAGTGAAACGGAAGCAACCGATCGATCTAAATTGACTGTCGATTTCGTTTAATTTGAACGCATTTTACGCTAGAAAGGATAAAAGAGAGAGAGGGACGCGGTAGTCGGCTAGAGATTATCTGACCTGCAGTGGCTGTTGAAATATTGGGCCCATTTTTAGTGGTCCAAATTAGATTTCAGTTTTCCCTATAAATCTCAAAGCCCACATAGTGGCAGCCTTGTGAGTTTGAGCCCAAGTTGGTGGCAGCTCACTAGTGAGTGGCAAGAGGTGAGAAGTTTAGCCCCACATGGAAAGTTGGGAGGAAGTTAGACCACCTTATAAGGTGGGTTGTTTCACCACTAGTAAGTGAGTGAGAATAGGAGTGCTACACGCGCGCTCCTCCTCCTCCTCGCTCGTCTCGACTCGACTCGACTCGACACGTCACGACACGACGCGCGCCGCGCTCGTGGTGAGTGGATTGAGCCTCGAGCCGAGACTTTCCTTACTTTTTGCAGCTCAGGAAAACGAACAGAGTCCTAGACGGACGCGTCACAGTTAGTCGGTTCGGGTCGCTCCCGGATCGTGGGCTATCTGTAACCGACTCGAAACGCCTAGGTTTCCCGAGCCTATATAATCTCTTGCCCGGCTACCGCAGAAACACACCGAATACACGAGTTAGGGTTTCCACCTCTCTCGCTTGCGCCGCCATCGTAGCCTACTCCATCTCGCGCGCCGACGTGCATCGGCGAACGGGAGAGCAGGTCTCCGGAACCGCTCGTCCTTGCGATCCTGTACGGGAGAGGGCGAGTTAGGTTTTGGGAAGCGCTCTGCGCGACTGCTCAAGTTCTTCATCACGGGTCGCCTTCCGTCCAAGTCGGGCGGTGCTGCCTTCCGTCGTCTTCAACGCCGTCTACTTCGACCCGTCGTTCCTGTCGTCAACAACGTTGTCATCAACAACGTTACTGCTGCGACAACATCTGCTACACCTCCACCGCCACCTCCACCAGATCGGTACGTGCGACATATCTCGATCTGTTCAGCGATGGATGCTTTACCGTTTGCGCTGCTGCTACTCATGTTGATTAATGCATCTAGTATGTTCGAGTTTCACATGTTAGTAGTTGCAGTAATCATATTTTATATTCTGGAATTAATCATGGAAATTGTGCCTAATTATCCAACAATCCAAAAAACTAATTGTAGGCAATTTCCTGAGTTAACTATGGCTGGTTTTGCTGATGCACTGAGGCCGGATAAGTTTACCGGTGTGCACTTTAAGAGGTGGCAGATTAAGGCCACGCTCTGGCTTACTCATCTGAAAGTGTTCCATGTGAGTAATGGTCTTCTCGAAGGAACTATATCTGACCAAGATCAGAACAAGTTCAAGGAAGACAATACTCTCTTTGTTGGATGCGTACTCGAGTATTCTTGCTGATCGTCTATGTGATGTGTATATGCACATAGTAGACGGTAAAGAGCTCCGGGATGCACCGAATGCTAAATTCGGTGCAACCGATGCGAGCGATGAACTGTACATCATGGAGAGCTTCCATGACATCGGGATGGTGAACAACCGTTACGTAGTCGAACAAGCTCATGAGATACGAGTGCATTGCGAAAGAGCTTGAACTCCTTAAGTGTGCCTTACCCGACAAGTTTGTGGCTGGATGCATTATTGCTAAGTTGCCCCCTTCATGGAGGAACTTTGCCACAACTCTCAAACACAAGAGACAGGAGATATCAGTTGAAAACCTGATAGCGTCTCTTGATGTTGAGGAGAAAGCTCGGGCTAAGGATACTACTGAGAAAGGAGAGGGTCAGTCTAGCGCCAACATGGTGCGTAAGAAACCCTACAGCAGGAACAAAGGGAATAACAAGCCCTCCTTCAATAAGCCTATGAAGACTACAACCTTCAAGAAGAAGAAGATGATAAACAAAGCAGATCTGAGCTGCTTTACCTGTGGAGAGACTGGCCACTTTTCTAAGGACTGTCCAGAGAGGGCAGACCGCAAGAAAAAGGCGAGGCAAGTCAACACGGTGACCGCTAGCAATGCTGATGGGTACGGTAATTGATGCGCGTAGATGTACACATCCGTTGGGAACCCCAAGAGGAAGGTATGATGCGTATAGAAGCAAGTTTCCCTCAGTATGAAACCAAGGTTTAATCGAACCAGTAGGAGCCAAGAAGCACGTTGAAGGTTGATGGTGGCGAAATGTGATGCGGCGCAACAACGAGGATTCCGGCGCCAACGTGGAATCTGCACAACAAAACCAAAGTACTTTGCCCCAACGTAACAGTGAGGTTGTCAATCTCACCGGCTTGCTGTAACAAAGGATTAAACGTATCGAGTGGAAGATGTTTGCAAAGAAAATAATAAAACACAATTGCAGCAGAATTTATGCTATGTAAAGAATAGGACCGGGGTCCACAGGTTCACTAGAGGTGTCTCTCCCATAAGATAAAAGCATGTTGGGTGAACAAATTACAGTCGGGCAATTGACAAATAGAGAAAGGCATAACAATGCATATACATGATATGATAAATATAGTGAGATTTAATTGGGCATTACGACAAAGTACATAGACCGCTATCCAACTGCATCTATGCCTAAAAAGTCCACCTTCAGGTTATCGTCCGAACCCCATTCAGTATTAAGTTGCTAAGCAACGAGACAATTGCATTAAGTATGGTGCGTAATGTAATCGACAACTACATCCTTAGACATAGAATCAATGTTTTATCCCTAGTGGCAACAGCACATCCACAACCTTAGAACTTTACGTCACTCGTCCCGGATTCAATGGAGGCATGAACCCACTATCGAGCATAAATACTCCCTCTTGGAGTTAAGAGTACAAACTTGGCCGAGCCTCTACTAATAACGGAGAGCATGCAAGATCATAAACAACACATAAACAATAGATTGATAATCATCATAATCATAGTACTCTCTATCCATCGGATCCCGACAAACACAACATATAGTATTACGGATAGATGATCTTGATCATGTTAGGCAGCTCACAAGATCCAACAATGAAGCACAACAAGGAGAAGACGACCATCTAGCTACTGCTATGGACCCATGGTCCAGGGGTGAACTACTCACTCATCACTCCGGAGGCGATCATGGCGATGAAGAGTCCTCCGGGAGATGAATCCCCTCTCCGGCAAGGTGCCGGAGGCGATCTCCTGAATCCCCCGAGATGGGATTCGCGGCGGCGGCGTCTCTGGAAGGTTTTCCGTATCGTGGCTCTCGGTACTGGGGGTTTCGCGACGGAGGCTTTAAGTAGGCGGAAGGGTAGGTCAGGGGGCCACACGAGGTGCCCAGGGGGTAGGGCCGCGCGGCCAGGGCTTGGGCCGCGCCGCCCTGTCCCCTGGCTGCCTCGTGGCCCCACTTCGTTGACTCTTCGGTCTTCCGGAAGATTCGTGCAAAAATAGGACCCCGGGCGAAAGTTTCGTCCAATTCCGAGAATATTTCCTTACTAGGATTTCTGAAACCAAAAACAGCGAGAAAACAAGCAATCGGCTCTTCGGCATCTTGTTAATAGGTTAGTTCCAGAAAATGCATAAATATGACATATAATGTGCATAAAACATGTAGGTATCATCAATAAAGTAGCATGGAACATAAGAAATTATCGATACGTTGGAGACGTATCAGCATCCCCAAGCTTAGTTCTCGCTCGTCCCGAGCGAGGTAAAACGATAACAAAGATAATTTCTGAAGTGACATGCCATCATAATCTTGATCATACTATTTGTAAACATATGTAATGAATGCAGCGATCAAAACAAAGGTAATGACATGAGTAAACAAGTGAATCATATAGCAAAGACTTTTCATGAACAGTACTTCAAGACAAGCATCAATAAGTCTTGCATAAGAGTTAACTCATAAAGCAATAAATCAAAGTAAAGGTGTTGAAGCAACACATAGGAAGATTAAGTTTCAGCAGTTGCTTTCAACTTATAACATGTATATCTCATGGATATTGTCAACATAAAGTAATATAACAAGTGCAATATGCAAGTATGTAGGAATCAATGCACAGTTCACACAAGTGTTTGCTTCTTAAGGTGGAGGGAGATAGGTAAACTGACTCAACAATAAAAGTAAAAGAATGGTCCTTCGAAGAGGAAAGCATCGATTGCTGTATTTGTGCTAGAGCTTTTATTTTGAAAACATGAAACAATTTTGTCAACGGTAGTAATAAAGCATATGAGTTATGTAAATTATATCTTACAAGTTGCAAGCCTCATGCATAGTATACTAATAGTGTCCGCACCTCGTCCTACTTAGCTTGGACTACCGGATCTTTGCATGCCATGTTTCAACCAAGTGTCACAAAGGGGTACCTCCATGCCGCTTGTACAAAGGTCTAAGGAGAATGCTCGCATTTTGGATTTCTCGCTTTTGATTATTCTCAACTTAGACATCCATACCGGGACAACATGGACAACAGATAATGGACTCCTCTTAAATGCATAAGCATGTAGCAATGATTATTGTTCTCATATGAGATTGAGGATATATGTCCAAAACTGAAACTTCAACCATGGTTCATGGCTTTAGTTAGCGGCCCAATGTTCTTCTCTAACAATTTTGCATGCTCCAACCACTAAAATGATAGACCTTCGGACAAGACGGACATGCATAGCAACTCACATGATATTCAACAATAGTTGATGGCGTTCCCCGAAGCATGGTTATCGCACAACAAGCAACTTAATAAAAGATAAAGTGCATAAGTACATATTCAATACTACGATAGTTTTTAAGGCTATTTTGTCCCATGAGCTATATATTGCAAAGGTGAATGATGGAATTTTAAAGGTAGCACTCAAGCAATTTACTTTGGAATGGCGGAGAAATACCATGTAGTAGGTAGGTATGGTGGACACAAATGGCATAGTAGTTGGCTCAAGGATTTTGGATGCATGAGAAGTATTCCCTCTCGATACAAGGTTTAGGCTAGCAAGGTTATTTGAAGCAAACTCAAGGATGAACAAATGCAGCAAAACTCACATAAAAGACATATTGTAAACATTATAAGACTCTACACCGTCTTCCTTGTTGTTCAAAACTCAATACTAGATATTATCTAGACCTTAGAGAGACCAAATATGCAAATCAAATTTTAGCAAGCTCTATGTATTTCTTCATTAATGGGTGCAAAGCATATGATGCAAGAGCTTAAACATGAGCACAACAATTGCCAAGTATCACATTATCCAAGACATTTTAGAATTACTACATGTAGCATTTTCCATTTCCAACCATTTAACAATTTAACGAAGAAGAAACTTCGCCTTGAACATTATGAGTAAAGCCTAAGGACACATGTGTCCATATGCAACAGCGGAGCGTGTCTCTCTCCCACAAAGTGAATGCTAGGATCCATTTTATTCAAACAAAAACAAAAACAAAAACAAACCGACGCTCCAAGTAAAGAACACAAGATGTGACTGAATAAAAATATAGTTTCGGGGAGGAACTCGATGATGTTGTCGATGAAGAAGGGGATGCCTTGGGCATCCCCAAGCTTAGACGCTTGAGTCTTCTTAAAATATGCAGGGGTGAACCACGGGGGCATCCCCAAGCTTAGAGCTTTCACTCCTCTTGATCATAGTATATCATTCTCCTCTCTTGACCCTTGAAAACTTCCTTCACACCAAACTTCAAGCAAACTCATTAGAGGGTTAGTGCACAATTAATAATTCACACATTCAGAGGTGACACAATCATTATTTTCACTTCTGGACATTGCATAATGCTACTGGACATTAATGGATCAAAGAAATAAATCCAACATAGCAAAAGAGGCAATGCGAAATAAAAGGCAGAATCTGTCAAAAACAGAACAGTCCGTAAAGACGAATTTAAAGCTGGCACCAGACTTGCTCAAATGGAAAAACTCAAAACTAATGAAAGTTGCGTACATATCTGAGGATCACGCTCGTAAATTGGCAGATTTTTTCGAATTTTCTACAGAGAACTGTGCCCAGATTCGTGACAGACAGCAATGCTGTTTCTGCGCAGCGATCCCAAATATAACATCAACTTTGACATAGAAACTTTACTTGGCACAAAAACATGATAAGGAGAGGTTGCTACAGTAGTAAACAACTTCCAAGACTCAACAAAACAAAAATTGCTGTAGTAAAAACATGGGTTGTCTCCCATAAGCGCTTTTCTTTAACGCCTTTCAGCTAGGCGCAGAAAGTGCAAATCAAGTAACATCGAGAGTAGAAGCATCAACATCATAACTTGTTCTAATAATAGAATCAAAAGGTAACTTCATTCTCTTTCTAGGGAAGTGTTCCATACCTTTCTTGAGAGGAAATTGATATTTAATATTACCTTCCCTCATATCAATAACAGCACCAACGGTTCGAAAAAAAGGCCTTCCCAATACAATAGGACAAGATGCATTGCATTCGATATCCAAAACAACAAAATCAACGGGGACAAGGTTATTGTTAACCGTAATGTGCACATTATCAATCCTCCCCAAAGGTTTCTTTTTAACATTATCGGCAAGATTAACATCCAAATAACAATTCTTCAATGGTGGCAAGTCAAGCATATCATAAATCTTTTTAGGCATAACAGAAATACTTGCACCAAGATCACATAAAGCATTACATTCAAAGTCATTGAATTTCATTTTAATGATGGGCTCCCAACCATCTTCTAACTTTCTAGGAATAGAAGTTTCAAGTTTTAGTTTCTCTTCTCTAGCTTTTATGAGAGCATTTGTAATATGTTTTATAAAGGCTAAATTTATAGCACTAGCATTAGGACTTTTAGCAAGTTTTTGTAAGAACTTTATAACTTCAGAGATGTGGCAATCATCAAAATCTAAATCATTATGAGCTACAGCAATGGGATCATTGTTCCCAAGGTTGGAAAAAATTTCAGCGAGTTTTATCACAAGCGGTTTCAGTAGTTTTAGCAATTTCGAGGCAGTTTTGTACGCTTTGCACTAGGAGTAGAAACATTGCCAACACCAATTATTTTACCATTGATAGTAGGAGGTGCAGCAACATGTGAAGAATTAGCATTACTAGTGGTGGTAATAGTCCAAACTTTAGCTACATTATTCTCTTTAGCTAGTTTTTCATTTTCTTCTCTATCCCACCTAGCACGCAGTTCAGCCATTAATCTTATATTCTCATTAATTCTAACTTGGATGGCATTTGCTGTAGTAGTAATCTTATTATCAATATCATTATTAGGCATAACTTTCAATTTTAGAAGATTAACATCAGAGGCAAGCCTATCAACTCTAGAAGCAATAGTATCAATTTTATCAAGCTTTTCCTCAACGGATTTGTTAAAAGCGGTTTGTGTACTAATAAATTCTTTAAGCATAGCTTCAAGACCAGAGGGTACACTCCTATTATTGTTGTAAGAATTCCCATAAGAATTACCATAACCATTACCATTAGCAGAAGGATATGGCCTATAGTTATTACCGGAGTTGTTCCTATAAGCATTGTTGTTGAAATTATTATTTTTAATGAAATTCACATCAACATTTTCTTCTTGAGCAACCAATGAAGCTAAAGGAACATTATTTGGATCAAAATTAGATCTACCATTCACAAGCATAGACATAATCACATCAATCTTATCACTCAAGGAAGAGGTTTCTTCAACGGAATTTACCTTCTTACCTTGTGGAGCTCTTTCCGTGTGCCATTCAGAGTAATTTATCATCATATCATCAAGAAGTTTTGTAGCCGCCCCCAATGTGATGGACATAAAGGTACCTCCAGCAGCTGAATCCAATAAATTCCGCGAAGAAAAATTTAGTCCTGCATAGAAGGTTTGGATGATCATCCAAGTAGTCAGTCCATGGGTTGGGAAATTCTTTACCAAAGTTTTCATTCTCTCCCATGCTTGAGCAACATGTTCAGTATCTAATTGCTTAAAATTCATTATGCTACTTCTCAAAGATATAATTTTAGCGGGAGGATAATATCTACCAATAAAAGCATCCTTGCATTTAGTCCATGAATCAATACTATTCTTAGGCAAAGATAGCAACCAATCTTTAGCTCTTCCTCTTAATGAGAAAGGAAACACTTTCAATTTAATAATATCACCATCTACATCTTTATACTTTTGCATTTCACAAAGTTCAACAAAATTATTGAGATGGGCAGCAGCATCATCGGAACTAACACCAGAAAATTGATCTCTCATAACCAAGTTCAGTAAAGCAGGTTTAATTTCAAAGAATTCTGCTGTAGTAGCAGGTGGAGCAATAGGTGTGAATAGGAAATCATTATTATTTGCATTTGTGAAGTCACACAACTTAGTATTTTCAGGAGTATTCATTTTAGCAACAGTAAATAAAACAAACTAGATAAAGTAAATGCAAGTAACTAATTTTTTTTGTGTTTTCGATATAGAGAGCAAGACAGTAAATAAAGTAAAACTAGCAACTAATTTTTTGTGTTTTGTTTAGGTGCAGCAAACAAAGTATTAAATAAAATAAAGCAAGACAAAAACAAAGTAAAGAGATTGAGAAGTGGAGACTCCCCTTGCAGCGTGTCTTGATCTCCCCGGCAACGGCGCCAGAAATTTTGCTTGATGCGCGTAGATGTACACGTCCGTTGGGAACCCCAAGAGGAAGGTATGATGCGTATAGAAGCAAGTTTCCCTCAGTATGAAACCAAGGTTTAATCGAACCAGTAGGAGCCAAGAAGCACGTTGAAGGTTGATGGTGGCGAAATGTGATGCGGCGCAACAACAGAGATTCCGGCGCCAACGTGGAATCTGCACAACAAAACCAAAGTACTTTGCCCCAACGTAACGAGTGAGGTTGTCAATCTCACCGGCTTGCTGTAACAAAGGATTAAACGTATCGAGTGGAAGATGTTTGCAAAGAAAATAATAAAACACAATTGCAGCAGAATTTATGCTATGTAAAGAATAGGACCGGGGTCCACAGTTCACTAGAGGTGTCTCTCCCATAAGATAAAAGCATGTTGGGTGAATAAATTACAGTCGGGAAATTGACAAATAGAGAAAGGAATAACAATGCATATACATGATATGATAAATATAGTGAGATTTAATTGGGCATTACGACAAAGTACATAGACCGCCATCCAACTGCATCTATGCCTAAAAAGTCCACCTTCAGGTTATCGTCCGAACCCCATTCGGTATTAAGTTGCTAAGCAACGTGACAATTGCATTAAGTATGGTGCGTAATGTAATCGACAACTACATCCTTAGACATAGAATCAATGTTTTATCCCTAGTGGCAAGAGCACATCCACAACCTTAGAACTTTCTGTCACTGTCCCAGATTCAATGGAGGCATGAACCCACTATCGAGCATAAATACTCCCTCTTGGAGTTAAGAGTACAAACTTGGCCGAGCCTCTACTAATAACGGAGAGCATGCAAGATCATAAACAACACATAAACAATAGATTGATAATCACCATAATCATAGTACTCTCTATCCATCGGATCCCGACAAACACAACATATAGTATTACAGATAGATGATCTTGATCATGTTAGGCAGCTCACAAGATCCAACAATGAAGCACAACAAGGAGAAGACGACCATCTAGCTACTGCTATGGACCCATGGTCCAGGGGTGAACTACTCACTCATCACTCCGGAGGCGATCATGGCGATGAAGAGTCCTCCGGGAGATGAATCCCCTCTCCGGCAGGGTGCCGGAGGCGATCTCCTGAATCCCCGGAGATGGGATTCGCGGCGGCGGCGTCTCTGGAAGGTTTTCCGTATCGTGGCTCTCCGTACTGGGGGTTTCGCGACGGAGGCTTTAAGTAGGCGGAAGGGTAGGTCAAGGGGCCACACGAGGTGCCCAGGGGGTAGGGCCGCGCGACCAGGGCTTGGGCCGCGCCGCCCTGTCCCCTGGCTGCCTCGTGGCCCCACTTCGTTATCTCTTCGGTCTTCTGGAAGCTTCGTGCAAACATAGGACCCCGGGCGAAAGTTTCGTCCAATTCCGAGAATATTTCCTTACTAGGATTTCGAAACCAAAAACAGCAGTAAAACAAGAACCGGCTCTTCGGCATCTTGTTAATAGGTTAGTTCCAGAAAATGCATAAATATGACATATAATGTGCATAAAACATGTAGGTATCATCAATAAAGTAGCATGGAACATAAGAAATTATCGATACGTTGGAGACGTATCAGTAATCTCTTTACTGTTCTTTCGGTATTCCAATCTCCATGTTGGTGGATTGATACAGGTGCTAATGTTCATGTGTGTGCTGACATATCCATGTTCACTTCTTACCAGGTCGCCCGGGATTCTTCCGTCTTGATGGGGAATGGGTCACATGCTTCTGTTCGTGGTGTTGGCACGGTAGATCTGAAGTTCACTTCGGGGAAGATCGTGCAGCTAAGGAACGTGCAGCATGTCCCTACTATGAACAAGAATCTCGTTAGCGGCTCCCTTCTATGCAGAGATGGGTTTAAGGTTGTTTTAGAGTCGAATAAAGTAGTTGTTTCCAAGTTTGGACAATTTATTGGTAAAGGCTATGAGTGCGGAGGCTTGTTCCGCTTTTCGCTTTCTGATTTCAGTAATAAGTCTGTGAACCATATTTGTGGCAATGTTAGTGATGATACCAGTGTTTGGCATTCTCGTTTATGTCACATTAATTTTGGTTTAATGTCTCGGCTATCCAGTTTAAGTTTAATTCCGAAGTTCACCATTGCCAAAGGTTCTAAGTGCCATAGTTGTGTCCAATCAAAGCAACCTCGGAAGCCTCACAAGGCGGCCGAGGAGAGAAACTTGGCACCTCTAGAACTCATACATTCTGATCTATGCGAGATGAATGGTGTGTTGACAAAAAGTGGAAAGAGATATTTCATGACACTGATTGATGATGCGACTAGATTTTGCTATGTTTATTTGTTGCGAACTAAAGATGAAGCCTTAGACTACTTTAAAATTTATAAGGCCGAAGTTGAAAATCAACTAGAGAGAAAGATCAAGCGTCTTAGGTCTGATCGTGGTGGTGAATATTTTCCTAAAATCTTTGATGAATTCCGTGAGGAACATGGTATTATTCATGAGAGGACGCCTCCCTATTCGCCCCAATCAAACGGGGTTGCCGAGAGGAAAAACCGCACGCCGACCGACTTGGTGAATTCCATGTTAGCCACTGCTAGTTTATCAAAGGCATGGTGGGGGGAGGCTTTGTTGACTACATGGCATGTCCTGAATAGAGTTCCTAACAAGAATAAAGATAAAACCCCTTACGAGGAGTGGTCTGGAAGAAAACCTTCACTTTCGTATTTGCGCACATGGGGATGTTTGGCGAAAGTCAATATTCCAATTACTAAGAAGCGCAAACTCGGACCAAAGACAGTGGATTGTATCTTTCTAGGTTATGCTCCGCGGAGTGTAGGCTATAGATTTTTAGTAGTTCAATCTGAAGTACTCGATATGCATGTTGACACTATTATGGAATCTCGTGATGCAACATTCTTTGAGAATATGTTTCCTATGAAAGATATGCATAGCATTGCTAGAATTTCTACCGAGATAGTTCCTGAATCTAGTACATCTAATGAGTATTTTGAACAATCACATGAGATTGTTATTGAGAAGGATGACAATGAAGCTCCTAAACGGAGCAAGAGACGAAGGATTGAAAAATCCTTTGGTGATGATTTCATTGTGTACCTTGTGGATGATACTCCCACGTCCATTGCGAGAGGCATATGCATCTCCGGATGCGGATGACTCGGAAAGAAGCTGTTCATAATGAGATGGACTCGATTCTTTCTAATGGAACTTGGGAGGCTGTCGGAACGACCCCATGGATGCAAGCCTGTGGGCTGCAAATGGGTGTTCAAGAAGAAGCTAAGACCTGATGGTACTATTGAGAAGTACAAGGCGCGGCTTGTAGCGAAAGGCTACACACAGAGAGAAGGCGAAGATTACTTCGACACCTATTCACCTGTCGCTAGACTTACCACCATTCGAGTACTACTATCCATGGCTGCCTCCTATGGTCTTATCGTTCATCAAATGGACGTAAAGACAGATTTTCTTAATGGAGAGTTGGAAGAGGAAATCTATATGGATCATCCTGATGGGTTTGTAGTAAAAGGTGAAGAAAGAAAGGTGTGCAAATTGCTGAAATCTTTATAAGGCCTAAAACAAGCACCTAAGCAATGGCATGAGAACATTGACAGAAATTTAACTTCTGTAGGCTTTGTTGTCAATGAGGCTGACAAGTGCGTTTACTATCGCCATGGTGGGGGCGAAGGTGTTATACTATGTTTGTATGTGGATGATATTCTGATCTTTGGTACAAACATGAAAGTAATACACGAAGTCAAGTCTTTCTTGTCAAAGTGCTTTGATATGAAAGATCTGGGAGAAGCTGATGTGATTCTGAACATCAAGCTTATTAAGGACGAGAGTGGGATTACTCTAACGCAATCCCATTATGTAGAGAAGATCTTGAGCCGGTTCGGCTATATTGATAGCAAGCCTTCTTCTACACCTTATGATCCCAGTGTGACACTACGCAAGAACCGGAGGATTGCCATAGATCAATTGAGATATTCTCAGATTGTTGGCTCACTCATGTACTTAGCGAGCGCGACTAGACCCGACATCTCTTTTGCTGTTAGCAAGTTGAGTAGGTTCATGTCAAACCCGGGTACTGATCATTGGCATGCACTTGATAGGGTCATGCGCTACCTATGTGGTACAATGAGTTATGGGATTCACTATTCAGGGCACCCAGCTGTGCTTGAAGGATATAGTGATTCAAATTGGATCTCTGATGTAGCTGATCTCTACGCCACTAGTGGGTATGTATTTACCTTTGGAGGTGGCGCAGTGTCATGGAGATCTTGCAAGAAAACCATATTGACGAGGTCAACTATGGAAGCAGAACTTACTGCTTTAGACACAACCACTGTTGAATCAGAATGGTTGCGTGTGCTCTTGATGGACTTGCCTGTGGTTGAAAAACCTGTTCCGGCAATCCTTTTGAATTGTGACAATCAAACTGTAATTGTCAAAGTGAAAAATTCTAAGGATAACGCGAAGTCATCAAGACACGTAAAGAGACGTTTGAAGTCTGTCAGGAAATTGCGAAACTCCGGAGTAATAACTGTTACATATATTCAAACGAGACAAAACACCGGCGAGATCCCTTTACAAAGGGACTATCACGTAATGTGATAGAAAGTGCATCGAGGGAGATGGGTTTGAGACCCGTTGATGTTACACCATAGTGGTAACCCAACCTTTGTGATCGGAGATCCCGTGAATTAGGACACGGGAAGAACAAACTAGTGGTTTAATTGAGGAGAGTATTATGTAACCCTCTCTATGTGAAGATGCACAACTCTCAATTGTCTGTAAGGCAGGTTGGCGACAAGCCTTAATGTGTTTATGTTGGCTATTATAGCAAAGATGCTGTCCTACTGAGCATTCTTGAAATAACACACCTATATGAGTCCGATTGTTAAACGTCGCAATCTATGAGATTTGGGTGATCTCTAGTAAACTCATGAAGAGACCATGAAGTATGACGTATATGCTTCACCCGCGGGGTAGGCTACCGGCAGCCATGTACTGGTCATGACTTTGAGTGAAACCCTGTTCACGCAAAACTTGCAATTCAAGGCTTAGTCCATTGTTCAAGTGTGAATGGATGTAGCTTAAGGTTCTAGGCGGAAGTTCAACTTAACGAGTCTCCGCTGAAACACTCGGTATATAAACAAGCGAGCGAGTATTGGTAAATCTCTAAATGGGGATTTGAGATCTGGTGGGGGATTGTTGAAATATTGGGCCCATTTTTAGTGGCCCAAATTAGATTTCAGTTTTCCCTATAAATCTCAAAGCCCACATAGTGGCAGCCTTGTGAGTTTGAGCCCAAGTTGGTGGCAGCTCACTAGTGAGTGGCAAGAGGTGGGAAGTTTAGTCCCACATGGAAAGTTGGGAGGAAGTTAGACCACCTTATAAGGTGGGTTGTTTCACCACTAGTAAGTGAGTGAGAATAGGAGTGCTACACGCGCGCTCCTCCTCCTCCTCGCTCGCTCGTCTCGACTCGACTCGACACGTCACGTCACGTCACGACGCGCGCCGCGCTCGTGGTGAGTGGATTGAGCCTCGAGCCGAGACTTTCCTTACTTTTTGCAGCTCAGGAAAACGAACAGAGTCCTAGACGGACGCGTCACAGTTAGTCGGTTCGGGTCGCTCCCGGATCGTGGGCTATCTGTAACCGACTCGAAACCAAGGCATCCCCTTCTTCATCAACTTATCAGGTTTCTTCTATTGAAACTATATTTTTATTCGGTCACATCATATGTGCTTTACATGGAGCGTCTGTGTTCTTTTATTTTTGTTTGTGTTTGAATAAGATCGGATCCTAGCAATCCGTGTGTGGGAGAGAGACACGCTCCGCTTTTTCATATGAACAATGGTGTTCTTAGCTTTATTTTAATGTTCATGGCGGAGTTGAAAACCGCTGCACTTATTGTTATTTGGTTGGATACAGAAAATGCTTCATATTGTCTTGGATAATTTGATACTTGGCAATTGTTTTGAGCTCTCAAGTAGATCATGCTCTTGCATCATGTAGTTTAAACCTATTAGTGGAGAACTACCGTAGAACTTGTTGAAATTGGTTTGCATGATTGGTCTCTCTAAGGTCTAGATATTTTCTGGTAAAAGTGTTTGAGCAACAAGGAAGACAATGTAGAGTTTTATAATGCTTGCAATTTGTTCTTATGTAAGTTTTGCTGTACCGGTTCATACTTGTGTTTGCTTCAAACAACCTTGCTAGCCAAAGCCTTGTACTGAGAGGGAATGCTTCTCGTGCATCCAAAACCTTGAGCCAAAACCTATGCCATTTGTGTCCACCATATCTACCTACTATGTGGTATTTCCTGCCATTCCAAGTAAATACTTCATGTGCTACCTTTAAACAATTCAAAAACTATTATCTCGTATTTGTGTCAATGTTTTATAGCTCATGAGGAAGTATGTGGTGTTTTATCTTTCGATCTTGTCATTTACTTCTGACAGACTCTCAATGGACTAGTGGCTTCATCCGCTTATCCAATAATTTTGCAAAAAGAGCTGGCAACGGGGTTCCCAGCCCCAATTAATTAACTTTCATTAATAATTCTCTTCACGTGGTTTGCCCCGATCTATCGGTAAGCAACTTAATTTTGCAAATAGACACTCCTCCATGGTATGTGAAATGTTGGAAGGCACCCGAGGATTCGGTTAGCCATGGCTTGTGTAAGCAAAAGGTTGGGGGGGTGTCATCTAATAAATAAAACTAAAGTACATGTGTAAACAAAAGAGAAGAGGGATGATCTACCTTGCTCGGTAGAGATAACGTCCTTCATGGGAGCCGCTCTTGAAAGTCCGGTTGATGAGGTAGTTAGAGTGCCCACTACCATTCGTTGACAACAACAAACACCTCTCAAAATTTTACTTTTATACTCTCTATATGATTTCAAAACTTAAAAAGCTCTAGCACATGATTTTATCCCTGCTTCCCTCTGCGAAGGGCCTTTCTTTTACTTTTATGTTGAGTCAGTTTACCTACTTCCTTCCATCTTAGAAGCAAACACTTGTGTCAACTGTGCATTGATTCTTACATACTTGCTTATTTGCATTCATCATATTACTTTGTGTTGACAATTATCCATGAGATATGTGTGGTGACCCAGCGTACCACTGCATGGTGTAGTACACAAGTCGTTGACATAACACAAGTGAAACACTGTTCCACTCATATTACATCCCTCAGAGTGGTACAACAGAAACATATGCGAGTCCAAGGTATGTCTATAGAAGGATACACAAGCTGTTTACAGAAGATCAACACAGCCTCCTACTTTACAGTGAGGTAAAACTTCAAATAAAGCTCCAGAAGAACGACTCGTAAACTAACTTATTGCTATCACTATCTCCGGAGATACTAGGCTTGCTATAGAATTCTAGCTACTTAGGTGCTAAGATTAGGGAAAGGCTCCCTTCTATTACTAGTCTAAGTTTCCACTCTAGTTGCTGCAGCTAGTTGACTTCATTGACTTCTTTGCTTGGATTCTCCATCTTGTTGCGAGTTGACTCCTTTGTCTTCGAGTTCCACGGTAGTTCATCCTCCGGTGCCTCCATAGCTAAGCGGGGATTTAAGAGTGGGATGAGTACGAGCGTACTCAGCAAGTTCATATTAGGGAAATAGGTGTATCATGCACTAGCTACGGCCACGGACCGAAAAGTCATAGGCGAATGCAAGTTTTCATAATCATTTCTTCAAAAGGTTTATTTTATTCCGAAAAACTATGCCCGTCGGTCTTCACGAGTTGACTAGAACTTCATGGAGTTCCTTTCCTGCCGCGTTCGCAGTTCCCTTCCCGGAACAGGGAGTGACAGTCACAATTCTTGATACCCTCTGCAGAGGTGCGTTACTTTTCCCATAAGAGACCTTATCCTTGTTGCCAACCAGGCGTATACTTTCCCGTCCACACTTCCTTGGTGTGAGGCCAGGTGTAAGATCCAAGTCCACACCGCCTTCTCCGCGACCCTGCAAACCCACCCTTTTGTCCATCCGTACACCCCCGGTAGACATCTCCCGATCATACGGCTTTACCCCCGGTGTACGTCGGACAATCCTTCATAGACGGTAGAGCCTCTCATCCAAACGTCCGGATGGGGATTTTAAAGGCTATCCCAACCTACGGCGAGTGCCTCCGAGCACCCCGCCGAGGCTCTATCAAGTCCGTTGGCGTGCGAGGAGGGAAAAGATACAGGCTGACTTCCCCGAGCCATTATAGATCTTATGGTTAACGCGATATGTACGGCGCTAGAATCACTGGACGGCATTGGTACTTAGTCCTAGATGAATAGTACCCTTGCAATGGAACCTCCACCATATCAACACATACCATGGTTCCATTGCCCACCACATAGTCATATTCATAATTGTAAAATAATACTTTGCTTTTCAATGCAGGAGTGATAAGTATAGTACTTTGCATATAATTTGATAAAAATAATCAAATGACATGAGCAAGCGATGAACTTGCCTTTCTTGATCGCAAGATTATGCGGGCAAAAGCTTCGATATGTGAGAACTCCAACTCGCTGAAATACCATCATCGTCCGGTAAGGACAATGTTTAAAGAACTGGCAAAGATGCTATAATGCATAGTATGAGATGCAATCGTCCCGAGGTAACCTAACCTCGATGATTTAGGATGGATGAGTTGTAAAGATTTCTTTAGGGTGTGTTCCACTTTTAGGATGATTCTCAAACAAGGTTCTTATTAGGGTTGGTGATATAAATAGCATAAGCAAGTAATATGATGCAACATAACAAGCATATATTCAAAGGATAGTAGTGGAATAGTATGTAAAGAACAATTGTCAATTTTATGTTCTATTGGACATGGTTGATGATTATTTATACTATATTTCAAAAGAATAACTTTTGAAGAACATGTTAATTAAGAAGTAATAAGTATTTCAACTAAGACTAGGACTCTAGGGTTTGATTGATCTTTGTTCTTCAAAAGAATAACTTTTGAAGAACAGGTTAATAAGAACGAGAACTACTATAAATAGGAGCTAAGTGCTATTAGAGTTTACTGATAGGGCTAGTTGGTGCTTAAGTAGAAGTGATCTACACGCAGCAAGTATTAGTAGGTTTATTACTATGGTTTCTTCTAAGCATCATATCAGAGGATGGTTATCAAGATGGTTCTATAAGTTAGCTATTAGGGTCTACTATGGTTTCACATTTTCTTCACTAAGTAATCTCTAATGGCTTCTAAACTAGATGGTTTATTACTTCTTAAATAGGGTTTAGTTGAATAGGAGCATATGTTGTGAATTGCTACACAAGGTTGGTACTAGGGTTCATTATTATGGTTCTACTAAATTATGATGGTTGAGGTTGATCCTAATGGTATGGTATATAGGAGTGGTGATCAATGGTACTAATCCAATTAGCAAGTTAGGGTTTATACCTAGGTGATACTAGTTAATCATATAGGTTTTAATTAAGATTAGGAACATGAAATGATAATCTCATGTGACTTGTTTTATGCTAGTGGATCATAAGCATGCATTCATTTGTTTCTTACTAGGGTTCTATAGGTATAGATGCAGCTTATATGATTACATAAGCTAAACCCCTAGGGGTTTAGGATTGCAACTATTTAGGATGAACACATAAAATAATGGAATCCAGTTTCTAACTTAGAATAAAACTAAAGTTTCTAAATTATGATCCAAATCTTAAAGTAATACTTGGTACTAGAATTAATGTGATTGAGCACTTGAAATAAAGTTATTAATAGTTTTAATAGGCTAACAATTTTTAGAGGGTTTAAGAATTAAAAATAATTACTAGGTAGGGTTTAATTAGAAACTAGGGTTTTATAAATGTTATTAAGATTTAACTAATTAACTTGAGAATTAAATATGTTTAAATATACAAGTTTTGAATTACCAAAATAACATTAACTTTTAGTATTTTCTTGCTTTATTTTATTTAAAGAAAATGGTAAATGGTAATTTGCAATTTAGGGTTTATGAATTACCACTAATAATTAAGTTAATGCAAATATGGTAAATAAAATTAATCTTAACATTTTACTTAGTTACTGAATAGTTAAAATTTAAGTTTGGAACTTAATTATTTATTGAATTCAATTTGCATTTAAATAAATGAAAAGGCATAATTAAAGAAGTTAAAAATAAATGAATTTTTATTTTGACACACATTTTTGTTTTAGATTTTATTTGAATAGAGTTTATTTTTGTGAGCATTTTGATATATTATTCATATTTTTTCGAGTTAAAATGAATTTTATATGATTTTGCAAAGTTTCAGCAATTTACTGGTTTTAAAAAAAAACAGCAGATACTAAATGTACCGGTTCGCACCTAGCCACTGTGACTGACGTGTGGGGCCATTGACTAGGTCAGTTGCCACGATGGCAACGACCAGTCAACATGCATCTGAGGACCCCACCGCCACATCAGCTACAACGACGGCTTGACGCCGGTGGCCAGTGGACGACGGCGCCGCCAATTTAGGGCCTCCCGAGATGCGCGGCTCGGCATTTTCGAACGAGGACTACGAGACAAAGCTACTGGTGGTGATGGTTTGTGCGGGGACTCACCGGAGCTTCGTCGGAAACCATGTCCCGCGGCGGTGCACTCCGGCGAGGTGGCTAAACGGAGCTACAGACGTCGATAGGATGCGAGAGTATGCTCTACAGACGCGGAAGCTCACCGTGAAGCTCAAGGTGTGGTCGGAGACGACGATTGCTGACGGAGACGGCGACGATTTCGCCATTGCCGGCGATGTACTGAGAAAGGGAACGGTGAAATTGGATCAATCCAGAGCTCCCCTGGATGCACCACTCCTCCAGGATGCTCTACGAGATCAGGCGCTTCTCCTCGACCACGCGGCGGCCTCCGGGGTGGCTCCAGTCGACGGCTAGCCGGAGAACTGGCCGGCCATGGCGGTGGTTCCAGTGAGAGATAGAGAGGGCCAGAGGGGAAATGAAGGGGTGGCGAGATGCTAGGGTTTCCTGGCGGTGCTGCACGTGGTTTTATAGGCCACGGCGAGGTCTATCTCGTCACCTCGCCGGCGGCAGTGGCCGAGATACCTCGATGAAGACTGAGGTGGATTGGGCGTGAATCTTGATGAAAAGTGGATGAGACGGACGCGAGAAGATTTGGCGAGGCTCTGAGATGGTCTCTGGCGTCCGGCGGCGTTCTTATCCCCGTCGAGGACGTGGCCGAAGCTCCCCTCTGCGCTGTCGACGCCGGGAAGGAAGAAGAAGGTGGCTTTTCTCCTTGCACGATTTTTAAAGCGACCCAAAAGGTAAGTGGCTTTGGGCTGGGCTGATACTGGGCTTGGTGGACGTGGTGGTGATGGGCTGCTGCGGTGCTGCTCGGCCTGCCAGGTACGTTTCCCTCCATTTTCTTTTTCTGTTTTAAATTCTGGTTTGAATTTGATTTGAATACAAATTTGGTTTCTGTTTTGCTTTGCAGGTGCTAAAATATTTTATTATCAATATCACTTGATACTATTACTTACTGTCTAGTGTTGCTTTTAAAATAAATATTTAATTTATGATTAGATTGATATTGTGTGAGGTTTAATGAAAAATAGACATGGTCCCATGTTTTTATTTTAGTTCCTTCTAATTTAGGGACCAAATGTATTTAGGTGATTTGAATTTTATAACCTATGCATGGGGAACATATTATATTTTGCTAGTGTTAAACAATAGTGATTATGCACATATAGTTTAATTATGGATAGGGTTTAACAAATGGTAAAGGTATGGGGTTGGTTCATGATTTTATGTGGAGAATGGTTTCTAAAGGTTTAAGCAAAGTGGTTGGATCAACTCTATATTCACTACTCTTGCTTAGCAACTCTTGTTTGAATTATTTACAATGAATTCTAAACTCATCATGATTAACTCCCTTGTTGAGGTGGTGCTATTTTAGAAAATACTATTACATTTGGTTTCACTAAGCAAGATATTTAGAAAGCCAAGTGGAATAGAATATTGATTCACTCTACTCACTAAATGGCCTTTAGTCCTTAATTATATATGTCTTGGTTAATACTTGTGATCCATAATACACAAGTTAGGACATGTTATTTTATGTGTGATGGATCCTATATGACAAGGTTTAGGGTCTTGGGGATACTTCACCTTTTTGAAGTATAAAATAGGCATGAGGCATGGTAGGGTTCTACTTATAATCCAAAGTAATACTTGGATTGAAACTCAAATGGGGTCTAGGGTTTTAGTAATGATCACCCATGTGATACACAACTAGGATTAGGTATGAGCATAAACTTGTTTATGTTTAATTGACTAGGGTTACTCCTCCTCACTTAGGTAGAATTCTTGTAGCAAGGCAATGCTAGGGTTTTCTCAAGGGTTTGAATAAGCAAAGTTTAAGCATAATACTATTACTACTCTACACAAGGCATGAGGATTGGTTTGATTAACTACTAGTGATTTATTTATTATTTCATGATAAGAATGAGATATATGGATCACATATATAGGTTTAACTTATCTGCTCAATTTATAAGGTAAGATCATGCATTAGACATGATCCACTTATTCCTCACTAATCCCTCTTCTTTAATACTTCTGCCCCCACACTCACTTAGATTCTTAGGGTTTATGATCATCACCCAAAATGTAATGATCAATATTGGCCTCATAACAATTCATTGGTGAATTATGGTTCTCTCTCCAAGATCAAGTATAAGTCAATATACTTGAGTGTACCTCTTTAGGTTAAGCTCTTTTTCATAGGTGGTTTCTCTAGGGTTTATGATCATTACCAAGGTGTAATGATCACCACACTTGCCTCTCCCTTGGATCACTAGTAAAAGAGGTTCTTACTTACTATTAAGTATTAGCTAGGTCAAGTAGGGTTTAGTACTTGACTTATATTTCTTGTATCATTGGTTAGTATCAACAAGTACCTCACTTGGATAAGGTTCAAATATTAAGCTAGGTTCTATTGAATGCATAATCTAAGCATATGAATGGTACTCTCCTATATCTCGAAGTTTAATGGAAATGAGTTTGGAAACAAGGTTGGAATGGTCAAAGTTAATGGAGAATAAATATGAGTGTTCTTGACTTGGTTCAAGTAGTTGAAAAGATATACCATGTGACTTATGGTAGGAACATTTACTTAGTAGAAGACCTAGATAAGATAAGTATAGAATAGTGTCTTAATTAATTGTGTTCTTATGATTTAGGATTGAATAATTATTCATGTGTTGTTGTAAGGAATGTCATGTTGAGATCTTTTATAAGATCTTGTAATTGACCCTTACTTAAGGTGTTGTTTGTTGTAAAACTAATTCCATTTGATCTAACTCATAGATCAAATCATCTCTACCCAAAACAGGGTTTTAGTAAAGATCACAGTGAAGTTTATAGCGCTTGACTTGATGATCTACTTCAATTCCAGCAAGTCAAGTGAAACTTCGATTCATTGTGGTAAGTTTTATTTGAAAGCGCGAAAATTCCCGGATTTTCTATGCATGAATGCAATGCACACTTTGGTGTTCTCTCATTTTATAGCCTCTAAACCCGGGATATTACAGCCTCTCCCCCTTAAAGCTGAACTTCGCCCGAAGTTCGAACGCTCTCATGTTTCGGAATGTTGAACTGACTTAAACAGATCACAATTCTTTCAAACTCCCTAGTGATCTCATTAGATATAATTGAATATATCCCTTGTCTCGATCCTTCATGAAGTCTTATAATGTCTGGCACTGATACTTTCTTCAATTATATGATTTCTTCCAACACTCTAAGCTTATAGGCTTACTCTCCAAAGATTCTTGAATTAGGACATCTTCTTATGCTAATGGACTTCACTAATGGTTGTGGTGACATCTTACTATTTTGGGTACTCAAAGCTTGGTTCTACCAGCTGCGGTAATCCAGCTGCGGTGCCCAAACCTTAAGTCTAAAGGATTGGTTTAAAGTAAGGTATTGTTTTTCCCTTACTACCATAACGAATGTAATGGTACTTCGTAAGGTATTTATAATAGGCATGGTCCTAGTTGTTTAGTCCTACGAATGGATTAGACTCATTTAGTCCATCCAATCATGGCTTCTAGTTCATACTAGTTATCTTCCTTTTGGTTTCTTTAGGTTCCAGGAAAAGAATCTTTCTAATAGGCTTATGATTTAGTATGGTCAAACCCTTCGGTCTTTTGTTTTCTTAGACTTTGATTATCCTCCGACATCTTCTTCATCCAACTTCATTAGCTTAGACTTACTGGAGCTCTTCTGCTTCTGAGTAATTATCAATTACCCACTCAAGTTAAGGTATAACCCTTACTTCCTCGAGATATGAACCTCGGCTTCTGGTCTGACAACCTCCTGAGAGTACTATTATATGGATACTTCCCAACAACCTTATACAAATAAGATTGAACTTCCTCTCAGTTCAGACTTCTTCTTTGTCTTTCATACTCCAAATCATATCTTAATACTTCTCCTTCAATCTTCCTCTCCCCCTTGGAGTTTACTAATGATCTTTTAAACTCCTTTTCTTCTAATCATTAAACTCCAAGGTTAGAAGATTGGTCTTGGTCTGGCTTTTAGTTTGTACTTTTTCCAAGAGTCTCACGAAGAATTATTTGCGGTGTATCCACACAGTTGTGGGTATCCGATGGGAATCCTCCGACTAAATGGTTACCCGCTATGGAATACCAGCTGCGGAATCTCTCTTTCCTTTAGAGTGAAAGAACGATTAAGCTGTGGACTATTTGTTACCAGCTGCAGACTATCTAGCACTAGATGTAACTTATTTGATATCAGTTGTGGCTATGTTATGGTTCTAGTCAATATCTACCTACCAGCTGTGGCTACTTTAATAGTTTTAGTTAAAATCTACCTCATTTTAAGTGCTTCCTCTTCATAATTATCCTATATCAGCTGCGGTCTTACAATATCAGCTGCGACTTTACTTGTCCATTTTCCTTCTCCCAGGATTTGTTTTGCAAAAGAACCACTTGTTGACACTATAAAAATAGTATCTTAAGTGACTTCACTTGCATTCCCTTCTTCCATAATGAATATGGTTTCACTTCTTCTGCTCCATATTCACTATTTTTCTCACTTTCATGGTACTTCCATGTTGAAGTACACCTCAATTGAGGATAATAATGAGTTTTGATTGGTCCTTCCGTCATATTATTGTGGTGGCTTCTCACAACTTTACTTCCTTCTTCTAGTGAACCTTCATTTTGTCTTCAAAATCTTGAGAATTCGTCACTTCCTCACACGAATACCTTTACCCTCTAGACCTATAACATCAAGTAAGAGCTTGATATTGCAACATGCATTTGCATATCAAAGTCAAACTTCATGTATGGATCTAGTCAAACAATGAGAATCCAATAAAATCCAAGAAGATCCAGCTTTGTGCTTATAATACACATCTTTATATGCCTAAATATAATAGTTGGGTAAGACATCCCTAGACATCAGGCTTAGATGTGTAGTATATAACACCACATAAGATAGGTTTAGGTTGTGATACTTAGCACAAATACGTGAATTTCTACTATTTGTCTCAACATTTATCTTAATTGCACATTTGCAATGAGACAAACTTGAAACAACATGGCTTGGGATAGTTGAAGTTAACCTAGTTTTCTTTGGAAGTACTAACAAAATAGGATACCATATATATGTGCTATTGAGGACTACTTCCTATAATACAATTAGGTCTAACATGTCTACTCTAAACACATGATTGTTTAGAATATACCACCTATAACTCTAGGATTTCTCTATGTGATATGCTCTAAATAAGCCTTCTTTAAATTAAGGACTATGGTTCTAACATACTTGGTACAACTATTAGGATTTTAAGGCCTAAGCTTTCGAACTATTCCCTAAATCCTACTCCTTATCATACTTCTGTTATCATACTTATGATGTTCTACTGCATCACATCATGACTCTCAAGTGAATCATATATGATTACCAACTCTACCATGAAAAGTATACTTATATGATTCCTATCACTCTTCCTTACCTCCTATGATTGACTCATCATAGGCATATACTACCTCATATTACTTATCTACATTACTTAACATTAGTCATTTGACATTTTAAATGACTCTTACTCAACCATAACTTGCATTGATATACTTCTTCCAATAGGATATCTTCCTTATGGTTGTATCCTCTCTTTGGACTACCATGTATTGTATACCAACTGTGGTCTACTACCACCCATTATGTTAAGCTCCAAGGGTGTTCTACTAATTTGGAATGAAGCAAGATAACTAACTAACTTTACTTAAGGAAGATAGATAAGAAAGATTGACTCAAGTGTGTCAGAATTATTCTCAAGTGAATACCCATCTCAAGTCATAAGAATAGTTGGTCTAGCGTAGTTGTCTTAATTAGCTAATACAACTTCCTATAGACACTACCAAACCTATAGGTCTCCTTTAAAGGGTTTTAATCCTAGGGTCAAAGCATTTGCTCTGATACCAGCTGTGGTGACCCAGCGTACCACTGCATGGTGTAGTACACAAGTCGTTGACATAACACAAGTGAAACACTGTTCCACTCATATTACATCCCTCGAGTGGTACAACGAAACATATGCGAGTCCAAGGTATGTCTATAGAAGGATACACAAGCTGTTTACGGAAGATCAACACGGCCTCCTACTTTACGGTGAGGTAAAACTTCAAATAAAGCTCCGGAAGAACGACTCGTAAACTAACTTATTGCTATCACTATCTCCGAGAGATACTAGGCTTGCTATAGAATTCTAGCTACTTAGGTGCTAAGATTAGGGAAAGGCTCCCTTCTATTACTAGTCTAAGTTTCCACTCTAGTTGCTGCAGCAGTTGACTTCATTGACTTCTTTGCTTGGATTCTCCATCTTGTTGCAGTTGACTCCTTTGTCTTCGAGTTCCACGGTAGTTCATCCTCCGGTGCCTCCATAGCTAAGCGGGGATTTAAGAGTGGGATGAGTACGAGCGTACTCGGCAAGTTCATATTAGGGAAATAGGTGTATCATGCACTAGCTACAGCCACGGACCGGAAAGTCATAGGCGAATGCAAGTTTTCATAATCATTTCTTCAAAAGGTTTATTTTATTCGAAAAACTATGCCCGTCGGTCTTCACGGGTTGACTAGAACTTCATGGAGTTCCTTTCCTGCCGCGTTCGCAGTTCCCTTCCCGGAACGAGGGAGTGACGAGTCACAATTCTTGATACCCTCGCTGAGAGGTGCGTTACTTTTCCCATAAGAGACCTTATCCTTGTTGCCAACCGGGCGTATACTTTCCCGTCCACACTTCCTTGGTGTGAGGCCGGAGTGTAAGATCCAAGTCCACACCGCCTTCTCCGCGACCACTGCAAACCCACCCTTTTGTCCATCCGTACACCCCGGTAGACATCTCCCGATCATACGGCTTTACCCCCGGTGTACGTCGGACAATCCTTCATAGACGGTAGAGCCTCTCATCCAAACGTCCGGATGGGGATTTTAAAGGCTATCCCAACCTACGGCGGTGCCTCCGGCACCCCGCCGAGGCTCTATCAAGTCCGTTGGCGTGCGGGAGGGAAAAGATACGAGCCTGACTTCCCCAGAGCCATTATAGATCTTATGGTTAACGCGATATGTACGGCGCTAGAATCACTGGACGGCATTGGTACTTAGTCCTAGATGAATAGTACCCTTGCAATGGAACCTCCACCATATCAACACATACCATGGTTCCATTGCCCACCACATAGTCATATTCATAATTGTAAAATAATACTTTGCTTTTCAATGCAGGAGTGATAAGTATAGTACTTTGCATATAATTTGATAAAAATAATCAAATGACATGAGCAAGCGATGAACTTGCCTTTCTTGACTGCAAGATTATGCAGGCAAAAGCTTCGATATGTGAGAACTCCAACTGCTGAAATACCATCATCGTCCGGTAAGGACAATGTTTAAAGAACTGGCAAAGATGCTATAATGCATAGTATGAGATGCAATCGTCCCGAGGTAACCTAACCTCGATGATTTAGGATGGATGAGTTGTAAAGATTTCTTTAGGGTGTGTTCCACTTTTAGGATGATTCTCAAACAAGGTTCTTATTAGGGTTGGTGATATAAATAGCATAAGCAAGTAATATGATGCAACATAACAAGCATATATTCAAAGGATAGTAGTGGAATAGTATGTAAAGAACAATTGTCAATTTTATGTTCTATTGGACATGGTTGATGATTATTTATACTATATTTCAAAAGAATAACTTTTGAAGAACATGTTAATTAAGAAGTAATAAGTATTTCAACTAAGACTAGGACTCTAGGGTTTGATTGATCTTTGTTCTTCAAAAGAATAACTTTTGAAGAACAGGTTAATAAGAACGAGAACTACTATAAATAGGAGCTAAGTGCTATTAGAGTTTACTGATAGGGCTAGTTGGTGCTTAAGTAGAAGTGATCTACACGCAGCAAGTATTAGTAGGTTTATTACTATGGTTTCTTCTAAGCATCATATCAGAGGATGGTTATCAAGATGGTTCTATAAGTTAGCTATTAGGGTCTACTATGGTTTCACATTTTCTTCACTAAGTAATCTCTAATGGCTTCTAAACTAGATGGTTTATTACTTCTTAAATAGGGTTTAGTTGAATAGGAGCATATGTTGTGAATTGCTACACAAGGTTGGTACTAGGGTTCATTATTATGGTTCTACTAAATTATGATGGTTGAGGTTGATCCTAATGGTATGGTATATAGGAGTGGTGATCAATGGTACTAATCCAATTAGCAAGTTAGGGTTTATACCTAGGTGATACTAGTTAATCATATAGGTTTTAATTAAGATTAGGAACATGAAATGATAATCTCATGTGACTTGTTTTATGCTAGTGGATCATAAGCATGCATTCATTTGTTTCTTACTAGGGTTCTATAGGTATAGATGCAGCTTATATGATTACATAAGCTAAACCCCTAGGGGTTTAGGATTGCAACTATTTAGGATGAACACATAAAATAATGGAATCCAGTTTCTAACTTAGAATAAAACTAAAGTTTCTAAATTATGATCCAAATCTTAAAGTAATACTTGGTACTAGAATTAATGTGATTGAGCACTTGAAATAAAGTTATTAATAGTTTTAATAGGCTAACAATTTTTAGAGGGTTTAAGAATTAAAAATAATTACTAGGTAGGGTTTAATTAGAAACTAGGGTTTTATAAATGTTATTAAGATTTAACTAATTAACTTGAGAATTAAATATGTTTAAATATACAAGTTTTGAATTACCAAAATAACATTAACTTTTAGTATTTTCTTGCTTTATTTTATTTAAAGAAAATGGTAAATGGTAATTTGCAATTTAGGGTTTATGAATTACCACTAATAATTAAGTTAATGCAAATATGGTAAATAAAATTAATCTTAACATTTTACTTAGTTACTTGAATAGTTAAAATTTAAGTTTGGAACTTAATTATTTATTGAATTCAATTTGCATTTAAATAAATGAAAAGGCATAATTAAAGAAGTTAAAAATAAATGAATTTTTATTTTGACACACATTTTTGTTTTAGATTTTATTTGAATAGAGTTTATTTTTGTGAGCATTTTGATATATTATTCATATTTTTCTGAGTTAAAATGAATTTTATATGATTTTGCAAAGTTTCAGCAATTTACTGGTTTTAAAAAAAAACAGCAGATACTAAATGTACCGGTTCGCACCTAGCCACTGTGACTGACGTGTGGGGCCATTGACTAGGTCAGTTGCCACGATGGCAACGACCAGTCAACATGCATCTGAGGACCCCACCGCCACATCAGCTACAACGACGGCTTGACGTCGGTGGCCAGTGGACGACGGCGCCGCCAATTTAGGGCCTCCCGAGATGCGCGGCTCGGCATTTTCGAACGAGGACTACGAGACAAAGCTACTGGTGGTGATGGTTTGTGCGGGGACTCACCGGAGCTTCGTCGGAAACCATGTCCCGCGGCGGTGCACTCCGGCGAGGTGGCTAAACGGAGCTACAGACGTCGATAGGATGCGAGAGTATGCTCTACAGACGCGGAAGCTCACCGTGAAGCTCAAGGTGTGGTCGGAGACGACGATTGCTGACGGAGACGGCGACGATTTCGCCATTGCCGGCGATGTACTGAGAAAGGGAACGGTGAAATTGGATCAATCCAGAGCTCCCCTGGATGCACCACTCCTCCAGGATGCTCTACGAGATCAGGCGCTTCTCCTCGACCACGCGGCGGCCTCCGGGGTGGCTCCAGTCGACGGCTAGCCGGAGAACTGGCCGGCCATGGCGGTGGTTCCAGTGAGAGATAGAGAGGGCCAGAGGGGAAATGAAGGGGTGGCGAGATGCTAGGGTTTCCTGGCGGTGCTGCACGTGGTTTTATAGGCCACGGCGAGGTCTATCTCGTCACCTCGCCGGCGGCAGTGGCCGAGATACCTCGATGAAGACTGAGGTGGATTGGGCGTGAATCTTGATGAAAAGTGGATGAGACGGACGCGAGAAGATTTGGCGAGGCTCGAGATGGTCTGCGGCGTCCGGCGGCGTTCTTATCCCCGTCGAGGACGTGGCGAAGCTCCCTCTGCGCTGTCGACGCCGGGAAGGAAGAAGAAGGTGGCTTTTCTCCTTGCACGATTTTTAAAGCGACCCAAAAGGTAAGTGGCTTTGGGCTGGGCTGATGCTTGGGCTTGGTGGACGTGGTGGTGATGGGGCATGCTGCGGTCTTTGCTCGGCCTGCCAGTACGTTTCCCTCCATTTTCTTTTTTCGTTTTAAATTCGGTTTGAATTTGATTTGAATACAAATTTGGTTTTGTTTTGCTTTGCGAGTGCTAAAATATTTTATTATCAATATCACTTGATACTATTACTTACTTGTCTAGTGTTGCTTTTAAAATAAATATTTAATTTATGATTAGATTGATATTGTGTGAGGTTTAATGAAAAATAGACATGGTCCCATGTTTTTATTTTAGTTCCTTCTAATTTAGGGACCAAATGTATTTAGGTGATTTGAATTTTATAACCTATGCATGGGGAACATATTATATTTTGCTAGTGTTAAACAATAGTGATTATGCACATATAGTTTAATTATGGATAGGGTTTAACAAATGGTAAAGGTATGGGGTTGGTTCATGATTTTATGTGGAGAATGGTTTCTAAAGGTTTAAGCAAAGTGGTTGGATCAACTCTATATTCACTACTCTTGCTTAGCAACTCTTGTTTGAATTATTTACAATGAATTCTAAACTCATCATGATTAACTCCCTTGTTGAGGTGGTGCTATTTTAGAAAATACTATTACATTTGGTTTCACTAAGCAAGATATTTAGAAAGCCAAGTGGAATAGAATATTGATTCACTCTACTCACTAAATGGCCTTTAGTCCTTAATTATATATGTCTTGGTTAATACTTGTGATCCATAATACACAAGTTAGGACATGTTATTTTATGTGTGATGGATCCTATATGACAAGGTTTAGGGTCTTGGGGATACTTCACCTTTTTGAAGTATAAAATAGGCATGAGGCATGGTAGGGTTCTACTTATAATCCAAAGTAATACTTGGATTGAAACTCAAATGGGGTCTAGGGTTTTAGTAATGATCACCCATGTGATACACAACTAGGATTAGGTATGAGCATAAACTTGTTTATGTTTAATTGACTAGGGTTACTCCTCCTCACTTAGGTAGAATTCTTGTAGCAAGGCAATGCTAGGGTTTTCTCAAGGGTTTGAATAAGCAAAGTTTAAGCATAATACTATTACTACTCTACACAAGGCATGAGGATTGGTTTGATTAACTACTAGTGATTTATTTATTATTTCATGATAAGAATGAGATATATGGATCACATATATAGGTTTAACTTATCTGCTCAATTTATAAGGTAAGATCATGCATTAGACATGATCCACTTATTCCTCACTAATCCCTCTTCTTTAATACTTCTGCCCCCACACTCACTTAGATTCTTAGGGTTTATGATCATCACCCAAAATGTAATGATCAATATTGGCCTCATAACAATTCATTGGTGAATTATGGTTCTCTCTCCAAGATCAAGTATAAGTCAATATACTTGAGTGTACCTCTTTAGGTTAAGCTCTTTTTCATAGGTGGTTTCTCTAGGGTTTATGATCATTACCAAGGTGTAATGATCACCACACTGCCTCTCCCTTGGATCACTAGTAAAAGAGGTTCTTACTTACTATTAAGTATTAGCTAGGTCAAGTAGGGTTTAGTACTTGACTTATATTTCTTGTATCATTGGTTAGTATCAACAAGTACCTCACTTGGATAAGGTTCAAATATTAAGCTAGGTTCTATTGAATGCATAATCTAAGCATATGAATGGTACTCTCCTATATCTGAAGTTTAATGGAAATGAGTTTGGAAACAAGGTTGGAATGGTCAAAGTTAATGGAGAATAAATATGAGTGTTCTTGACTTGGTTCAAGTAGTTGAAAAGATATACCATGTGACTTATGGTAGGAACATTTACTTAGTAGAAGACCTAGATAAGATAAGTATAGAATAGTGTCTTAATTAATTGTGTTCTTATGATTTAGGATTGAATAATTATTCATGTGTTGTTGTAAGGAATGTCATGTTGAGATCTTTTATAAGATCTTGTAATTGACCCTTACTTAAGGTGTTGTTTGTTGTAAAACTAATTCCATTTGATCTAACTCATAGATCAAATCATCTCTACCCAAAACAGGGTTTTAGTAAAGATCACAGTGAAGTTTATAGCGCTTGACTTGATGATCTACTTCAATTCCAGCAAGTCAAGTGAAACTTCGATTCTTGTGGTAAGTTTTATTTGAAAGCGCGAAAATTCCCCGGATTTTCTATGCATGAATGCAATGCACACTTTGGTGTTCTCTCATTTTATAGCCTCTAAACCTGGGATATTACAATATGCATGTTGAAAGTTGAAAGCAACTGCTGAAACTTAAATCTTCCTATGTGTTGTTCCGATGCCTTTACTTTGAATTTATTGCTTTATGAGTTAACTCTTATGCAAGACTTTTGATGCTTGTCTTGAAAGTACTATTCATGAAAAGTTTTGCTATATGTTATCTATTTGTTAGCAACTATAGATCATTTCCTTAAGTCACTTCATTCATCTCATGTGCTTTGCAATATTATGATTAAGATTATGTTGGTAGCATGTCACTTCAGAAATTATTCTTTTTTTTATCGGTTTCCTACTCGAGGACGAGTAGGAACTAAGTTTGGGGATGCTGATACGTCTCCAACGTATCCATAATTTCTGATATTCCATGCTTGTTTTATGACAATACCTACATGTTTTGCTCACACTTTATAATGTTTTTATGCGTTTTCCGGAACTAACCTATTAACAAGATGCCACAGTGCCAGTTCCTGTTTTCTGTTGTTTTTGGTTCCAGAAAGGCTGTTCGGGCAATATTCTCGGAATTCGACGAAACGAAGACCCAATACCTTATATTTCCCGGAAACATCCAGAACACCGAAGGAGAGTCGGAGAGGGGCCAGAGGGCCACCAGACCATAAGGCGGCGCGGCCCCAGGCTGGCCGCGCCAGCCTATGGTGAGGGGGCCCCAGGTGCCCTCCTGCGTCGCCTCTTCGCCTATAAAACCCCTTTCGACCTAAAAACGCAATACAAATTGACGAAACTCCAGAAAGACTCCAGGGGCGCCGCCGCCATCGCGAAACTCCAATTCGGGGGACAGAATCTCTGTTCCGGCACACCGCCGGGACGGGGAAGTGCCCCCGGAAGCCATCTCCATCAACGCCACCGCCTCCATCATGCTCCAGTGAGTAGTTCCCCCATGGACTACGGGTTCTAGCTGTAGCTAGTTGGTATTCTCTCCCCCATGTACTTCAATACAATGATCTCATGAGCTGCCTTACATGATTGAGATTCATCTGATGTAGGTGTTGTGTTTGTTGGGATCCGATGGATTGTTACATTATGATTAGTCTATCTATAAAGTTTGTGAAGTTATTGTTGCTGCAATCTTGTTGTGTTTAATGCTTGTCACTAGGGCCCGAGTGGCATGATCTTAGATTTAAGCTCTATACTTATTGCTTAGATTGTATCTACAAGTTGTTTGCACATGTCTATGTCCGGAACCCGAGGCCCCAGAGTGACGGCAACTGGGATAACTTGGGGGGAAGGCGTAGGTATGAGGATCACATGTTTTCACGGAGTGTTAATGCTTTGCTCCGGTGCTCTATTAAAAGGAGTACCTTAATTTCCAGTAGATTCCCTAGAGGCCCGGCTGCCACCTGCTGGTAGGACAAAAGATGTCGTACAAGTTTCTCATTGCGAGCACGTATGACTATATATGGAAAACATGCCTACATGATTAATAATCTTGATGTTCCGTCTTAATGCTATTTCAATCCTATCAATTGCCCAACTGTAATTTGTTCACCCAACACTTGTTATTGGAGAGTTACCACTAGTGTAGATAGCTGGGAACCCCGGTCCATCTCGCATCATCATATACTCGTTCTATGCGTCATTGGAAGTAGTATCAACTATTTTCTGGTGTCATTGCCTCTGTGTTACTATTACTGCTGCTGTGTTACTGTTACTACTGCTCTCATATTACTGCTGCTTTCACATCACCCCTGTTACTAGTGTTTTTCCAGTGTAGCTGAATTGACAACTCAGTTGTTAAGGCTTATAAGTATTCTTTACCTCCCCTTGTGCCGAATCAATAAATTTGGGTTTTACTTCCCTCGAAGACTGTTGCGATCCCCTATACTTGTGGGTTATCAGGGCGCCACGAGGGGCCCACACCATAGGGCGGCGCGGGCCCCCCTCTAGCCGCGCAGCCCTATGGTGGCGGCGCCTCGTCGCCCCACTTCATTATCCCTTCGGTCATCTGGAAGCTTCGTGTAAAAATAGGACCCTGGGCGTTGATTTCGTCCAATTCCGAGAATATTAACTTACTAGGATTTCTGAAACCAAAAACAGCAGAAAACAGCAACTGGCGCTTCGGCATCTTGTTAATAGGTTAGTGCCGGAAAATGTATAATAATGATGTAAAGTATGTATAAAACATTCAAGTATTGTCATAAAAGTAGCATGGAACATAAGAAATTATAGATACGTTTGAGACGTATCAAGCATCCCCAAGCTTAGTTCCTACTCGCCCTCGAGTAGGTAAACGATAACACAAATAATTTCTGAAGTGACATGCTACCAAGCATATGAGATGAATGGAGTGATCTGAAGCAAAAGATTGCTAACAAAGATAATGACTAAACAAATGAATCATATAGCAAAACTTTTCATGAATAGTACTTTCAAGACAAGTATCAATAAGACTTGCATAAGAACTAACTCTTAAGCAATAAATTCTTAGTAGAATGAATTGAAGCAACACAAAGGATGATTAAGTTTCAGCAATTGCTTTCAACTTGTAACATGTATATCTCATGGATATTTGTCAACATAGAGTAATATAACAAGTGCAATAAGTAAACATGTAAGAATCAATGCACATAGTTAACACAAGTGTTTGCTTCTAAGATAGAAGGAAGTGGGTAAACTGACTCAATATAAAGTAAAAGAATGGCCCTTCGCAGAGGAAAGCATGGATTACTATTTTTGTGCTAGAGCTTTTGTTTTGAAAACATAGAAACAATTTTGTCAACGGTAGTAATAATTCATATGTGCTATGCATAATACTTCCTACAAGTTGCAAGTCTCATGCATAGAGTACTAATAGTGCTCGCACCTTGTCCTAATCAGCTCGGATAACACGGATTATCATTGCGTGACATATGTTTCAACCAAGTGTCACAAAGGGGCACCTCTATGCCGCATGTACAAAGGTCTAAGGAGAAAGCACGCATTGGATTTCTCGCTTTTGATTATTCTCAACTTAGACATCCATACCGGGACAACATAGACAAGAGATAATGGACTCCTCTTTTAATGCTTAAGCATTCAACAACAAATAATATTCTCATAAGAGATTGAGGTTGTATGTCCAAACTGAAACTTCCACCATGATACATGGCTTTAGTTGGCTGCCCAATGTTCTTCTCTAACATATGCATACTCAAACCATTTGATCATGAAATCGCACTTACTTCAGACAAGACGAACATGCATAGCATCTCACATGATATCCAACAAAGGTAAAAAGTTGATGGCGTCCCTAGAAACATGGTTACCACTCAACAAGCAACTTATAAGAATTAAGACACATAACTACATATTCATCACCACAATAGTTTTTAAGCTATTTGTCCTATGAGCTATATATTGCAAAGATAAAGTAATGAAATTTTAAAGGTAGCACTCAAGTAATTTACTTTGGAATGGCAGAAAAATACCACATAGTAGGTAGATATGGTGGACACAAATAGCATGGGTTTTGGCTCAAGGTGTTTGGATGCACGAGAAGCATTTCCTCTCAGTACAAGGTTTGGGCTAGCAAGGTTGTTTGAAGCAAACACAAGTATGAACAGGTACAGCAAAACTTACACAAGAACATATTGCAAGCATTATAAGGCTCTACACTGTCTTCCTTATTGTTCAAACACTTTACCCGAAAATATCTAGACATAGAGAGACCAATCATGCAAACCAAATTAAACAAGCTCTACAGTAGTTCTTCATTAATAGATTAAACTACATGATGCAAGAGCTTAAACATGATCTATGAGAGCTCAAACAATTGCCAAGTTATTCCAAACCATATGCAGCATTTTCTGATTCCAACCAAATAGCAATTTAACGAAGCAATTTCAGCCTTTGCCGTGAACACTAAAGGACAATTAAGAACACGAGTGTTCCATATGAAAAAGCGGAGCGTAATATCTCCAATATAAGGATGGTGGGATCCACCTTTATTCAAACAAAAATAAAAGCAAACCGACGCTCCAAGTAAAGAACATAAGATGTGATGGAATAAAAATATAGTTTCACTAGAAGTGACCTGATAAGTTGTCGATGAAGAAGGGGATGCCTTGGGCATCCCCAAGCTTAGATGCTTGAGTCTTCTTAAAATATGCAGGGATGAACCACCGGGGCATTCCCGAGCTTAGACCTTTCACTCTTCTTGAACATAGTATATCATCCTCTTCTCTTGACCCTTGAAAACTTCCTCCACACCAAACTTCAAGCAAACTTATTAGAGGGTTAGTGCATAATCAAAAATTCACATATTCAGAGGTGACACAATCATTCTTAACACTTCTGGACATTGCACAAAGCTTCTGAAAGTTAATGGAACAAAGAAACTCATTCAACATAGCAAAAGCGGCAATGCGAAATAAAAGGCAGAATCTGTCAAAAACAGAACAGTCCGTAAAGACGAATTTTGAAGGGGCACTTAACTTGCTCAAAAGGAAAAAAATCAAACTAATGAAAGTTGCGTACATATCTGAGGATCACTCACGTAAATTTTCAGATTTTTTTGATTCTTCTACAGAGAGATCTGTGCGAATTCGTGACAGACAGCAATGCTGTTTCTGCGCAGCAATCCAAAAATAGCATCAACTTTAACATAGAAACTTTACTTGGCACAAAAACATGATAAGGAGAGGTTGCTACAGTAGTAAACAACTTCCAAGACTCAACAATACAGTAAATAAAATGAAACATGAGTTATCTCCAAAGAAGTGCTTTTCTTTAACGCCTTTCAGCTAGGCGCAGAAAGTGCAAATCAAGTAACATCTAGAGAAGAAGCATCAACATCATAACTTGTTCTAAAAATAGAATCAAAAGGCAACTTCATTCTCTTTCTAGGTAAGTGTTCCATACCTTTCTTGAGAGGAAATTGATATTTAATATTACCTTCCTTCATATCAATAACAGCACCAATGGTTCGAAGAAAAGGTCTTCCCAACAAAATAGGACAAGATGCATTGCATTCAATATCCAAGACAACAAAATCAACGGGGACAAGGTTATTGTTAACCGTAATACGAACATTATCAATCCTCCCCAAAGGTTTCTTTTTAACATTATCAGCAAGATTAACATCCAAATAACAATTCTTCAATGGTGGCAAGTCAAGCATATCATAAATTTTCTTAGGCATAACAGAGATACTTGCACCAAGATCACATAAAGCATTACATTCAAAATCATTGAATTTCATCTTAATGATGGGCTCCCAACCATCTTCTAACTTCCTAGGAATAGAAGTTTCAAGTTTTAATTTCTCTTCCCTAGCTTTAATGAGAGCATTTGTAATATGTTTTGTAAAGGCTAAATTTATAGCACTAGCATTAGGACTTCTAGCAAGTTTTTGTAAGAACTTTATAACTTCAGTAATATGACAATCATCAAAATCTAAACCATTATGTTCTACAACAATAGAATCATTGTCACCAATATTTTGAAAAATTTCAGCTGTTTTATCAGAAGCAGTTTCAGCAGTTTCAGGCAATTTTGCACGCTTTGTACTAGGAGTAGAAACATTGCCAACACTAATTATTTTACCATTGATAGTACGAGGTGTAGCAACATGTGAAGAATCAACATTACTAGTGGTGGTAATAGTCCATAATTTAGCTACATTATTTTCTTTAGCAAGTTTTTCTTTTTCTTCTCTATCCCACCTAGCATGCAATTCAGACAACATTCTAATATTATCATTAATTCGAACTTGGATGGCATTTGTTGTAGCAGAAAATTTTGTATCATTATCCTCAGGTTTAGCAGCCATTTTATTAATTAAAGAAGATTGTGATTCAGACATATATGAGATTCGATTTTCAGCATTTGTAAGTTTAGTTTGTAAACCAGAAATTTTCACATTCAAATTTTCAAGTTGATTTCCTATATTTTTCAACAAGGAAGATTGTTCATTCATAGTTTTAGTAAACAATTGATTTTACTCATATTGTGATTGCATAAAGCTCTTAGTAGTTCTTTCAATTTCCAATATCTTTTCTTCATTAGGCAAAACAGATCTACCATAAGAATTACCATAACCACTACCATTATTAAAAGGATATGACCTATAGTTGTTGTTGAAATTATTACTCTTTATGAAATTCACATCAACATTTTCTTCTTGAGCAACCAATGAAGATAAAGGAACATTATTAGGATCAATATGAGATCTACCATTTGCAAGCATAGACATAATAGCATCAATCTTATCACCCAAAGAAGAGGTTTCTTCAACAAAATTTACCTTCTTACCTTGAGGAGTTCTTTCAGTGTGCCATTCAGAGTAATTGATCATCATATCATCAAGTAGTTTAGTTGCGGCGCCCAGGGTGATGGACATAAAAGTACCTCCAGCAGCTGAATCCAATAGGTTCCTCGAGGAAAAATTCAATCCTGCATAAAAGGTTTGGATGATCATCCAAGTAGTCAGTCCATGGGTTGGGCAATTCTTTACCAAAGATTTCATTCTCTCCCATGCTTGAGCAACATGTTCATTATAAATTGTTTAAAGTTCATAATGCTACTTCTCAAAGATATAATCTTAGCAGGAGGATAATATTTACTAATAAAAGCATCTTTACATTTAGTCCATGAATCAATACTATTTTTAGGCAAAGAAATCAACCAATATTTAGCTCTTCCTCTTAAGGAGAAAGGAAACAATTTGAGTTTTATAATATCACCATCTATATCCTTATATTTTTGCATTTCACAAAGTTCAACAAAATTATTAAGATGGGCAGCAGCATCATCAGTACTAACACCAGAAAATTGCTCTCTCATAACTAGGTGCCAGATTGGAAGTGGAGACTCCCCTTGCAGCGTGTTTTGATCTCCCCGGCAACGGCGCCAGAAAAAGCTGCTTGATGCGCGTAGATGTACACGTCCGTTGGGAACCCCAAGAGGAAGGTGTGATGCGCACAGCAGCAAGTTTTCCCTCAGAAAGAAACCAAGGTTATCGAACCAGTAGGAGCCAAGAAGCACGTGAAGGTTGTTGGTGGAGGAATGTAGTGCGGCGCAACACCAGTGAAACCGGCGCCAACGTGGAACCTGCACAACACAATCAAAGTACTTTGCCCCAACGTAACGAGTGAGGTTGTCAATCTCACCGGCTTGCTGAAAACAAAGGATTAAGCGTATCGAGTGGAAGATGGTGTTTGTTTGCAAAGAACGAGTAATAAGCAGTAGAATGTATTCAGATGTAAAAGAATGGACCGGGGTCCACAGTTCACTAGTGGTGTCTCTCCAATAAGATAACTAACATGCTGGGTGAACAAATTATAGGTGAGCAATTGACAAATAAAGATTCAATACATATCAACGATGATTACTATGTGATTTAATCAGGGCATTACGACAAAGTACATAGACCGCTATCCAGCATGCATCTATGCCTAAATAATCCACCTTCAGGTTATCATCCGAACCCCTTCCGGTATTAAGTTGCGAACAACGAGATAATTGCATTAAGTATGGTGCGTAATGTAATCAACACAAATATCCTTAGACAAAGCATCAATGTTTTATCCCTAGTAGCAACAAGCACATCCACAACCTTAGAACTTTCTCATCACTGTCCCAGATTTAATGGAGGCATGAACCCACTATCGAGCATAATTACTCCCTCTTGGAGTTACAAGTATCAACTTGGCCGAGCCGCTACTAGCAACGGAGAGCATGCAAGAACATAAACAACACATATATGATAGATTGATAATCAACTTAACATAATATTCTATATTCATCGGATCTCACCAAACACAACATGTAGCATTACAAATAGATGATCTTGATCATGTTAGGCAGCTCACAAGATCTATAACAATGAAAGCACAAGCGGAGAAGACAACCATCTAGCTACTGCTATGGACCCATAGTCCAAGGATGAACTACTCACGCATCAATCCGGAGGCGGGCATGATGATGTAGAGCCCCTCGGTGATGATTCCCTCTCCGAGCAGGGTGCCGGAGGCGATCTCCTGAATCCCCCGAGATGGGATTCGCGGCGGCGGCCTCTCAGTAATGTTTTCCGTATCGTGGCTCTCGGTACAGGGGGTTTCGCGACGGAGGCTTTAAGTAGGCGGAAGGGTAGGTCAAAGGGCGTCACGAGGCGCCGACACAACAGGGCCGCGCGGCCCAGGCCTAGGCCGCGCCGCCCTGGTGTCTGGCCGCCTCGTGGCCCCACCTCGTCTCCCTTTCGGTCTTCTGGAAGCTTCGTGCAAAAATAGGACCCTGGGCGTTGATTTCGTCCAATTCCGAGAATATTTCCTTACTAGGATTTCCGAAACCAAAAACAGCAGAAAAACAGCAACTGACACTTCGGCATCTTGTTAATAGGTTAGTGCCGGAAAATGTAAAATAACGCTGTAAAGTATGTGTAAAACACTGCAAGTATTGTAATAAAAGTAGCATGGAACATAAGAAATTATAGATACGTTTGAGACGTATCAAGGATCCCCAAGCTTAGTTCCTACTCGTCCTCGAGTAGGTAAACGATAACACAAATAATTTACTGAAGTGACATGCTACCAACATAATCTTGATCAACATTATTGTAAAGCATATGAGATGAATGGAGTGATCTGAACAAAAGATTGCTAACAAAGATAATGACTAAACAAATGAATCATATAGCAAAACTTTTCATGAATAGTACTTTCAAGACAAGTATCAATAAGACTTGCATAATATATAACTCATAAGCAATAAATTCAAAGTAGAATAATTTGAAGCAACACAAAGGATGATAAAGTTTCAGCGGATGCTTTCAACTTGTAACATGTATATCTCATGGATATTTGTCAACATAGAGTACTATAACAAGTGCAATAAGTAAACATGTAAGAATCAATGCACACAGTTAACACAAGTGTTTGCTTCTAAGATAGAAGGGAATGGGTAAACTGACTCAACAATAAAGTAAAAGATTGGCCCTTCGCAGAGGGAAGCATTGATTACTATTTTTGTGCTAGAGCTTTTGTTTTGAAAACATAGAAACAATTTTGTCAACGGTAGTAATAATTCATATGTGCTATGCATAATACTTCCTACAAGTTGCATGTCTCATGCATAGAGTACTAATAGTGCTCGCACCTTGTCCTACTTAGCTCGGAAACACGGATTCTCATCGCATAACATATGCTTCAACCAAGTGTCACAAAGGGGTACCTCTATGCCGCTTTGTACAAGTGTCTAAGGAGAAAGCACGCATTGGATTTCTCGCTTTTGATTATTCTCAACTTAGACATCCATACCGGGACAACATAGACAACAGATAATGGACTCCTCTTTTAATGCTTAAGCATTCAACAACAGATTAATATTCTCATAAGAGATTGAGGTTGTATGTCCAAACCGAAACTTCCACCATGATACATGGCTTTAGTTAGCGGCCCAATGTTCTTCTCTAACATATGCATACTCAAACCATTTGATCATGAAATCCACTTACTTCGGACAAGACGAACATGCATAGCATCTCACATGATATCCAACAAAGGTAAAGTTGATGGCGTCCCCGAAAACATGGTTATCGCTCAACAAGCAACTTATAAGAATTAAGACACATAACTACATATTCATCACCACAATAGTTTTTAAGCTATTTGTCCCATGAGCTATATATTGTAAAGGTAGAGGAATGAAATTTAAAGGTAGCACTCAAGTAATTTACTTTGGAATGGCGAGAAATACCACATAGTAGGTAGATATGGTGGACACAAATGGCATGGTGTTTGGCTCAAGGTGTTTGGATGCACGAGAAGCATTTCCTCTCAGTACAAGGTTTGGGATAGCAAGGTTGTTTGAAGCAAACATAAGTATGAACAGGTACAGCAAAACTCACACAAGAACATATTGCAAGCATTATAAAGCTCTACACTGTCTTCCTTGTTGTTCAAACACTTTACCCGAAAATATCTAGACTTAGAGAGATCAATCATGCAAACCAAATTAAACAAGCTCTACAGTAGTTCTTCATTAATAGATTAAACTACATGATGCAAGAGCTTAAACATGATCTATGAGAGCTCAAACAATTGCCAAATTGTCAAACCATATGCATCATTTTCCAATTCCAACCATATAGCAATTTAACGAAGCAATAAGCTTTCGCCATGAACATTAAAGCACAATTAAGAACACAAGTGTTCCATATGAAAAAGCGGAGCGTAATATCTCCAATATAAGAATGGCGAGATCCAACTTTATTCAAAACAAAACAAAAATAAAAACAAACCGACGCTCCAAGTAAAGAACATAAGGATGTGACGGAATAAAAATATAGTTTCACTAGAAGTGACCTGATAATGTTGTCGATGAAGAAGGGGATGCCTTGGGCATCCCCAAGCTTAGATGCTTGAGTCTTCTTAAAATATGCAGGGATGAACCACCGGGGCATCCCCAAGCTTAGACCTTTCACTCTTCTTGATCATAGTATATCATCCTCTTCTCTTGACCCTTGAAAACTTCCTTCACACAAACTTCAAGCAAACTCATGAGAGGGTTAGTGCATAACCACAAATTCATATATTCAGAGGTGACACAATCATTCTTAACACTTCTGGACATTGCACAAAGCTTCTGAAAGTTATTGGAACAAAGAAACTCATTCAACATAGCAAAAGCGGCAATGCGAAATAAAAGACAGAATCTATCAAAAACAGAACAGTCTGTAAAGATGCATCTGGACTGGGCACTTAACTTGCTCAAATGGAAAAACTCAAAACTAATGAAAGTTGCGTACATATCTGAGGATCACGCTCGTAATTTCGCAGATTTTTTCTAATTTTTTACAGAGACTTATGCCAGAATTCGTGACAGACAGCAATGCTGTTTCTGCGCAGCGATCCCAAATATAACATCAACTTTAACATAGAAACTTTACTTGGCACAAAAACATGATAAGGAGAGGTTGCTACAGTAGTAAACAACTTCCAAAACTCAACAAAACAAAAATTTCTATAGTAAAATAAACACATGGGTTATCTCCCAAGAAGTGCTTTTCTTTAACGCCTTTCAGCTAGGCGCAGAAAGTGCAAATCAGGTAACATCAAGAGACGAAGCATCACCATCATAACTTGTTCTAATAATAGAATCAAAAGGCAACTTCATTCTCTTTCTAGGGAAGTGTTCCATACCTTTCTTGAGAGGAAATTGATATTTAATATTACCTTCCCTCATATCAATAACAGCACCAACGGTTCGAAGAAAAGGTCTTCCCAACACAATAGGACAAGATGCATTGCATTCAATATCCAAGACAACAAAATCAACGGGGACAAGGTTATTGTTAACCAGTAATGCGCACATTATCAATCCTCCCCAATGGTTTCTTTTTAACATTATCAGCAAGATTAACATCCAAATAACAATTCTTCAATGGTGGCAAGTCAAGCATATCATAAATCTTCTTAGGCATAACAGAAATACTTGCACCAAGATCACATAAAGCATTACACTCAAAGTCATTGAATTTCATTTTAATGATGGGCTCCCAACCATCTTCTAACTTCCTAGGAATAGAAGCTTCAAGTCTTAATTTCTCTTCCCTAGCTTTAATGAGAGCATTTGTAATGTGTTTTGTAAAGGCTAAATTTATAGCACTAGCATTGGGACTTCTAGCAAGTTTTTGTAAGAACTTTATAACTTCAGTAATATGACAATCATCAAAGTCTAAACCATTATGTTCTACAGCAATGGAATCATTGTAACCAATATTTTGAAAAATTTCAGCAGCTTTATCACAAACAGCAGTTTCGGTAGTTTCAGGCAATTTTGTACGCTTTGCACTAGGAGTAGAAACATTGCCAACACCAATTATTTTACCATTAATAGTAGGAGGTGCAGCAACATGTGAAGAATCAACATTACTAGTGGTGGTAATAGTCCATACTTTAACTACATTATTTTCTTTAGCAAGTTTTTCCTTTTCTTCTCTATCCCACCTAGCATGCAATTCAGCCAACAATCTAATATTATCATTAATTCGAACTTGGATGGCATTTGTTTTAGCAAACCTAGCATCTTCAACTTTCTCGGGCATAACTTTCAATTTTAAAAGATCAACATCAAGAGCAAGACTATCAACCTTAGAAGCAAGAATATCAATTTTACTAAGCTTTTCTTCAACAGTTTTATTGAAAGCAGTTTGTGTACTAATAAATTCTTTAAGCATCACTTCAAGACCAGAGGGTACACTCTTATTATTGTTGTAAGAATTACCATAAGAATTACCATAACCATTACTATTAGAAGGATATGGCCTAAAGTTGTTGTTACCATAATTATTCCTATAAGCATTGTTGTTGAAATTATTGTTCTAAATGAAATTCACATCAACATTTTCTTCTTGAGCAACCAATGAAGCTAAAGGAACATTATTAGGATCAATATGAGATCTACCATTTGCAAGCATAGACATAATAGCATCAATCTTATCACCCAAAGAAGAGGTTTCTTCAACGAATTTACCTTCTTACCTTGAGGAGTTCTTTCACAGTGTGCCATTCAGAGTAATTGATCATCATATCATCAAGTAATTTAGTCGCGGCGCCCAGAGTGATGGACATAAAAGTACCTCCAGCAGCTGAATCCAATAGGTTCCTCGAGGAAAAATTCAATCATGCATAAAAGGTTTGGATGATCATCCAAGTAGTCAGTCCATGGGTTGGACAATTCTTTACCAAAGATTTCATTCTCTCCCATGCTTGAGCAACATGTTCATTATCAAATTGTTTAAAGTTCATTATGCTACTTCTCAAAGATATAATCTTAGCAGGAGGATAATATTTACTAATAAAAGCATCTTTGCATTTAGTCCATGAATCAATACTATTCTTAGGCAAAGATAGCAACCAATCTTTAGCTCTTCCTCTTAATGAGAAAGGAAACAATTTCAGTTTTATAATATCACCATGTATATCCTTATACTTTTGCATTTCACAAAGTTCAACAAAATTATTAAGATGGGCAGCGAGCATCATCGGTAGTAACACCGAGAAAATTGCTCTCTCATAACAAGATTCGAGTAAAGCGGGTTTAATTTCATAGAATTCTGCTGTAGTAGCAGGTGGAGCAATAGGAGTACATATAAAATCATTATTATTTGTGCTAGTGAAATCACACAACTTAGTATTTTCAGGAGTACCCATTATAACAGTAGTAAAATAAACTAAGCAAATAAAGTAAAGACAAGTAACTAATTTTTTTGTGTTTTTGATATGGAGAACAAGACAATAAATAAAGTAAAGCTAGCAACTAATTTTTTTGTGTTTTGTTTAAGTGCAGAAAACAAAGTAGTAAATAAAATAAAGCAAGACAAAAACAAAGTAAAGAGATTGGAAGTGGAGACTCCCCTTGCAGCGTGTCTTGATCTCCCCGGCCACGGCGCCAGAAAAAGCTGCTTGATGCGCGTAGATGTACATGTCCGTTGGGAACCCCAAGAGGAAGGTGTGATGCGCACAGCAGCAAGTTTTCTCTCAGAAAGAAACCAAGGTTATCGAACCAGTAGGAGCCAAGAAGCACGTGAAGGTTGTTGGTGGAGGAATGTAGTGCGGCGCAACACCAGTGAAACCGGCGCCAACATGGAACCTGCAAACAAAATCAAAGTACTTTGCCCCAACGTAACGAGTGAGGTTGTCAATCTCACCGGCTTGCCGAAAACAAAGGATTAAGCGTATCGAGTGGAAGATGGTGTTTGTTTGCAAAGAACAAGTAAAAGCAGTGAGAATGTATTCAGATGTAAAAGAATGGACCGGGTTCCACAGTTCACTAGTGGTGTCTCTCCAATAAGATAACTAACATGCTGGGTGAACAAATTACAGGTGAGCAATTGACAAATAAAGATTCAATACCTATCAACGATGATTACTATGTGATTTAATCAGGGCATTACGACAAAGTACATAGACCGCTATCCAGACATGCATCTATGCCTAAATAATCCACCTTCGAGGTTATCATCCGAACCCCTTCCGGTATTAAGTTGCGAACAACGAGATAATTGCATTAAGTATGGTGCGTAATGTAATCAACACAAATATCCTTAGACAAAGCATCAATGTTTTATCCCTAGTAGCAACAAGCACATCCACAACCTTAGAACTTTCTCGTCACTGTCCCGGATTTAATGGAGGCATGAACCCACTATCGAGCATAATTACTCCCTCTTGGAGTTACAAGTATCAACTTGGCCGGAGCCTCTACTAGCAACGGAGAGCATACAAGAACATAAACAACACATATATGATAGATTGATAATCAACTTAACATAATATTCTATATTCATCGGATCTCACCAAACACAACATGTAGCATTACAAATAGATGATCTTGATCATGTTAGGCAGCTCACAAGATCTATAACAATGAAAGCACAAGCGGAGAAGACAACCATCTAGCTACTGCTATAGACCCATAGTCCAAGGATGAACTACTCACGCATCAATCCGGAGGCGGGCATGATGATGTAGAGCCCCTCCGGTGATGATTCCCCTCTCCCGGCAGGGTGCCGGAGGCGATCTCCGTAATCCCCCGAGATGGGATTCGCGGCGGCGGCCTCTCAGTAATGTTTTCCGTATCGTGGCTCTCGGTACAGGGGGTTTCGCGACGGAGGCTTTAAGTAGGCGGAAGGGTAGGTCAAAGGGCGTCACGAGGCGCCGACACAACAGGGCCGCGCGGCCCAGGCCCAGGCCGCGCCGCCCTGGTGTCTGGCCGCCTCGTGGCCCCACCTCGTCTCCCTTTCGGTCTTCCGGAAGCTTCGTGCAAAAATAGGACCCTGGGCGTTGATTTCGTCCAATTCCGAGAATATTTCCTTACTAGGATTTCTTAAACCAAAAACAGCAGAAAAACAGCAACTGGCACTTCGGCATCTTGTTAATAGGTTAGTGCCAGAAAATTTAAAATAACGCTGTAAAGTATGTGTAAAACACTCAAGTATTGTAATAAAAGTAGCATGGAACATAAGAAATTATAGATAAGTTTGAGACGTATCAGTGGAACCTGCACAACACAATCAAGATACTTTGCCCCAACGTAACAGTGAGGTTGTCAATCTCACCGGCTTGCTGAAAACAAAGTATTAAGCGTATCGAGTGGAAGATGGTCTTTGTTTGCAAAGAACAGTAAGGAACTATGATTGCAGTAGAATGTATTCAGATGTAAAAGAATGGACCGGGGTCCACAGTTCACTAGTGGTGTCTCTCCAATAAGATAACTAACATGCTGGGTGAACAAATTACAGGTGGGCAATTGACAAATCAAGATTCAATACATATCAACGATGATTACTATGTGATTTAATCAGGGCATTACGACAAAGTACATAGACCGCTATCCAACATGCATCTATGCCTAAATAATCCACCTTCGAGGTTAGCATCCGCACCCCTTCCAAGTATTAAGTTGTAAACAACGAGATAATTGCATTAAGTATGGTGCGTAATGTAATCAACACAAATATCCTTAGACAAAGCATCGATGTTTTATCCCTAGTAGCAACAAGACATCCACAACCTTAGAACTTTCGTCACTCGTCCTGCATTCAATGGAGGCATGAACCACTATAGAGCATAAATACCCCCTCTTGAAGTTACAAGTATCAACTTGGCCAGAGCCTCTACTAGCAACGGAGAGCATGCAAGAACATAAACAACACATATATGATAGATTGATAATCAACTTAACATAGTATTCTAGATTCATCGGATCCCACCAAACACAACATGTAGCATTACAAATAGATGATCTTGATCATGTTAGGCAGCACACAAGATCTAAACAATGATAGCACAAGCGGAGAAGACAACCATCTAGCTACTGCTATGGACCCATAGTCCAAGGATGAACTACTCACGCATCAATCCGGAGGCGGGCATGATGATGTAGAGCCCCTTCGGTGATGATTCCCCTCTCCGGCAGGGTGCCGGAGGCGATCTCCTGAATCCCCCGAGATGGGATTGGCGGCGGCGGCGTCTCTGGAAGGTTTTCCGTATCGTGGCTCTCGGTATAGGGGTATTCGCGACGAAGGCTTTAAGTAGGCGGAAGGGCAGGTCAGGGGCGCCACGAGGGGCCCACACCATAGGGCGGCGCGGGCCCCCCTCTGGCCGCGCGGCCCTATGGTGGCGGCGCCTCGTCGCCCCACTTCGTTATCCCTTCGGTCTTCCGGAAGCTTCGTGTAAAAATAGGACCCTGGGCGTTGATTTCGTCCAATTCCGAGAATATTTCCTTACTAGGATTTCTGAAACCAAAAACAGCAGAAAACAAGAATCGGCGCTTCGGCATCTTGTTAATAGGTTAGTGCCGGAAAATGTATAATAATGATGTAAAGTATGTATAAAACATTCAAGTATTGTCATAAAAGTAGCATGGAACATAAGAAATTATAGATACGTTGAGACGTATCAGCCATGGATCGGTTGCGTGTCCTGGCATCCTCGTTGACCTGATGAGGGCGAGTTGCTGTATGTTCTTCCTCTTCACGGCGCGAGTCCCTTCGTCTTTTCCTTCGTCCCGTCGTGAGGTCAAAACTTCCTCGGCTGCCTTCTCGCATGTTTCTGGATGGAGCTTCCAGGATTGTCGCCGGAGTGACGCCTGCCGAAACTGAGGTCCTCGGGCCAGATGCACTCGTCCCAGGGAGGCGAAGAAAGCCTCCGGAGTCGATGATAGAGTGGACACCGCCAAAAGTTGTGTTCATGCTGTCGCACGATTCTGTAGGGATTGAGTGCGGCGGCTTGGGGTGGGGTACAAACTCAAAGGATCCGCAGCGGATCGGGTCCTTCGGATCTGATGGTGTTGGTGACTCGAGTAAGAACGCTGCAGACGTGACTGGTACTGCCAATGACCTGCCTTGTGCCGACAGGGTTCCCACAGACGGCGCCAATTGTCGAGGGTGCTCCTCGGCAATGCCCTCCGATAGGGGCTTAGGGTTGATGGAATCATGTAAGCTGACATGAGACATCGGTTCACAAACAAGCGGGGAGAGCGATTTACCCAGGTTTGGGGCCCTCGATGAGGTAAAACCCTTACGTCCTGCCTGTCTGATCTTGATTATGAGAATATTGGATTACAATAGGGTGCCGAAGGGTTCTGCTGAGATCTCGTCAAGAGGCTAAGTGCTGCTGCTACCTAGCTCTAGACTTCTGGTGGCTAAGATTGCTAAGATTGTTCGTGTCCCTCGGCAGCCCCTCTCCTGGCCTTTATATAGGAGGCCGGGTCTCAAGAGGTCTAACCGAGTACGACTAGATTTACAGTAGTTCTATCTCTAAACCTTCCATGTTCGGCTCCTTCCTTGTCTTGTCTGCCAAGGAATCTTCCGCTGCGCCATCCAAGTGGCCCGTCTTATCATCGAATACCTTCATGGGCCTCCAGCTAGACCGTGTAGGGTAGGGCAATGTCGGTTACCCGAAGGATAATGCCCACGTCACAAGAGGAACAAGCTCTCGTAGATAATATCTCACGAACTTTCACCTCCACGTATCACCGTGGAGAAGTCAAACCGATGCACCAAATGCAATGGCTATAACACCACAAAGATGCCCAAATCCTTCACTCTCAAATTCAAACAAAGCTAGTAAAGCTATTAGGGAATAAGATAGGAAGAACCAAAAAGGAGAACACCAAATTCCCCAAGATCTAGATCCCAAATATTCACTCACAAAGAGATGATTTGATTTGGTCAATGTGTGGATCTATATCTCCTCAAACTTCCTCTCAAATAGATGCAAGAATCATTGGAAGAGGAGAAAGATCTCAAGCTCAATAAGGTCAATAAAAATAGAGGAGAGAAGCTTAAGAGAGAGGAGGAAGAAGCAGTGTGGAGAGGGAGAGAAAGAAAAGAGGCCTAAATAGTGGGGCAAGAAAATCGTTGGGCAGTTTTTGGCTGGGAGAGAGCAGCGCAGCGCGGGAGAGCTGGGCGAGCAAGCACGAGGAGGGCGCGCGACAATGTGCGCAAATGGCACAGCCGGCGCGGCTGGCCAGCGAGTAGCGGCACACGAGCTGCAGGAGCGGCGGTCGCGGGACAACAGCCAAGCGCGCGGGGGCTCGTTAGTACCGCCGGGGAGCCCCGGTAGTTCCGGCCGGAGCAGGAGGCGAGCGGAGCGAGGCTGAGCAGATGAGGAGGGCCGGTGCCACCGGCTTGGGCCGGCCAGTACCGCTGGTACTACTACCGGTACCAGTATCGGTTTTCAACGCGTGCCCCCGGGAAGACATCTGCGAGTCGAGGAGGGCAGCCGGTACCTCTTGCGGTACCGGTTGCGGTGCTACCGGCCCAACTTTTTCTTTTTCTTTTAAACCAAAGGGAAACTTAAAACTGCAATATCTAGAGTATGGAAACTCCGATCGACACGAAACCAATTTTGTTGGAAAGAGGACGACAAGAGCTATCCAAAAAATATATGTAAACTAGTGGGGATAATTTTCTATTCATTTTAGAGGTGCAACCCTTTAATACGAGAAACTGAGAAAATTAGCAAACTCGAAAACGCAACAAGTGATCTATGCGAAATCTGTTTTCGATGAACTAGAGCTTGTCAGGGAAATAACCACAAGCTCTAAAGCACCACATAGATAAGATCCAAATAACAACCAAGAATGATGATGCAAGGATGCAAAGGTTTGACCGCGCTCCAAACGCTATAATCGAGTTACTCACTCGAGAGCCCCTTTATAGTACGACATCTAGCCTATAAGCCGGTCTCCCAACTAAACCACGAGACTGGTAAGAAAGAAACCCTATCAAGAGAAAACCTTAACCTCGCGCATTCCACTTGAGCTTGATGATGAAGATCTTGACCGCAACAAGATGGAACTTATTTCTTCATTGTGCTTGCTTGATGAAGTCTTTTGGATTGCTCCCCCATAATCCACTACGGGAGAGCTTCTTCTTCGGTGCATCTTCACATATCCACGAACACCATATGAATGGAAAGCTTCAAGTATATGATATTTTCAAGTTGGCTCATCTTGAACTTGCGCCTCATTTCTTCTTATTCCAACCTTGAAGCCAACATAGGGTTCAAGCATTGCCTATGGACAACTCCTACACATATAACTCAATGCAAATATTAGTCCATAGGGATCTCATTGATTACAAAAACCACACATGGGGGCTCTATGCACTTTCAAGGTGGTAAAGTAGCCTGAAATAGGAGAGACCGTACAATATCGTTGACATTATGAATAATACACCTAGATTTACTATTTTGTTGGGAGCGGATGTGTATGCCATGTGCAGTGGCAAGGGAGTGGAGTTTGGCGTTGTCGAACTCACGATCATTGTCACACTATATGGACGCAAGAGGCAAATTAAACTGAGTATGGGTGAACGCACGAAAAGAGGCGAGTGAGAAGTAAGTATTGGATTTTTGGCGTAGAGGAAATGGTCAACATAAAATAAGTAAAATCATCAAGAATGACTAAAAAAATTATTTATGGAGAATAAAATGAGATGGTTCTTTGAAACCTATACCAAATACTGGACCATGGCAAGGATATACTATTGCTGGAAAGCAAAGAAATTCACTTTCCATTCTGTTTTTTCTTTTAAAAAAGGAAATTTACAATTGTAGTTTAGAATATAAAAAAATATTTGAACATCAAAGAAATCTTCCCATGCGATTTTGCTGTCCAAATCACCCACTTTCGTTGAATTAATATCGTCTAACCTTCTGCGCACACGAGGCTCTAAAACATATTTAAAGTTTGAATAGTCGGATGGAAAACCTAAACACTTGAAATTTTTGAATAATACCTATAATTTGATAGTTGCTAACATCAACATATACAATATTGAGACAAAAAAACTATGATCTTGAACTATTGGCTTCTTTGTAGTATGGCTACAACATTTTGTTATGATTGCACCGACCAAATACTATTGGGCGTATTTTCATCCACATAGGCCCATGTTGCATAAATAATTTGATTAATTTGTTAGAGAATGTTGCATAAAAAGGGCCATTTGTTCAATCTTCCATACCTCTAGATAGCATTTTTCTTTAAGGTGACGGTGTTTTGTTTGCTGCATAAATGCTCCTTACCTTCTCACGATGGACCCTCAGTATTCATTGACACATCTGCAAGATTAATGTAATGTTTCATTCATGAGATGGAGAAACAACTTGATTTGAAATTCAATAAGGTTTTCTCTGTTTTCACACACATTTAAATCTCACATGCACGTTGGCTTCCGTACTGAGGTGTATGATCTCAATTTCAAGCTTGCAAAGGGATTATGATCTCGATGTCAAGCTTGCGAAAAGATTATTATCTCGATTTCAAGCTTGCAAAAGGATTAACATTCATCAGAGCAAGAAAAAAAGCCGCATACTGAAGAACAAGCGACCCACCGATGCGATATGTGAACTCAATGTGCCCATGAACAAAATCTAGGGATAGAGATCTATGATTATGACATCACTCACACATGGGCAAGTTGCACGGTCACATCCCTAGTGGTTGCAAACTTCCATCCATTCTATTACTGGAGTCCTCCTACATATAGAAGCAGTAATGCCATCCCTAGTGATAACAAAACAATACATACCAAAATGTAGGACATAATTGATAAATGGAGAGTTAGAACTTATATATCTTGATGGCATGTCATATCGGTACACGTCTTCTCATGATTACAATAATTCATACAAAGATCGGACATCAAAGTATCTACATATATATTAGTAGAAAAAACCCATAAGCTCGAATTAGATATAACCAAAATTAGGCTTCTATCATAAACCATGTATCTTCTATGCTTCCTTTGGGCCGCACTGTGTTGTTTGAACTTGCATTAAGTTTTGTCATATTTGTTGGTCAAACTGGCATTTGAATAGAAAAATATTTTCGTCAATCCATTTTCTGTAGGACATAAATCGTAAAGTGGTTGTGCCAGTGCTCCGATGGGTTGTCATGATGTGAGTCATCAGTACGAGTAATTATTGGCTAATAAGTGTTGTTTTGTAAGGTTCTGAAGGCTTATTATAATTGACCAATAAATGTAGTTTTGCGTAAACATAGGTTTCAATGTAACTATAAAACTCTGTATGAAACTTTTATAGAATGATGAGTCAAACCCTAGTGAAGTGTGAATTATATGTGGATTATATTTTCATCAGTCATTGCAGTGATGAGACTTATGTAAGAAGCACAGAATGTGGCAAGTGTCTTCTTTTATCAACATGAGATAGTTTTTGTGATTTTCTTTTGACATTTTTCAGCTCTAGCCTGGGATATAATTTGTGAATGTTCTGTTAGTAAAGTTTGTTCCCTCATGGTGTTTATTTTCATTGTGGAGTGTAGTTTGTATATGTTTCTCCAGGTGTATAGAAAATATGTTCTACTATGGTAAAGCTGATGGTTCTCAGCTAGTTGTAAAGGGGTGATTGGATTAAACTATTCTAGATTTGATCTCTTTAACTCGTTATGATCAGAAGATTAATTTTGGTTATATCTAATCCAAGCTTATGAGTTTTTTTTATCAATATCTGATATGATACTTTGATGCGTGACCTCTATATGAAATATTGTAATCGTGAGAAAACATATATCGATATGACATACTATCAAGATATAGATTTCAAATCTCCATTTGTCAACAATGTCTTACATTCTGGTATGTACTATTTTTTCATCAATAGGGATGACATTACTTTTTTATTATTGCAGGAGGGCGTTAGTAATAGAATGAGCAGAAAGAAAGCAAGCACAAGGTATGTGATACTGCAACTTGCCCTTGAAAGAGTGATGCCATGATCATACATATTTATCCTTAAATTGTGTTCATGGCGCTATTAAGTTCACAAATCGTCATGGTGGATCGCTTGTTCTTGGGTATGTAGTTTTTTTTTGCTTTGATGGTTATTCATCCTTTCGCAAGATTGAAATCAAGATCATACACCTCAGTACCGTAGCCATAGTGAATGTGAGGTTTAAATGCATGAAAGACGAGAAAAGCTATTTTGAATTTCAAATAAATAAACTATTTCTCTGTCTCATTAATAAAAGATTACCGGGGTATGATGCAAATGTTTTCATGAATATCAAGGGGCCAAATGTTGAGAAGGTAGTGAGCATTTATGAAACAAGAAAATGACTTTTTTTATGCAGCATGCTCAAACAAATTATGCTATTTTTTTTGCAGCATGGCTCTCTGTGGCTGAAAATACGTAGTTCGATCATAACCAAATTTAGCACATCCTACAAAAAATACAATAGTTAAAGTCATAGGTTTTCTGCCCGAATCTTGTGTAGATGTTACCAACTATCAAGGTTTAGGCATTCTCCAAAATTTTCAGAATTTTTAAGTGCTTAGGTTTCTAACCGATTATTCAAACTTTAAATATGTTTCAGAGCCTCATTCAGCGGAATTGGGAGACGTGGATAGTGAAATCACATGTCAAGATTTTTTTTTGAAGTTTCTAGGTTTGTACTATTTTGAACTACATTTGTACCTCTTATTTTTAGCAGAAATAGTAGGGAAAGTGAACTCTCTTCTTTCCATCGATAGTATATCTATAATGGGATGGTCAAGCACTAATGATTAAGGTTCTACCAGAAAATTATGCATAATTTCACATTCAAACAACATGTGTTCGATAGTTCCATTGAACCCCTTGTCATGGTCACAAAGAACACATGCAACATTTTCAACATAAAAGTTTTTCCTTACCATTAAACCTTTGTGTTATGTTTTTGGATAGAGCATAGAATTTCCATATAAACTTGAAACGACCAGTAGCATTGATAAGACCTTTGGGTCTCCCACTTGTTAGTTTGATCCGCATTAGTGTTAATTTTTCAAGGTACATTTTTGGTCATTCATGAAAAAATACATCCAAGGATGAAACACTAGCACATTGAGGTTAATCCTCTTATATCCTGACTATTTGCGGAGTAACATGTTTGAGCCTATTTGGAATGCGCGACATAGGAAAGAGGTAACAAACTTGTTATTGTGTCCTTTTACAGAATAAGTTTGTGATGTTTAACTATTTTATTTCTGTACTATTTTTTCATAATTAATATGACTTTATTTGTAGAGCAACATTAGTAAGTCATGAACTGACCATTTACCGGATGTAGTAAATCCCAATTTAATATAAAAGAGCTTATCCTTGGGTAAATATTCCGATATCTATCTTTTCTTATGAATGAGAGGATTGTATATGATTCACGTTTTTTGAATAGCGCGACAATGTTAAAAGAACTAAAACATCCCACACATATTCATATGATCATTTATTTTGTTTCAAAATTTGACTCAAGATTGTGCAGGTAAACAATCTCAGCTTTAGCGGCTTTAGCAAGGTATTTAGTCATTTCGTGCTCTAGACTTTGTTAGTCCACACCAAATTTCAGTGATTACGGTGACCAAGGTTATGAATTGTGCATGCATTCTGTTTTCCTGCTCCTCGTGCAACTCAAAGCCGACTTCATAATTTTGTTGCCTTGTTGGCTTAGCATTCATAATGCTATGAAGGCTATATAACATTTGTCCACGGTGTTTCTTGAAGTGAAACAATACACACATATTCATATGATTATTTATTTGTTAAGATTTTGACTCAAGATTGGGCAGCGAAACAATCTCAGCTATAGCAACCTCAGCAGGTATATACTCATTTCGTGCTCTAGAGTTTGTAAGGCCATAAAAATGCCAGTGATTATGTGAGCAAGTGAAAATACCGTGAGCCTTTATCAATGTAACATAAAAAAATATAGCTTGTATGTCTCTAGTGCTTTCTCTGAAATGTACTTCATTTCTGTTGGGTAAAAGCAAAAGAAATATTTTCATCAAGGATGCAAACTGATTACACCATATTTTTATAATTTTGCTAAGAAATAGAAGTCCCGCTACAGCATTTCAGACCTAGAAACAGCAATACAACCACTACCGTGACAACACCTGAAATACAGACTCTCCAAAAGCGCCGCCTCCAAGAAGGGAACAATGCACCAGCGCCGTCGTCGCCCGACCAAAGGTCTTAAGTTTTCACCCTGAAGATAGTCTCCACTCTCAAAACAATGCCTCCAACAACGTCATTGCCAGGCACAACCAGTTAAGGTCAGACCTTGGATTTTCACCCTGAGATGTAAGACTCTGAACTTCACCTATGCTGCTGCCCCCACATGCATACCACTGCTGCGGAGCCCAGAATGCCAAGGAAATCCCTCAGCATCACGGAGACTCGAACCTCTTTTAGTCAGTCCACCAATCCGGCCTTCATGATATTACTTCTTCTGACTTCACCATGGACCAAAAAGTCACCTGATGTCAACACAGAATAGAGCTTCGCGACGCTCGCTCCGGAACCAAACGGTCGGAATAAAAACATGGGTGCACGCGACCGAATACCACCCGATCCAGCAAACTCTAGGCAAAAGATGCACTGTTCCATTCGCCGGCGGAGCTTTCCGGAACTCATCTCTCCAAGCAGATCAAGGCAAACTTACCTCCGGTAAATCTTCATCTTCGCTTGCGAGAAACCCGAGGGCCGCCACCAAAAATAAAGCAAGACCAGCAGCTCCCACGCTGCTAGTCCCTCCTGCCGGTTCACCAGGGAAGTGGACGGTGGCGCGGATCATGTGTACCACCGCTGAACCGTCACCGGCGGCGGAGGCCGCCACCGCTCCACCGAATCCTCCATGGCTACCGACGGAGAGCATCAGGCCCCGACCAAGTAGCCGTGCCGCCCAACTTCCTCCACCGGCGCTTCATCACCTCCCATGAAACGCCACCGTGGAAACCCTCTCCTCCCCCTCGTCGTTCGACGGAAGGGGCGCCGTCACCACCGCCGTGGCCGGGGCTTTGGCCGAGGCCGGGGCCAAGGCCAGGGCCGGGGCCGAGGCCGGCAGCAGCTGCGGCTGAGGTGCGGCGGTCCGGGGGCGGCTGCTCGGAGCGGGGCGGGCAGATCCTCCGCCGCCGCCCAGGAGGGGGGCGGGAGAGGAGGAGGCGGCGGCTAGGTCAGGAGAGGAGAGCCGCTCTCCTAATGCTAATATGTCGGTCAGTTATGTTATTTTGTTGTATGTATGGAACGGAATAATTGCATTCCGCTTCCTGCAAACATGATCTCGCAATCATTTCCTTTTGATGAACCTCTTTATTCGTTACCCCGGATACTGAAGACTCACACAATACGTGGATACACCGCTTTTAGTTATAGGTGCATATCTTTCTTTACTCTATCTTCTCTTTACTATTATACGGCGATGCGACCGTGGTACGTCCAAAGCCGCACACGCCCGGCCTCGCGCTCCACATGCCCCGCTTTTCGTTTTTGCCACACAGGAATTACGGAGTCAACCTCAGGCCCAGCCTCCCGTTCGGGAGTCAATAGCATAAAACCACCACATTGGTGGTGAAATTTATCATCTACCACCACTTTACGTTTGTGGAATAAAAAACCACCAGATTTTGCTCAGTTCTTTGCGGAATACGCTAAACGTGAATTGACAGGAAATCTGACCACTAGTCAGGGCTGATGTGGCATAATTTGGTGATGTGGACTGGGTCCCACATGTCAGCTCAATTAAAAAAATCTTAAAATCCTAAAAAAGCAAATGTGAGAAGAAATTAAATGAAACAGGGAAGGCCCCTGCCGCCCAACTCCGGCGAGGCTCCGGCGGCACGCGTAGCAGGGGCCGGCGGCGCGCGGCTGCGGAGTAGGGCCAGCAACGCGCGAGCGGACCAGGGGGGCGGCGGCGCGCGGGCGGAGCAAGGGGCCGCGGCGCGCGAGCGGAGCAGGGGGGCCGGCGGCGCGGGTGCGGAGCAGGGGGCGGCGTTGCGCGTGCAGAGCAGGGGACGACGGCACGCGAGCGGAGCAGGGGGCCGGCGGCGCGAGCGGAGGAGGGCCGACGGCGTGAGAGCGGCGCAGGGGCTGGCTGTGGTGGTTGACCGCCCAACTCCGGCGAGGCTCCGGCGGCGCGCAGTTGCGGAGCAGGGCCGGCGGCGCGCGAGCAGGGCCGGCGGCGAGCGGAGCAGGGCCGGCGGCGCACAGCTGCAGAGTAGGGGCCGACGGTGCGCGAGCGGAGCAGGGGCCGGCGACGCGAGCGGAGCAGACGGCGGCACTGCTCGGGCATGGCGGCGCGGCCGCTGCGGGCGCTACAGGGGACTGAGGCACGGCGCTGCAGGGGCGGCTGCGGTGGTCAAGCAGGGCGGCGCGGGCGCTGCAGGTGGCGTGCCGCCGGGCCGCGAGCGGGTGGGCGGGCGAGCCCGACGGCGACGGCGGCGCGACTCGGTGGCCAGCGGCCGCGACGCGGCAAGCCCGACGGCGGCGCGACCGGGTGGCCGGCGTGGAGCAGCAGCTCGACGGCCCGCAGGTGGCGGAGAGGACCTCTCCCTTTTTTTAGATTTTCATATTTTTTAATGTTGCCTGACAGGCGGGACCTAGTTCCACGTCAGCAGGTTCAGTAATTGTGATTCCACCTCAGCCTGACAATGGGCCCAACTGGTCAAATTTCGTGTCAATTCATGTTCAATTGGCGTTTAGCACATTCCGCAAAAAACTCAGCAAAATCTGGTGGTTTTTTGTCCCGCAAACGTAAAGTGGTGGTAGATGGTAAATTTCACCATCAAAGTGGTAGTTTTATGCTATTCACTCCCCGTTCGGAGCACCGACGCACGAACTCCCCAAATCCTTCCGTGGAGGTCGCCGCCATCTTCCCCTGTTGCCGCTCGAATTCAATCGGGCGCTGACCACGACAGCAAGCTCCGCTCGTCCAGCTGCTAGCGTATCGGTGGTCTCCACTGTTGCCGCTCGAATTCAATCTATCGCTCGCAGCTAATGCCGACGCCGCTGCCCTGACAGATCGACCGACCGACCTGCTGCCGGGTGCTGACCACCACAGCGAGCTCCGCTCGTCCGGTTGCTAGCGTATCGGTGGCGGAGGCCATCCCCGAGCCTCTGCCGCTGCGGGGCGGCTCACCCTCACGTCCGTATGCGTTCCTTGTCCAGCGGTTTCCGCGCGTGTTCCTGCATGGTTTCAGGCAGCTACCCTTCACTGCTGGTTTCATCGTTCCAGTTAAGTATGTTCATGTGATTGGATAAGGTTGTAGTGGTTGACTAGATAGAAAATGTTATGAACATCTGACTTTTACTTCGTATGAACATCGATAGTCTAGCTAACCATTAATGTATTGATATTTTTTTCTTACAGATTGCTGTAGTTGTATTTGAAAACATAAATCTATCTACGATAATCTCCACTGATTTTGCATTTTCGCTCGAAATAAACAAACTGCTTTCACCAAAAACAAGACTACAATTTCTCCATAATAAGTGTTTCTATCGTCAAATCACTGATCCAACAGAATCATTGACATGCTTGTGTAGAGACCATGTTCTTCAAGACAGAAGTATCTAAAAACCCTACTTACATGAGAATACAAATCCAGTTCAGAGAAAATCCTACGAGTATAGTGTTACTTCCACACATAGATAATTAGTTGTGCTTTACGCATGGGCCTTGTAGTGCCACCAATCAACTCAAAGTAGTGAAAATTAAATATTTCGGTCATATTAGAGAGGTTCCCGTCCAAACTCTTTCATCCCAATGCATCTTTCATAGTGTAAAAAGTGAATATAAAGCCAGGTTCTCATTTATGTAAAACCTTTATCAGCTTGTTCTTCTCCAATTTAATCGCTACAAATTGAGATTGCACTTCCCTATGACACGAAACCTGGTGGTTGGCGCTATCACGTGAGAGTGCACTTGGCACCATCACCTAGCATGCACAAGGTAGCATGGCCATGGGCAGAGCACATGAGGTAGCCATGAGCCAATGACCATCGATGACGTGCACATGTCGCCATCGACCATGACATTCAAAACCTTCCCTCTCTAATGCGCATAAATTTGTTGTCCATGTTGTTGTTTCCGTAGCGAAGCACGGGTATTATGCTACTAATATATTATGCACGGAACAAGCAATCTTATTTTTTTATGATAATGTGAATTTCCTAAGTGATGCAAATGGTAGAATCCCTATTCTTTAAAGTGAATCTCACCTCACCAGTTGCTATATTATTTGTGAGTCATCTGTTACGGCTGTTTTCATTTCTGAATCTGGATTATGACATGACTGATGAGTGTGGAGCTACAAGATACTATTATTCAATTTTTGTGTAAATTTGGCAATAGCTTTTGTGTAGTTTGCAAACATTGAAACCTATACCGGGGGGCTCTTTCTAGTTTTTGGACCTGAATTTGTGACATGACACACAAACATGGAATCGATAAATTACTGTTTTTACTAGATGCCCAAAACTATTCTGAAGTTCCTTCCTAATTTCTGAACCTGATAATGTATCTTTTTTGTTTTTGTTTTTGTTTTTGCTTTTGCTTTTGTTTTTGAGGAATTTAGTAGTTGTACTACCGATGCATTTAAGAAGATTAGAGTTATTTACAGAAGACTACCGTAACAGAGCTATCAGGTCTGAAGCACGACTCACTAAGCCCACGAAGAACGAGGTCATGCTTGATGCGTTTGAAAACTGGGCATCGGAGGATTAAATCTGACCGAAGACCCTGCAGCTCCTTCCAAAGGTGCCAACCAGTGTAGATTGCACAGGTCAGATAGTTCATTTTCAACCTGAAGCCAACTTCATTCCAGCAAAGGATGCTGGAGCTGAACAGATGAGGCCAGACCTGAAGCTTGACATTCTCCCGACACTAGAAACACACGGCCAGATTATCCTGTCCTGCAGTCATAGCCATAAAAATAATTTAGACTTAATGTATCAGCTATTCTGATGTGTGCTTGACAAGGCCTAAGTCCACGTGGGTTGGCCGATCTCACGAATTTGACCAAGAACACAAGAGGGAGGGATGAACACGAAGAACACGACGAAGAACACGATGAACGCATGCAACACAACCCTATACAATTCCGGTTTACTCCCGATAGCCCGAACCACTGTCCCGATAGAATCTCTCGAGAGAAAGACACGAGGTAGAATCCCCGAGAGAAAGATCGGTATATAATTGGTAAATTCACACAAGTGAGAGACCGGTGGTAGAATCACAAGTTTGAGAGACTAATCATATAAGGAGTATCTTGATACAATAGATTTGATATTCTAAGGAGGGGGTTTCCCGAATCCCAAAGGGATGGTGGAGGCATAAGCCAAGTTCTCACTCATGTTATGTCTTGTCATGAAGGGGGGAGGGGGAAGCTTATATATTGGGAGCCACTAAAGGAGGGGTAGTTTAGGCGTACAAAGGGATAAAGGGTTCAGATTTGATGCTCTTTGCAGTGGGGCATTAGGGCCGGCGCAGGTAGGGTGACATGGTCGATGCAGGTAGGGCGGCAGTGCCATCGTCCTCAGGCGTAGTGGCGGTGCAGCAGTGCCGGTCTTCTTGGCGCGTCTCTTTCTTCCTCCGTGGCGACCTCGGTCTTGAGTGTGGTTCTTGTCGTTGACACACAGGATGAAGCCAAGACCGTAGGTCGAGCTGCATCATCTCCCCCCACTTGAAAAAAAGCCGTCCTCGACGATGAGTCTTCATGAATGTGTAGAGGAGGTAGATGACACCAATGCTTGAATCTCCCTTCACTTGTCAAGAGCCATATGAATAGCACAAGAAAAGCAAAGAAGCAATCAAAGCGTAGCCAAAGTTCAATGGATTTAGGAAGAGAGTGCAAGTAGACGGAGGTCACCTGAGCAAGATGCCGGTGTGCTCTCATTGAGAGATCTTGTGTAGTCGACGTGTTGGGTTCGATATTCTCATTGAAGCACTTGTGGATGTAGCTCTCTAGAGCTCGTTGCATCAACTCGTGCTCAATCGAGGTTGACACTCTCTTTCTTGTACCTACACACACCATAGATAAAACACAGAATGTGTGCGCATGGTATATGAACACATCATTCATCATGATGTTCCATTTCTTTTGCACATCACCGTTAGCGCTAAGAAAAGCATCATAATAGATATGGTGAATATGCGGGGTAAACATGGGGACATGCTCAACAAGGACATAGGCAAAATCTCCAAAATTTGATAAAGCTATGGGGGCAATCTCATTTACAAGCATATTAACATAATTGCAAACCAAGAATTGGAAATACCAATTGTTCAACATTTTGGTTGCACTAATGGGAGAATATTGCAAGCATCTAGAGAAAAACATGTTCAAGTTTGTATCATAGCATGGCATGGTCAAATTATCACAAGCAACTACTTCCACATGATCAACAATGGTGGTATCACAAGTATCACAAGGAAAAGTCAAAGAAGCATATGACATAGAAATAGGATCATCCAACTCATGCAAGCACTCACAAATCATTATGTCCACTAGTGGGATCATGGCATCATCAACACCTCTATTGTTACATTTGTGGTCCCGCTCATGTGGGGTAGGTGTTGTGGAAGTGGTAGTCTCCATGTGGCCTCCATGTTCATCTTCAATCAAGCATGGTGTGATATCGTCATCTTCATGCGCCATGTACATCTTCTCCATGATCTTCTTCTCGTCATCCATGGAACCTAATGAGATACAAGAGAACACACTAGAGGTAGAGGGTAAGTTGTTAGAATTTGAAATGGCCTCACATGACCTATCAACTACCACTCTCATCTCACTCGGTATATCGCTCATGTTCTCGAATTGGAGCACTCAAGCTCACATATAGTGGAATCACTCATCTCACATATAGTAGAGTCGCTCATCTCACATATAATGGAGTTCCTCAACTCCATGGCAATGTCGTCGTCGATGTCCGAGCAACCTAGAAAAGAGGAAGACAACACAAGAGGAGTAGAGGTTAAGTTGTTAGAAATCAAAGTGTCCTCACTCGATTTATGTGGCGTGTCACTCTTGCTCTCAAGGTGTTTGAAGTAGGATTTGCACTCGGCTTTGTCTTGGGGGCTCATCTTGGCTTCTCGAGCATCTAGCTCGGTGAAGTATGCTCTCATCTCGGCTTGTTCTTGTGGGGTCATCATGTATAGGTCTCACTAGGATAGGTGTATATGTATGGTGGAAGGAAAACTACACAAGTATCCAACCTTTCGAGATGGTACCGAAACAATGGTTCAAGTCAAGAGCAAAGTCAAAATTGTACCTGGGTACTCACACACACACACACACACACACACACACACACACACACACACACACACACACACACACACACACACACACACACACTCAAAACACACGCAAAAAGCTAAGAACTCTATATGTGGTAGGAGTGGAGTGGATAGTAAACGAAAAAGACCAACGGAAAAGTCTATTGTCAAATGTGGGTAAAATCCAAAGTCAAATGTCAAAAGTGGTGATCTATGTAAGGAAACATGGAAACACACGCAATGAGAACAATGGGGTTAACGTGACCAAGGAAGTGAGCAAAGAACAAAATGGGTCCTTGTCAACACCCGGATTTTTAAGTCCAGATGCCTATTATGCCATACATCGCAATCCCAGGAATATTGTTGTTGCGAGACATAATAGTTGAATATCATAGAGTCATCATTTATTACAACACATAATCGTGTTACAAAGATAGATCATATGATCCAATATTACAATAGTAGTTGATCTATTGATCAACGAACATCACAAAAAGCGGAAGCGAAGTAGTAGTGGCTATCTAATCCACAGGCCAACACTTGACGTCAGGAGCAGTCCTAGTTGTCGTAGACGTCCTGCTGTTCATCTTCCCCGTACCGCTGTTCACCTTCATAGTCTGGCCATTTGAATAGCCAGGGACAAAGCCATGAGTACTTTTAAAGTACTCGCAAACTAATAATAGGGTAAGCACTAGCAATTTTAGTAAGGGGATACTAAGCTCTAGGGTTATTTGCATAAAGCCAAGTTTATTTCATAAACATTTAGTAAAGATGCTTGAGTCACTAGACTAACTCAAGTGGGAACATTAGTGTCATTCCCACAACTCTGTTGTGATTCAATTCAAAGTCACCATTCACCTTTCAAAATCAAGTCACAAGTCATATGTCACATTTTTGAAAATGGTCTGATGACGGAACAGTATGGCCTTTCCAATCGTCCGTAACCGTGGACACGGCTATTCGAATAGTTCTACACTCTGCAGAGGTCGTACACTTGTGCCACAACATTTGCAATAATCCGTCAGGGTTAACTGGCCCTGATTTATCATACTCCGTATGCGGACTACCAACCATAACCTTTCACTTATATACTCTAGTATAGGCACCTCTCCCCATGAGCTTGGCCTCCCAGTGAAGACAGACAGTCAGCCTGGGAACTGCACAGGGCTTGGGCCGGGCAATTCACCTCATTCATTTCATATCACATCACTTCATTTGTTGTAGAGGCAGCCTTCAGCCTAACCCCGATGACGCTTGTTTAGAGGGAACCCATACTAAAGCACATAAATTTCTAGTTAAGCCCTTACCCATGTTGGGTATTGTGGGGGTACTTTCAAAATTGGAATGGTATCGCATCCGAACCCAACCATCAGTTTTCGTAAACTTCACCAAGTCGTTCACAAGTCATATTCACCTTCAAAATCTTTCAATAGAATGAATCATCATTCCAAGGTTTTCAAAGTCATTTCATTTCACATGTTCCCATCTAGAGTAGTCAATTTTATTTGTTTAGCACTAGCAACTAGTCGGGAGGGTGCTAACTAGCTTGTCTTGCTCTAGGCTAACTTTGATGCTCTTGTTCTACTCTATATCTAAACCAAGTGAATCATGAATCAAAAAGTAAACTTCGATAAACAAAATTTAGTAAAGCTTGTAAAGTGAAAACTTGGGATATGAGCATTAAGCATAAAGTAAAAGTAATGGTGCCTTGCTCTTGTAGAGCCTTGCACAAGGGAACCTTGCAAGAGTGTTAGCTTGCCTTGATTGGTGAGATGATCAAAGTTTTCTTCTCCTTCCTCTTGGTAGAATACCTCTTCCTCTTGATAGTCTCCGGTACTAGCGTCTATAATTGAATACGAGGTACACAATCACCAAACAACACTTACATGCTAGACTAAAACACACAAACGGGTTTACACAACTAATCCTCACATCCCTTCAAGCATGGTATGGTGAATTTACTTGGTTTGTTCTTATTTAAGAGAAAAATAATTTCCTCTCATTATAAGTATTTATTTGATTTGCTATTTAAGTCTTTGGAGAAGATAATTTCCTCTTATTAAATCCTATCAAGATTTAATCTCCACAAATAATAATAAGGTATGAAATATAAGTTGACCAAGGTCAACCTTTCATATCTATTATGAGGGAGTAATAATTTAAATGAGGTGCTACACCTCATACAATTTAAAACTAACATGGAAATAATTTAATGTCTCTAAGTATCCAAGCATGAGGCTTATTAGACCAGGGTCATTACCTCTAGTTGAACTACTTAGGATCACCATTTAAATGAGAGAGGAGCTCTCATACTATTTCAATAAATTTAGGTGTAAGTGTTAAATGGGCTAGAAATGGCTCCATAACCATTATTTGAATCTAGTCCATGATCATGCAAAACAACCATGCTATATTTTTGCATAAACAATTAGATTATGTCAAAAGTGATTTATTAGAGTTGGAATTAACTTAAAATCAGTTATAAATAATTTTTAATATTTATTTGAAGTTAGAAAAGGCCCTGCCTTGTTATTTTTATCATTTAAAATTAAACACGAATTTGAGTATGAGGCCAGTGGCATTATTTAGCTAATTTTATGAGCTTTCTGAATATATGAAATTTGTTAAATTTGGTTTGGTAGATTTCAAACTATTCAAAAATTACTAAAGCATCTGCAGGGTTTTTGGAATAATTACTAAATCTGATTTGAATTTGTGGGCTAGGCGGGAAAGACTAAACGGGCCAGAAGAGAGGAAACGAGCTGGGCTGGCCCAACTAGCGCTGCCCACGCCGCGGGCCATCTGACATGAGGTCCCATGCGTCAGTGGCTTAAACTCACAGAAGCGGTACCTGGCAACGTCGGCCGTTGGATTAGGAGATGATCGCACGGTCGTGGTTCGTCTTCTTCTCCGGCGAGAGGAGGGCGTGCTGGCGACGGAGGTAGGGGGTCGGAGGGCGTTCCAGGCTGCTGGCGATCAAGGGAGAGGGTCGGGGCGACGTTGTCGATGGTGTAGAGGCCCCTGGTGCAGCGGCGGAGCTTGGCGACACTCCAGTCGATGGCGATGGTCTGCGGGCTCCGGCGGAGATGATCTCGCAATTCCGGCGCTGGAGGCAGTAATTGGAGTGGAGAAGAGGTCGAGGAGAGCGAGGGAGAAGAGGGGAAGCGAATGGTGTGAGGAACTCGTGTTGGGGTGGCCTCTATTTATAGCTGCGCGCGGTTGCTGTGGGTGCCCGTGGAGGTCGTCCATGGCGCCGGCGTTTGGGGCGGTGAAGGGGCAAGCTATGGAGCGCATCTTGTAGGCGACGGCTAGACGGAGCTAGCGCGCGTGAAGAGACAGCAGAGGGAGGACGAGAGCGTGCATGCGACAATCGAGTGCTCGCAGTACGGGCGCGGCAGAGCGTTGATCATGGCGACGGTGTCCGGGCGAGCGTCGGCCAATGGGCTTGTCTAGGAGGTAGCTGGGGGCGTGGTGATCACGCGTGCCAAGTGAGAGAGGGAGAAGAGGACGAGAGGCTCCAGGCGAGGAGATGTACTGCGGCGTCCAGTGCCATGCCAGGGCGCGCTCACCGCGTGCCTGGCAGGTTTCTGGCGCGTCTGGGCACGCTTCGTGTGGCCAATGCCGTGCGTGGCTTCAGCCAGGGATGGTACCAGTAGGTTCAGTGAGGAGTGGGCTACCTAGTTGACATGGTACAAGGGGCCAGAGAGGAAGAATAACCATGAGTGGCATGGTGATGTTCTCATGGCCGGCATGGTGCAATGGTGATCATTTCTTGGCTTTAATCGACCAAACCAAGTACATGGCTTGATGCGGGAGGTACAGGAGCAGCAATGATCAAGGATCAAAGTGGTTTAGGCTAGAATCCATCGTGCAATAGGGTGTAACACAATTCTGGAATTATGCCTGCCAAGTGTTCGACACAATGCCCGCATGAACATTTTGGTCAAATTTTGGAAATCTTTTTGGTACATCTCAATTACATAATTAAAGTGAAAGATTGGTGGTGGTGGTGTTCATTTTGGAATTGATTTGCAACATTTCAAATTTGAGGTCATCTTCATGTTGATTTAAAGTCCTCTCTTGCCAAAACTCTACTGGTCAATGATACGTCTCAAACGTATCTATAATTTCTTATGTTCCATGCTACTTTTATTACAATACTTGAATGTTTTATACATACTTTACAGCATTATTATACATTTTCCGGCACTAACCTATTAACAAGATGCCGAAGTGCCGATTCTGTTTTCTGCTGTTTTTGGTTTCAGAAATCCTAGTAAGGAAATATTCTCGGAATTGGACGAAATCAACGCTCAGGGTCCTATTTTTGCATGAAGCTTCCAGAAGACCGAGGGAGAGACGAAGTGGGGCCACGAGGTGGCCACACACCAGGGTGGCGCATCCTAGGCCCTGGCCGCGCCGGCCTAGTGTGTGGGCCCCTCGTGTCGCCCTTTGACCTACCCTTCCGCCTACTTAAAGCCTCCGTCGCGAAACCCCCTGTACCGAGAGCCACGATATGGAAAACATTACTGAGAGGCCGCCGTCGCCAATCCCATCTCGGGGATTCAGGAGATCGCCTCCCGCACCCCGCCGGAGAGGGGAATCATCACCGGAGGGGCTCTACATCATCATGCCCGCCTCCGGATTGATGCGTGAGTAGTTCATCCTTGGACTATGGGTCCATAGCAAGTAGCTAGATGGTTGTCTTCTCCGCATGTGCTTTCATTGTTATAGATCTTGTGAGCTGCCTAACATGATCAAGATCATCTATTTGTAATGCCACATGTTGTGTTTGGTGAGATCCGATGAATAGAGAATATTATGTTAAGTTGATTATCAATCTATCATATATGTGTTGTTTATGTTCTTGCATGCTCTCCGTTGCTAGTAGAGACTCTGGCCAAGTTGATACTTGTAACTCCAAGAGGGAGTAATTATGCTCGATAGTGGGTTCATGCCTCCATTAAATCTGGGATCGTGACAGTAGATTCTAAGGTTGTGGATGTGCTGTTGCTACTAGGGATAAAACATTGATGCTTTATCTAAGGATATTTGTGTTGATTACATTACGCGCCATACTTAATGCAATTATCTGTTGTTTACAACTTAATACTGGAAGGGGTTCGGATGATAACCTCGAAGGTGGATTATTTAGGCATAGATGCATGCCGGATAACGGTCTATGTACTTTGTCGTAATGCCCCGATTAAATCATATAGTAATCATCGTTGATATGTATTGAATCTTTATTTGTCAATTGCTCACCTGTAATTTGTTCACCCAGCATGCTATTTATCTTATTGGAGAGACACCACTAGTGAACTGTGGACCCCGGTCCATTCTTTTACATCTGAATACATTCTACTGCTTTTACTGTTCTTTGCAAACACCATTTTCCACTCGATACGCTTAATCCTTTGTTTTCAGCAAGCCGGTGAGATTGACAACCTCACTGTTACATTGGGACAAAGTACTTTGGTTGTGTTGTGCAGGTTCCACGTTGACGCCGGTTTCACTGGTGTTGCGCCGCACTACATTCCTCCACCAACAACCTTCACGTGCTTCTTGGCTCCTACTGGTTCGATAAACCTTGGTTTCTTTCTGAGGGAAAAGCTTGCCACTGTGCGCATCATACCTTCCTTTTGGGGTTCCCAACGGACGTGTGCTTTACCGTCACAAGGAAGTTGTTGACTACGCGCCAGCAGCTGTTTTTCTGGCGCCGTTTCCGGGGAGATCAAGACACGCTGCAAGGGGAGTCTCCACTTCCAATCTCTTTACTTTGTTTTTGTCTTGCTTTATTTTATTTACTAATTTGTTTGCTGCACTTAAACGAAACACAAAAAAATTAGTTGCTAGCTTTACTTTATTTACTGTCTTGTTCTCTATATCATAAACACAAAAAAAATTAGTTACTTGTCTTTACTTTATTTGCCTAGTTTACTTTACTACTGTTATAATGGGTACTCCTGAAAATACTAAGTTGTGTGATTTCACTAGCACAAATAATAATGATTTTATATGTACTCCTATTGCTCCACCTGTTACTACGATGCAGAATTCTATGAAATTAAACCCGCTTTACCGAATCTTGTTATGAGAGAGCAATTTTCTCGGTGTTAGTACCGATGATGCTGCTGCCCATCTTAATTATTTTGTTGAACTTTGTGAAATGCAAAAGTATAAGGATATACATGGTGATATTATAAAACTGAAATTGTTTCCTTTCTCATTAAGAGGAAGAGCTAAAGATTGGTTGCTATCTTTGCCTAAGAATAGTATTGATTCATGGACTAAATGTAAAGATGCTTTTATTAGTAAATATTATCCTCCTCGCTAAGATTATATCTTTGAGAAGTAGCATAATGAATTTTAAACAATTTGATAATGAACATGTTGCTCAAGCATGGGAGAGAATGAAATCTTTGGTAAAGAATTGCCCAACCCATGGACTGACTACTTGGATGATCATCCAAACCTTTTATGCAGGATTGAATTTTTCCTCAAGGAACCTATTGGATTCAGCTGCTGGAGGTACTTTTATGTCCATCACTCTGGGCGCCGCGACTAAATTACTTGATGATATGATGATCAATTACTCTGAATGGCACACTGGAAAGAACTCCTCAAGGTAAGAAGGTAAATTTGTCGAAGAAACCTCTTCTTTGGGTGATAAGATTGATGCTATTATGTGTATGCTTGCAAATGGTAGATCTCATATTGATCCTAATAATGTTCCTTTAGCTTCATTGGTTGCTCAAGAAGAAAATGTTGATGTGAATTTCATTAAGAACAATAATTTCAACAACAATGCTTATAGGAATAGTTATGGTAACAACAACTTTAGGCCATATCCTTCTAATAATAGTAATGGTTATGGTAATTCTTATGGTAATTGTTACAACAATAATAAGAGTGTACCCTCTGGTCTTGAAGTGATGCTTAAAGAATTTATTAGTACACAAACTGCTTTCAATAAAACTGTTGAAGAAAAGCTTAGTAAAACTGATATTCTTGCTTCTAAGGTTGATAGTCTTGCTCATGATGTTGATCTTTTAAAATTGAAAGTTATGCCTGAGAAAGTTGAAGATGCTAGGTTTGCTAAAACAAATGCCATCCAAGTTAGAATTAATGATAATATTAGAATGTTGGCTGAATTGCATGCTAGGTGGGATAGAGAAGAAAAAGAAAAACTTGCTAAAGAAAATAATGTAGCTAAAGTATGGACTATTACCACCACTAGTAATGTTGATTCTTCACATGTTGCTGCACCTCCTACTATTAATGGTAAAATAATTGGTGTTAGCAATGTTTCTACTCCTAGTGCAAAGCGCACAAACCTGCTCGAAATCGCTCGAAACCGCTGTTTGTGATAAAACTGCTGAAATTTTTCAAAATATTGGTGACAATGATTCCATTGTTGTAGAACATAATGGTTTAGATTTTGATGATTGTCATATTACTGAAGTTATAAAGTTCTTACAAAAACTTGCTAGAAGTCCCAATGCTAGTGCTATAAATTTAGCCTTTACAAAAGATATTACAAATGCTCTCATTAAAGCTAGGGAAGAGAAATTAAAACTTGAAGCTTCTATTCCTAGGAAGTTAGAAGATGGTTGGGAGCCCATCATTAAAATTAAATTCAATGACTTTGAGTGTAATGCTTTATGTGATCTTGGTGCAAGTATTTCTGTTATGCCTAAAAAGATTTATGATATGCTTGACTTGCCACCATTGAAGAATTGTTACTTGGATGTTAATCTTGCCGATAATGTTAGAAAGAAACCTTTGGGGAGGATTGATAATGTGCGCATTACGGTTAACAATAACCTTGTCCCCGTTGATTTTGTTGTCTTGGATATTGAATGCAATGCATCTTGTCCTATTGTGTTGGGAAGACCTTTTCTTCGAACCGTTGGTGCTGTTATTGATATGAGGGAAGGTAATATTAAATATCAATTTCCTCTCAAGAAAGGTATGGAACACTTCCATAGAAAGAGAATGAAGTTGCCTTTTGATTCTATTATTAGAAAAAGTTATGATGTTGATGCTTCGTCTCTTGATGTTACTTGATTTGCACTTTCTGCGCCTAGCTGAAAGGCGTTAAAGAAAAGCACTTCTTGTGAGATAACCCATGTGTTTATTTTACTACAGCAATTTTTGTTTTGTTGAGTCTTGAAAGTTGTTTACTACTGTAGCAACCTCTCCTTATCATGTTTTTGTGCCAAGTAAAGTTTCTATGTTAAAGTTGATGTTATATTTGGGATCGCTGCGCAGAAACAGCATTGCCGTCTCGTCACGGATTCCGGCATAAGTCTCTGTAAAAAATTCGAAAAAATCTGCAAATTTACGAGCGTGATCCTCGGATATGTACGCAACTTTCATTAGTTTTGAGTTTTTCCATTTGAGCAAGTTAAGTGCCCAGTCCAGATGCATCTTTACGGACTGTTCTGTTTTTGACAGATTCTGTCTTTTATTTCGCATTGCCGCTTTTGCTATGTTGAATGAGTTTCTTTGTTCCATTAACTTTCGAAGCTTTGTGCAATGTCCAGAAGTGTTAAGAATGATTGTGTCACCTCTGAATATATGAATTTGTGGTTATGCGCTAACCCTCTAATGAGTTTGCTTGAAGTTTGTGTGAAGGAAGTTTTCAAGGGTCAAGAGAAGAGGATGATATACTATGATCAAGAAGAGTGAAAGGTCTAAGCTTGGGGATGCCCCTGTGGTTCATCCCTGCATATTGTAAGAAGACTCAAGCATCTAAGCTTGGGGATGCCCAAGGCATCCCCTTCTTCATCGACAACATTATCAGGTCACTTCTAGTGAAACTATATTTTTATTCCGTCACATCCTTATGTTCTTTACTTGGAGCGTCGGTTTGTTTTTTTTTTTTTTTGAATAAAGTTGGATCTCGCCATTCTTATATTGGAGATATTACGCTCCGCTTTTTCATATGGAACACTTGTGTTCTTAATTGTGCTTTAATGTTCATGGCGAAAGCTTATTGCTTCGTTAAATTGCTATATGGTTGGAATTGGATAATTATGCATATGGTTTGACAATTTGGCAATTGTTTGAGCTCTCATAGATCATGTTTAAGCTCTTGCATCATGTAGTTTAATCTATTAATGAAGAACTACTGTAGAGCTTGTTTAATTTGGTTTGCATGATTGATCTCTCTAAGTCTAGATATTTTCGGGTAAAGTGTTTGAACAACGAGGAAGATAGTGTAGAGCCTTATAATGCTTGCAATATGTTCTTGTGTGAGTTTTGCTGTACCTGTTCATACTTGTGTTTGCTTCAAACAACCTTGCTAGCCCAAACCTTGTACTGAGAGGAAATGCTTCTCGTGCATCCAAACACCTTGAGCCAAACACCATGCCATTTGTGTCCACCATATCTACCTACTATGTGGTATTTTTCTGCCATTCCAAAGTAAATTACTTGAGTGCTACCTTTAAATTTCATTCCTCTACCTTTACAATATATAGCTCATGGGACAAATAGCTTAAAAACTATTGTGGTGATGAATATGTAGTTATGTGTCTTAATTCTTATAAGTTGCTTGTTGAGCGATAACCATGTTTTCTGGGGACGCCATCAACTTTATCTTTGTTGGATATCATGTGAGGTGCTATGCATGTTCGTCTTGTCCGAAGTAAGTGCGATTTCTTGATCAAATGGTTTGAGTATGCATATGTTAGAGAAGAACATTGGGCCGCTAACTAAAGCCATGTATCATGGTGGAAGTTTCAGTTTGGACATACAACCTCAATCTCTTATGAGAATATTAACTATTGTTGAATGCTTAAGCATTAAAAAGAGGAGTCCATTATCCGTTGTCTATGTTGTCCCGGTATGGATGTCTAAGTTGAGAATAATCAAAAGCGATAAATCTAATGCGTGCTTTCTCCTTAGACACTTGTACAGACAGCATAGAGGTACCCCTTTGTGACACTTGGTTGAAGCATATGTTATGCGATGAGAATCCGTGTTTCCGAGCTAAGTAGGACAAGGTGCGAGCACTATTAGTACTCTATGCATGAGACATGCAACTTGTAGGAAGTATTATGCATAGCACATATGAATTATTACTACCGTTGACAAAATTGTTTCTATGTTTTCAAAACAAAAGTTCTAGCACAAAAATAGTAATCAATGCTTCCCTCTGCGAAGGGCCAATCTTTTACTTTATTGTTGAGTCAGTTTACCCATTCCCTTCTATCTTGGAAGCAAACACTTGTGTTAACTGTGTGCATTGATTCTTACATGTTACTTATTGCACCTGTTATATTACTCTATGTTGACAAATATCCATGAGATATACATGTTACAAGTTGAAAGCATCCGCTGAAACTTTATCATCCTTTGTGTTGCTTCAATGCATTCTACTTTGAATTTATTGCTTATGAGTTATCTCTTATGCAAGTCTTATTGATACTTGTTTGAAAGTACTATTCATGAAAAGTTTTGCTATATGATTCATTTGTTTAGTCATTATCTTTGTTAGCAATCTTTTGTTCAGATCACTCCATTCATCTCATATGCTTTACAATAATGTTGATCAAGATTATGTTGGTAGCATGTCACTTCAGTAAATTATTTGTGTTATCGTTTACCTACTCGAGGACGGGTAGGAACTAAGCTTGGGGATGCTTGATACGTCTCAAACGTATCTATAATTTCTTATGTTCCATGCTACTTTTATTACAATACTTGAATGTTTTATACATACTTTACAGCATTATTATACATTTTCCGGCACTAACCTATTAACAAAATGCCGAAGTGCCAGCTGCTGTTTTCTGCTGTTTTTGGTTTCAGAAATCCTAGTAAGGAAATATTCTCGGAATTGGACGAAATCAAGGCCCAGGGTCCTATTTTTGCACGAAGCTTCCAGAAGACCGAGGGAGAGACGAAGTGGGGCCACGAGGTGGCCACACACCAGGGCGGCGCGGCCCAGGCCCTGGCCACGCCGGCCTAGTGTGTGGGCCCCTCGTGTCGCCCTTTGACCTACCCTTCCGCCTACTTAAAGCCTCCGTCGCGAAACCCCCTATACCGAGAGCCACGATACGGAAAACATTACTGAGAGGCCGCCGCCGCCAATCCCATCTCGGGGGATTCAGGAGATCTAGAGGATGACATGCGGGTCCCATTTAGCAGCAGCGGTATCACCGTTTGAGAGGCGGCAGGGGATCGAAAGAAAAAAGGTAAGTGACCAAATATGAGGTGCCAAAAATAATTCAAGAAAAGAAAGTTTTATAGTACATAGAGGATGACATGCGGGTCCCAGTTAGCAGCAGCGGTATCACCGTTTGAGAGGCGGCAGGGGATCGAAAGAAAAAGGCAAGTGACCAAATTTGAGGTGCCAAAAAAACTCCAAGAAAAGAAACTTTATTGTACATAGAGGATGACATGCGGGTCCCATTTAGCAGACAGCGGTCTCAATGTTTCCAAGGCGGCAAGGGATCAAAAGAAAAAGGAAGTAGCCGTAAATCGGGGGTCAAAAAAATCCAAGAATAGAAAGAATTTTGGTTCATAGAGGATGACATGCGGGACCCATGATCCTGCATCGTAAACGGCTCGATCGGAGAACGTTGAACGAGATGGCGCGATCTAGAAAAAAACAATGCCAGAGAGGCTGCCATCTGGGCCCTACATCCCTCGGCGGAGCGGATTTGCGTTGACTCGGCCGGCGAACCCGAGATTTCGAGATGCACCACGTCCCGGGCCACCATACGCGACGTTTTGGCCGCTTTCGTCGGGCTAGGTGGCCTCAAAAACGAGAAAAAAAAAGTTTTGACATGCACCACGGAGGGACCAAAAATCGTCGGCCATGGTACACCACCAACCATGGCGCGACTTCAACTTCGTCGGCCATGGCAACTTTTCTTGTAGTGTCATTTCTTGGCTTTAATCGACCAAACCAGTACATGGCTTGATGCAGGGGAGGTACAGGAGCAGCAATGATCAAGGATCAAAGTGGTTTAGGCTAGAATCCATCGTGCAATAGGGTGTAACACAATTCTGGAATTATGCCTGCCAAGTGTTCGACACAATGCCCGCATGAACATTTTGGTCAAATTTTGGCAATCTTTTTGGTACATCTCAATTACATAATTAAAGTGAAAGATTGGTGGTGGTGGTGTTCATTTTGGAATTGATTTGCAACATTTCAAATTTTAGGTCATCTTCATGTTGATTTAAAGTCCTCTCTTGCCAAAACTCTACTAGTCAACCTAGTCAACTTTAGCCATGGTGGTCAACATAAAAGTTGTTCACTTACATATGGTCTTGGATGACATGGTAATGGTTGACCAAGTTTAGTTTGAAGAAAAGTAAAAACCAGGGGGTAAAGTAGTGAAGAAAATATTTTGGTGACATATGACCATTATCATATGTGTGAAGATTTTGAGATTTCCTTTGGTTTGATTCTGGTTTCCTTGATGCAATTGTGTTATTTTATCATATTTAGGTATTCTACAAGCAAGAGAGAAAGCAATTATGGCCTAGAGTGAAGATTTGTAATTTGGCATAATGTGGATGTGAGTGAAATTGGGATTTTTTCCCTATTTAATTTATCTCCGTTTAATTTGACTTTTGTTGACTCTAATGTGATTCTTATTAGTTTAGAAACATTTCCAAACCATTGAAACCATTTCAAATGGTCTTGTTCAAAGATTTGCAAAAATGGCCATAACACATAAAAGATGATGTGTCAAATTTTATTATTTTTGTAAATTGTTCACCTTGCTTTACTTGGGCATGGGTTAGGGTTAATTTAGGGTTATATTAGGTTTGGAGAAGGTTTCACCTCATTTGGTCAAGGCTTAAAGTCATAGGGCAAAGTTTGGTGAAATGGCTATGTGCCACATGTGCCTCTATGCATATGTTGCATTTGAAATTTAATTTGACTTGGCTTGACCCAAAAGAGGTTGTGGAGTGTTGAGATGGTATATAGGGGGGGATCCAATCATTCACAACAAGTCCTAGGGTCAAGCTTCTCAAATTCACAAATTTGCTATTTTACTCACATATGCCTCTATGGCATTTTTTGTTTCTTTTTATTTTCTTTGGAAACAACTTGAATTAGGTTTGATAAGTACTAGATAGGATGTATAATGGTTTTCCAAACCACTAACAAAGTAGAGGAGCTTAGGGTAGATATTTATAAAAAAAAATAGCCATAGGCACATATGCCTTTTTCTTATTTAACTTCCTTTTATTTTATTTTAACTTGGATGATGAAAAGAGGGGTGGGGTTTAGGGTTTAAGATTATTTCAAATACTAATAACAAGCAATCATGGCAATAGCACCAGAATTAAGCAAGATCACTATGTATCAAACTTAATTTAATAAAAGTTTTGTTGGTTCCAAAATTTGGAACTAGGGAAATTTATTTATGTTGTTTTGAATTTCTGGGATGTTACAGTCCTAACAAAGACTATTAGCTCGGTGTCACGCTAACACAATAGAGACGTTAGCTTGGTTGCATATGAGAGAAGCAACAAGATTTGCACAAGATGCCACTCTTCTCTTATCTCTCTTTGCTTAGAAGTTTTCGACTCCTTTGTATCGGTGGACACACGCTCTTTTTCTATTTCTATTTCTTTTCTTTTTTTTCTTTGCTTAAAAGCTTTATTTTTTTCTCTATGTATATGTTAACACCTTTTCTTTTGCGTATCTTTCTCACCGAGCTTGTTTCGGAGATTTGCTCAACCCAACGCACACACACCCTCTCACGGTCGTGGCACTTGTGCAATGCTTCGCAACACTCGGAAAGCCACTCTTCATGGGATAGGTAGACAAAGAAAGAAACGGGGCTACAAGGGGTAAGGGTGCAAGTTATACCTAGATGAAAAGGTTAGGCGGTTTCAAGCACACGAACTTGCGATGTCGATGACGATGGTGTCGAAGTTACGCTGGAATCCGAGGTGCCGATGCCGTCATCGCGATGTCGATGTAGGCGCGGAAGCGGTTGTCACGGACCAAAGGCACACCGAATCGGAAACCGGGCAAATGAAGTCAATGCCCAAAAATTTGGGTCAAAACGGGTGATCGGAGTTGTCAAAATTTTGGAGTCAAATGAGCTCGAAAAAGTTGTCAAAAATGGAGTCAAAATATTGTGATATGGCTGTCAAAAATTTGGAATCAAACGGAGTCTTTTTTTCTTTCAAAATTCGGGACAAAATTGGATGTCAAAAGTGAACCAAAAGTCTGGCGGCAGTGCCGGGGTGACTTCCACGGCGGTGCCGGGTGATCGTGCTGCGCGCGGGATGGTGAGCTTGGGAGCGGAGCAGAGGTGCGCGGCCTTGGCTTTGCGTGCGCGAGCAGGTTGGGCGGATCGGCTGGTGGCTATTGCAGGCGCTTGCCGTGTGTGGAGATGGGCAGCGAGCGGCGGACGTGGTCGAGCGCCAGGGGCAGGAGCGGCGCGCGGCCTGGCAGCGATGTGGGGCTCGAGCGGTGGCGGGGCCTAATGGTGGCGGGCGTGCTGATGACGACTTGGTGAGCGGATGTGGCGGGCGCGCGTGGAGCTTGGTCGGGCCGGTTGCTGGCGATTGGGGAAACGGGGCGTAGGTGAGCGGCGGCGAGGTGCGGAACTAGTGGCAGTGTCGTGGTACGAAGAACTTTCTCGAAATTAGACGAACTGCAGCGGAAAAATGGACAAAGAATGATCGATTGCGAGCAGAATAGGAAGAATTAGACCACGAAAATTGGGGAAGTTGTGATCAACACTAGAGACAACATATCTGTGGACCAAAACCATAAAAACGTAACAAATCTGGAGATCAAATTTCGAGCTATTTTTTGGGTATTTTTTTGCAATTTTTTTTAGCGAAATTGGATGGTCAAATTCATGGCAACCTTTGCTCTGATACCATATGATGAGGCCTAAGGCCACGTGGGTTGCCCGATCTCACGAATTTGACCAAGAACACAAGGGGAGGGATGAACACGAAGAACACGGTGAACGCACGCAACACAACCCGATACAATTCCGGTTTACTCCTGATAGCCCGAACCACTATCCCGATAGAATCTCTCGAGAGAAAGACACAAGTAGAATCCCCGAGAGAAAGATCGGTATACGATTGGTAGAATCACACGAGTGAGAGACCGGTGGTAGAATCACAAGTGTGAAAGACTAATTATATAAGGAGTGCCTTGATACAATAGATTTGATAGTCTAAGGAGGGGGTTTACTTAATCCCAAAGGGATGGTGGAGATATAAGCCAAGTTCTCACTCAAGTTATGTCTTGTCATGAAGGGGGGAGGGGGACGCGTATATATAGGAAGCCACTAAAGGAGGAATAATTTATGCATACAAAGAGATAAAGGGTTCAGATTTGATGCTCTTTGCAGTGGAGCATCAAGGCCGGCGCAGGTAGGGCGACAGGGTCGGCGCAGGTAGGGCAGGTAGGGCAGCAGTACCGTCGTCCTCATGTGTAGTGGCGGCGTCTCAGTGCCGGTCTTCCTGGCGCGTCTCTTTCTTCCTCCGTGGTGACCTTGGCCTTGAGTTTGGTTATTGTCGTTGACGCACATGATGAAACGAAACCGTAGGTCGGGCTGCATCAGTGCTGCTTGCTGAGGTTACCACTTTCAATTAAATGGTCCTCTCCTGCATACGGCTACTCGCTCCGTTCCATAGCTCTTGTTGTAAATTTGGATGAATCTATATATATTTTATAAATAGATATATCTGAATCTGAGACAAGAATTATTAAACGGAGGGAGAGTACAAGTTAATGACAAACTGCACCTGCAAGTGTATGTTCCATGCTTCCATTATTATGGCATTATCGATGGGTCGATGTACCCAGGCTGAATACAATTATTCCGTTTCCAGAAAATATAATCACACAGTTATTGCATTTTACGTCACATCTATTTCAATTCCTATGAGCAGTACTAACTACGGAGATATTTTCTCCTTTCGTTCTTAATTAATTTCACCTAAGTAATGCTGGCCCTTGAGACACCGAAGTGAACATACTCTAAGTCTCGAAAAAAAATGAGACAACTGAAGCGAACGGGCATATCCACGCGTGGCCGCCGCCAAGCCCACCACGCACGCGCCCTCTGGCCCAAATCCGGCCGGTGGCCCGTCTGCACGCACTTGCAGCCCGCACGCAGCGGAGAGCCTTCTGCACCACGCCGCCGGAAGAGAGCTGGGGAAGAAGCACCTTCGCCCGGTGTTTCCTATTCACCGCTCAATGCGGCCTCTATCTGGGGCGCCGCACAGGGCGGGATTCCTCGGGCCGGCCCATTAGGGGCGAGGACGATTTCACGTTTCCGCCCAGCCTCTTTAGGTCTAGGCTGGTTCCCTCAAATTTTGAGTTGGTTTAAATTTTATTTTTGTTCAAATTTTGAATTTGTTCAGGTTTAAAATTTGTTCAAATTCGAATTTGTTCAGATTTTAAATTTGTTCAAATTTCGAATTTGTTTGGTTTTTAAAATTGTACAGATTTTGATTTTTTCTAATTTTCAAATTTTTAATTTGATTTAAAATTTTGTTCGGATTTGGAAATTGTTCAAATTTCAAATCTGTTCATATCTTAAACATGTTCAAATTTCGAATTTGTTCGATAAACTGTTTAGATTTCGAATTTATTTGTTTTTAAAACTGTTTTGATTTCGAATTTGTTTTGTTCTAAAACTGTTCAGATTTCAAATTTGTTTTATTCTAAAACTGTTCAGATTTCAAATTTGTTCAGAAGAAACCAGAATAAAAAATAGGTAAGAACTGTTCGGACTCATGAGCGGTAGGATCAGGATTTGTTGTTGTGCTTTAATTTTCGTGTGTTGGGCCGGCCCACGTCGTTTCCGCTTCAGGCGGCGCCAATTGGACGCGCCGCTTAAAGCGGCACATAGGAGCTCCCCCTTCGCCCGCTAGCTCTGCGACGCCCCGCTAGATCTTTTTCTGCGATTTGTGGGGACACAGATCAGGTGACATGACATGCGGTTTAAATTTAAATTTAAACATTGCTAAAAAAAATTTGAAAAAAATCATGCATGTTCACAGCACATATTAAGATAACCCCTAAAAATTTCAGATCAAAATTCGAAACATGCATCGAGAAACAAAAAAGAGAAACTCAGATGTGAATAGTCTACAGAGAAATGTGCATAATTGGCTGTGCCGACGGCCTTGGTTGTGCCGTGGGTCACACGGCACAGCAGAAGGGGGACCCAGCAGTCAGTCCCTGTGCCGACGGCCGCCGTTGCGCCGTGGGCTACCGTCGGCACAGTGCAGACGGCGCCGTGACAGTTTAACGGCTGGACCCGCCTGTCAGAGCTTGTACCGACGGTCGTGGCTGTGCCGACGGTCGTGGCTGTGCCGACGGTGACCTTCGAGCGCCAACTTCCTGTGCCGACGGTGGCCGTCGGTGTAGACAGCAGTGTGCCGACGGTCGAAGAGGGCCTCTGTGCCGACGGCCCCGACATTTTGCCGTCGGCACATGGGCTGGCCGTCGGCACATGCCGGCTCTCCCGTAGTGTGAGGATGGGAGATACGTTTCATACTTGGACTGTAATGTTGTTGCATGACTACTTGCCTAGAGAATTGTTGTATAACTAGGTACACACGAGCTTGACGGTTGAATCTGACATATGATTTTATATGCCTTTATGTTTTGCTAGGCATAATTGGATTTTACTGAAGAAATCTCCCTTGATTGCCTTGTTACAACTGAAGAGGAAATAAGACTTCATCTCCATCTGATTTAAAGCGCCATCGTTGCAACCACGAAGGTGCTTTGTTGTTCTCCTATAGCTTCGACATATACTTTATATACATCCGTTAGTGCATCATGAAACTATTGCACTTGTTTTGGTTCATCTTTATACAACTTGGCTAGACGGTGTACTGTTATATATTTCTGAAAAGGATGACTGTTTTGATTGCCAACTTCCTTTGAAAACTGGAAGGACGTTGGTGTTGAGTTGCACTTTTTGTGATGTATATATATTTATTAGGCTGTGATTATTTGGCACACATGTGATTGGATTAATCAAGCTATGTCCTGACATTGTAGTTCTTGCTCACCATAAATGTCAGTGTTTTTTTTTCCAATATTGATTGGACTAAGGAAAATGCAATGAAGGGCGAAATTGAGGATTGAGGATTTAATGCATTCCACAATAGTACAGCCGATCACCCCTACCACATCCCAATCCTAGCTTAGAGCATGTCTAACAGGCCCCGTATTTCGCTGCCCCGTATAAGTCTCTTTTTTCGCCCCGTATCGAAAAACTGCAACATTTCGAGCCATTCCGTCTAGCAGACCCCGTATTTCGCCCCGTATTTTCAAAAATAAAAAGCCCGGGAAGATCATCTTCATTGATCATACTAGGATTCATACATACATATTGGTGATCATACTACGGATCAAACTAAGCTAACCTACCTCTAGTCGTCAAGAATGACGTAGGGGATGAAGGCGATCCTCGCCGCCTCCTCCCGCGCCTCCCGCGCCTCCCGCGCCTGCCGCGCCTCGAACGCCTCCACCTGAGCGATGGCCGCCGCCTCCTCCTCTGCCTCCGCCCGAGCTTTCGGCGGCATCCGCCTCGGATAAGGCGAGCGCACGGCGGAAGGCCGCCTCCTCTTCCGCCGCCTCCTCTTCCTCGTCGCCGCCTCCGCTTCCTCCGCCGCCGCTCGCTGCCGATGGTCGCCCTCCATGCCGCCTTGGACGCGCGGTCGCGCTGCCGGCCGGCGAGCCACTTCTCGAACGCATCGCCGCTCATTGGCTTGAGCGGCGGGTCCCGCTTGTACCACCGCCCACCGGCGGCGTACTCCCGAGCGGCTCCGGCACGTACTCCGCCCCGGCGTACTTGCAGGCCGCGCGACGGCTCCCCGCGGCGGAGTACTTGCATTTGAGCCGCCATGCTTCCTCTACGGTGTCCGGCGAGCGGGATCGCTCGATCCGCTCGCCGGCGATGCCCTACTGCGGCGGCGGGAGTCCATCCTAGCGGCGCGGGGCGAATGCGGCGCGGGGGAGCGGCTAATTGCTCGCCGGAGCAGGAGGAGGAGGCGGCGGCGCGCGGCGGAGCTAGGGTTGCGAGTGAGGGGTGAACCCCTCACTCGCACCTGCGCCCACTATATGTACGGGGCGACGGGGCCGATTTCCGGGCCCCGTATTCCGCCGAAACGGGGCGGCCCGAATACGGGGCCTGCTAGACGGCCCAAACCGCGCCTGCCCCGTATGTCGCCGGAATTTTACGGGGTGGGCGGGTTATACGGGGCCTGTTAGACCTGCTCTTAGACTGCTAGTTCGCTCGCTCACAAACACACAGCATAGTAGCATACACGCACACAAACAGAAGAAACATACAACACATAGTGTTGGTGTGTACCAATAATAGGAAAATGTAGTTTCATAGGGACTAAAGTGTAAGATGTACAAAAGATAAAAGAAGAAATAGACAGAGGAGGGAGGAGACCCATCCAGAAATTTCCCCACACGTTCTTGCTCATGCCTGAATCTCCTCTCGGTTAGTAACACCAAAATCCTCCTAAATCTTTCAATATGGTATCAGAGCAGGTCAATCCTGTGTGAGCAGCCGCGATTAGATCGAGCACGGTGCTGTGACGCCGTCAACTGCGAGTGGTGAGCCGCTGGAGCCGAATCGTGCGCAGGGGGAGCTCCATCTTCGTCGATCCTCAATCGAGTCGTCCACTGGGGGGCCGGGCTGCTACACGCCACCGCCGGATTCGTGTCTGCTACTGCCTATAGCATTGCCGATTTGTGCTGCTGCGTGTGTTCATCTTGCCGCTGGGAAATTGCTGCTGCATCTCCATCGAGCTGTCCGTGACCAAGCATTCGGCCGGTCGGCTAGCTGAATGTCCGGCTTTTTACAAGGCTGGACGATTGATAATGAGTGGTGTGGTCTCAACAGTGAAGAATTTGATTAACTTCTGCTGCCCGTGCTCCTGCTATTGGGTGTGCACTACTAGTATACTTCAGTCTTTTACTAGTAAGTTCAGTCACTGCTTGCTGTCAGTACAAGTACTTGCCTGGAACTTGTTTTTTTGGTGAAACTTGTGAGCCTGTTACTTGAATCGTGCTGAGGAAAAAAGTAGAAACAAAATGGGGGACTCTAGTGTTGACAAGCTGTGTGAAATGCTTAGTAAATTGTTGGAGAAACAACAACAGTTACAACCCAATCCTGAAGCCTTCAAGCATGCTCTTGAGCCTAACCCGATTAAACTGTCGGGGCCAGGAAACTACATTAGTTGGGCTCGTCATGCTCGATTAATTTTAAGCTCACATGGACATGATGACCTTCTTACTGCTGATGAAAATGTGAAAGAAAATGGGTCTGCTAATAAACAGGTTAATGACAGAGTACTTGTATGGTTATTGGGTAGTATGGAGCCATCTGTCCGTGAACAAGTTGAGACCATGACCTCGGTAGCAGAAGTGTGGTCATCGTTGGAGACGCAGTTTGCAGGAAAGTCAAATAAGATGCAAGCAAATCGTATTATGCACGAGTTAGTTAATTTGAAGCAACATTCAAGATCTGTAACAGAGTATGCTGGTGAGATGAAGAGATTGTATAGGGATTTGCACTACTATCACCCGTTTGAACCTCTTGATAAGAGGGACTTGGCTGTTCATCACAAATGGTTTGAGCCTATTGTGAGCAAAATTTTCTTGGATGGATTGGATGGAAAATTCAATCTTCGTCGTCAGTTAATATATTCCAGTCCAGCATGGCCTAGCCTAGAAGATATTGTCTCAAGTGTGTTGGAAGAGGAGACGCGGCTCACCGGTCAAGATGGGGACAACCAAAAGAGTGAAGATGCTCGTGCAGCCATGTCATTGCAATCATTTCATACCTCTACCAGAGGAGTGCATGCTGACAAGAACAAACGGTTTTGTGACTACTGTAAGAAAAATGGGCACAATAAAGAAAGTTGTTTCAAGCTGCATGGCTTTCCACCTGATTGGAAAAAGGGAAGATCCCAGCAAGGGGGAGCTCTTGGTGGTAGGTGGAAGCAAGCTAATCACACTTCTTCTACAGGGGAGGTACAGGCGGTAGATGTTCAAGCTCTTGAGGAATTTAAATCCAAGCTCAAACTCTCTGAATGCTCGTCTTCCTCGCCAGACTCCTCTAAAGCAAATTCCAGCTATCTTGTCACTTCTCAAGGTATGGAATCTCAGGCTCACACTTCCAAAATCCAATCTAGATATTGGATTATTGATACAGGAGCCACTAACCACATGACAGGAGACTCACGCCTATTTACATCCTACAAACCATGTTCCGGTAAAGATAAAGTGCGTGTAGCTGATGGATCCACATCATCAATCTTAGGATGTGGATCGATCCAATGCACTAACACACTATCCTTATCACCAGTTTTATATGTTCCTAATTTCCCAGTCAATCTTCTGTCTGTCAGCTCCATTACAAAATCCCTTCAATGTATCGGTTGGTTTGATCCTACTTGTTGCGCTTTTCAGGAGCTAGGGACAGGGAGACTACTTGGGACTGGGACCATGCATAACGGACTATACTATCTCGATGAAGGAAGTGATGAAGTCGCTTTTGCAATTTGCATGTCTCCTACTCAGGAACTTTTACTCCACCACCGCAGGCTTGGTCACCCATCTTTTGCTACTTTATCTCGCATTTATCCGTATCTGTTTAAATCTTGTTCTAGTGAATCCCTTGTATGTGATGCATGCGAGTTAGCTAAACATACAAGGGGCACCTATCCTAGTAGGGGATTAAGAAGTGAGAAACCATTTGAAGTTATTCACTCCGATGTTTGGGGGCCCTGTGAGGTTCAATCGGTTTCTGGGCATAGGTGGTTTGTAACCTTTATTGATTGTTTTAGCCGCTATACTTGGCTCTATCTTTTGAAACATAAAAGTGAGGTCTTCGCAGTTTTCAAAGACTTATATGCTCTCATTCAAAACCAGTTTGGATTGACTATTAAAATTTTACGTTCTGACAATGGCACTGAATATACGAACCTGGAGTTTGGGAAGTTCCTTGCCTCCTGTGGCATTGTACATCAAACTACCTGTGTTCACACTCCAGAACAGAACGGTGTCGCAGAACGTAAAAATCGACATTTGCTTGAGGTTGCTCGTTCGCTTATGTTTACGATGAATGTTCCTAAATTTCTGTGGGGGGAGGCGATTAAAACTGCGACATATTTGATAAATCGTATGCCTCTTCGTGTTCTTGATTATAAGACTCCTGCTGAGTGTCTTCTAAAATCTAACACTTTTGTGATATCTCCAAAGGTTTTTGGGTGTGTTTGCTTCGTTCATGATTATAGAAATTCAGTTGGGAAACTTGATCCTCGTGCCATTAAATGTGTCTTTATGGGCTATTCTCCTTCCCAGAAGGGATATAGGTGTTGGTGTCCCTCTGAGCGCCGTTTCTTTGTAAGTATGGATGTAACATTCCGCGAGTATGAACCCTACTATAGCCCAACCGGTGACACTGGCATTACTTTATCTCCACCTGAAGTGCAACAAGAGGGGGAGAGTAATAGTAGAGGTACTCCGGTTTGCCCTATCCTTGTTCCCACTTCAGGTGTACCGCAAGTTTATAATAATACTCCTAGTCAAGAGGAGGAAACAAATAGTAGGAATGGTGGTAATGATGAAAACTCTAATCATGGAGACATGCAAGATGCAACCGTGAACTCAACACCATCTTCATCGGATGTAGAGTCTCCCATGCATGAGGACCCAGGTACCAATCTATATCCCCTTAGTCCAGTTGCTCCTACTAGCACTACAGGTCTAGGTGATAATCCATTATCTACCCCTGATCCTCAAAGTGAATTGCCTATTGCACTTAGGAAAATAACTAGATCCACAAATATCCCATCACGCCTTAAAGACTATGTTGGATATAAAAACAATATTGCCAACTTCTTGTCTTACAAGCATTGTAGCCACTCCTTCCAAAATTTTGTCGCATCTCTTGATTCTATACCTATACCTACTAACTGGAAAGAAGCTAAAGAGGATCCAAAGTGGAAGGAAGCTATGCGTGAGGAGATGAGAGCTTTGGAGAAGAATAAAACTTGGGAGCTTGTTGATCTACCACCGGGTAAGCAACCTGTAGGCTGTAAGTGGGTTTTCACAATTAAACATACTCCAGAAGGAAAAGTGGATAGGTACAAAGCGCGCCTTGTGGCAAAGGGATACACCCAAACTTATGGGATTGATTATGAGGAGACTTTTGCTCCGGTGGCTAAGATGAACTCGGTAAGAACACTTATATCTTGTGCTGTCAACTTTGATTGGAACATTTATCAAATGGACGTGAAAAATGCATTTCTCCATGGTGACCTTCGAGAAGAAGTATATATGCATATACCACCAGGGTTTGAGACCAACCAAACAAATGGAAAAGTGCTTCGGTTGCATCGGTCTTTGTATGGATTAAAACAATCACCTAGAGCTTGGTTTGATAGATTTCGTCGAGCTATACTCAAGAAAGGTTATTGCCAGAGCAATGCTGACCACACCCTGTTTTACAAGCGCAACATGGGTAAAATTTCTATTCTCATAGTGTATGTGGATGATATTGTGATCACCGGAGATGATCATGGAGAAATTTCCTATTTAAAAAAACATCTCGCACAAGAGTTTGAAGTTAAAGATCTTGGACACTTGAGATACTTCCTTGGGATAGAGGTATCAAGAGGGCCTAATGGTATGTTCCTCTCTCAAAGGAAGTATGTTCTAGATTTACTTCGTGAAGCTGGTATGTTGGGATGTCGACCCGCTAGCACTCCGATTGAGCAAAATCATCGACTAATGGCTAGCACGGGAAGACCGGTAGACCGAGAATGCTATCAAAAGATGGTTGGTAAGCTTATATATCTTTCACACACTCGACCAGATATTGCATTTGCTGTAAGTGTGGTTAGTCAATTTATGCATGATCCGCGGTCATCTCATATGGATGCTATGACACGGATTTTGCGCTACTTAAAAGGGTGTCCCGGGAAAGGTTTGTTGTACACTCGCCAGGGAAGCCTTCAAGTTGAGTGTTATACAGATGCTGATTGGGCTGGCTCACTAGATGATCGGCGGTCAACATCTGGGTATTGCACATTTGTTGGTGGAAACTTAGTCTCATGGCGTAGCAAGAAACAAACTGTTGTGGCTAGATCCACCGCAGAAGCTGAATTTCGATCTATGGCACATGGTGTGTGTGAGGTATTGTGGTTGAGGATCCTCCTCATGGAGCTTGGGTTGTTTCAAGGTACACCATTGATGTTGTACTGTGATAACAAGGCGGCTATAGCCATTGCAAATAATCCTGTGCAACATGATCGAACCAAGCATGTGGAGATTGATCGTCATTTCATAAAGGAGAAGCTAGACAAAGGGATAATATGCATGCCATATGTCAGCTCATCTAGCCAAGTTGCTGATGTTCTTACAAAAGGATTGGCTGAAAAGACATTTTATGTTTTCTGTAGCAAGATGGGGCTTTATGATATATTTTCCCCATCTTGAGGGGGAGTGTTGGTGTGTACCAATAATAGGAAAATGTAGTTTCATAGGGACTAAAGTGTAAGATGTACAAAAGATAAAAGAAGAAATAGACAGAGGAGGGAGGAGACCCATCCAGAAATTTCCCCACACGTTCTTGCTCATGCCTGAATCTCCTCTCGGTTAGTAACACCAAAATCCTCCTAAATCTTTCAATACATAGTACACAACAATAGCGCCGGCCGCCGCGCCAATGGCCATCGGTCGGACCCTCGGAGGATACACACACATACTATTCATATCCTCTAGTGTACACAACGACGGCTGGCCCTGGCTAGCTAGCGCCATCGACGACGGCTACCACCGGTTGCGCCAGCCACGACGGCGTTATTCCAAAGCTCCGTTGGCTTTCCCGTTCGCCGTGACTTTGCCGTTGCCGTTCACGTGTCCATTCCCGTTCGCCACCTTCCCGTTGCCGTTGGCGTGGGCGGCAGCGTCGGCGTGAGCTGGGGTAGCAGAGTTGTGGGAGGCGATCAGCCGGCCGGAGGGGTCGTTGGAGGCCTTCCACTGCGCCACCCACTCGATGGCCGCCGGTGTGCTGCATGCGATGCTCGGGCCCCATGGCACCGTCTCCCTAGCCGATTCCTGCATTAGTTCAGGTTCGCAGCAAGCGTCAGTAAATCGTTCCAACTGGAATCCGTCAGTTCAGTTGTTTAGATATTGTCTGAATTAATCACCTGAGGGTAGAGCCTCTCGAATATCATCCTGTAGTAGTACGCCTCCTTGTTGATGGGCGTGTTGTATGGGAACACTTCTGCAGCGTTCTTCATCATCCCATCAGTCACCTGAAAGAAAGATAACGGAACAGTTAACAAAACAGAGCAAAGAGGAAGCTACAAGGTCGATGCACGCTGAGCTGACATGGCTGGTAAATTACCTGCTGTTCAGTGAAAGCCTTGAGGCCATCGATCCAGCTGTAGCCAACACCGTCACTGAACTGCTCCTTCTGCCTGTAGAGAATATGCTGTGGAGGGGAATATTGCAGAAAGTATTAGAATTTAGAACACTATGTGCATATGCTGGATATCTGAAGAAACTCAAGGTGCTGGCATTGGTACCTTGGGCAGGTAAGGTTCCTCCTCGTCGTCGAACGCCTTCCTCATCACCCACTTCTCGATGCGGCCCAAATCTGGGTCGTACTGCAGCAAAAACAAACAAATGTCAGAAAATTCAGAGCAAAACAAAGCAAGCATGTACATAATGCACAAATTGTTCTTCGCGACAGATGTATCATATTTACCAGTTTCCATTCGGGGTCCATGCTCATGGCGACGTCGATGAATTCCTTGTCGAGGAAAGGCACACGGACTTCTAGGCCCCAGGCCGATGTGGCCTTGTTGGCGCGCAAGCAGTCATACTGATGGAGTGCTTTCACCTTGCGGCAGGTCTCCTTGTGGAACTCGTCCTTGTTGGGGGCGAAGTGAAAGTAGAGGTAGCCACCCAGGAGCTCGTCGGAGCCTTCCCCGGACAGCACCATCTTCACCCCGAGCGCCTTGATCTTGCGCGCCATGAGAAACATGGGCGTGCTCGCACGTATCGTCGTCACGTCGTATGTCTCGTTGTGATAGATCACCTCCTCGATGGCGTCGATACCATCCTGCAAAGGTCAGATGACGAATCACGTCGTCAGTACTCACAACTCTGTATTTGCTCACAGTTCTCACCGGTTTATTTATGGTAAGAATCCTTAAGAATTCAGGTTTTGCATATCTCAAGTTTCTGGGGGTTTGTAGTTTTTAGTGTGAGTTTTGTCTGATCAAGTAAACTCCGAACCGTCCATTTCGTTTACTTTTCTTTACCTGGACAGTGAAATGGAACTCGTGATGGATGGTTCCAAGAAAGTCAGCAACCTCCCTGGCGGCCTTCAGATCAGGTGAGTTCTGCAATGTCCAGCAACATATCAAAATCATCAGCTTCTGATGGTTTTGGTACAAGAAGCAGTAGGACAAAAACGTCTGGGATTTTAAATTTTAAGAGCAAAGTCAAATAGTAACCTCTAGGCCAACGACGAAGGAATGGAGCTCAGTTCCAAACTTCTTGGCGGCTTCAGTTTCGATGAGATGGCGCTTGGTCACCGAAGCGACCAGCGACGAGTCGAGGCCGCCGGAGAGGAGGACGCCAAAGGGCACATCGGTCATCAGCCTCTTGATGACAGCCTGAACAAATGGAGCAGAGCACATGTTGGTTTTGTCAGTTCCACCATCCACACAGCAATTATCACGTGGTGCTTCAGCAGGTCAGTGTGGCATGTACGTATGTACCTTCTCGAACGCCTCTCTGAGCACGAGGGGCTGGTACGGCGTCGCCGGGACGAGCTCGGCGAACCACTCCGGGTTGTACCACCGCCGGAACCCGCCGCCGGCGCTGGAGTACAGGTGGCCCGGAGGGAAGAGCTCGAACTTGGGGCAGTCGTCGTGGAGCGCCTTCATCTCGGACGCAATCCAGACGGCGCCTGCGAGGCGAGAAAAGACAAGTAAGTCGCAGTCGAGACATGAAGAATTTGTCGTGCTAGCGGTTTGGTAGTTTGGATGTTTGAGAACATAGTACCGTCGCTGCCCCAGCCGATGTAGAGTGGGTTGACACCGATGGCGTCGCGGGCGGCCATGTAGGTGTTGTTGCGTGTGTCGTAGAGGACGAAGGCGAAGACGCCGTCCAGCATGTTGACGAAGTTCTCCCCGTACTCCTCATACTTCAGAGTTGCCAATAACATACAAAAGCAGGGATGGTCAGCATCAGTATATTTCAGTGTCTTTTTTTGCACATTTTCTTCAGAGTTGGATGTTAATTTTGAGCATGTATGCTTACCAGCGGGATGATGACCTCGCAGTCGCTGCCGGTGGTGAAGGTGTGCTTTGCGGCGAACTGCTTCCGGATCTTCTTGTGGTTGTAGATCTCTCCGTTGGCCTTTTAAGTTGATCAACAGCGACGCAGTAAGAAAAGGATAGAATCGCAAAAAAAAAAAAAAAAAAAAAGATAGGACGGCGACGGAGAACGTTCTAAAGCAAAGCAGGCAAGCATGCGTACCACGACGACAACGGTGCGGTCCTCGTTGTAGAGTGGCTGGTCGCCGGAGAGCGGGGAGACGACGGCGAGCCTTTGCTGCGCCAGGAAGTTGCCCTCGCACTGGTACAACCCGGACCAGTCCGGTCCACGGTGCTTCAGCCTGCATCATATGCATCGAGCCGAAGACGTCAACAAAAGCTGAGAGCGTTCACCACGAACACGTACAGAGTAATCAAATAACAGTTAAACGCCGGCGGTTAGGAACCACAAGATTCCCACTGTTCTTTCCTAGACCGGCCATTGATTAATTTTCCATTCTTTACGATTCTTATGCATATGCACCCCCCACCGCTGGAAGGAGACAGAATGACCACCAAGGACAAAACAGAAACAGCATCAAAACAAAACACTTGGACGATGCCTAAAGAACATGGAGTCATGGACATCAACGAGTACATGTTTATCACCCCAAAAATTCAGGATCATGTCAACGATATGTGCATGCATTAGAACCATAAGGGATTTGGGGAAGGAAATGACGTTGGATATGGTGCCGTAGGGAGGGTGTGCTTGCCTACGGGAGCAGGCGAGGACGCGAGCCCGCTTGGCCTGCGACCAGTCGGCGCAGCCGAGGACGGCCAAAATGCCACACATGGTGGATGGCGATGCGGCGGCGAGGAGCAAGTTTCGGCCGGTGTGGATGAGGCTGAGCGAGTGAGACGCGGGTGTTAGAGAAGAAGAGAGAGATGCGGAGATTAGCTGGTGATCGCACCGTATTTATAGCCGATCCATGCGGCTCCGGGGCATCGCGTCTGCCAGCAAACTCTTCTCTCTGGCGAGGGCAACAGGACACGTGGCGTCTGTCGGTTGGGAGGGTTCCGTACGCGGCCGGAGTTTATCCGCTCCGGATGCCGCACCGCCGAGTCAGCATGGGCCCGGCGTACGCGTCAGCTCGTGATCGGGGTTGCCATGGCCGTCAGATCAAGAATCTACGGCAAACCGAGAGTGCTGGAACTGGGGCTGGTTGGTGGGGATGGGCTCGCCGGATGATTCACCAATGGCAGGCCGGCTACGTGCACCGCTAGCTTGCATGCGATGCCTACTTCAGGCTTTTCCTCGTGAGGAATGAGGATATTTGGTTCTGGTCAAAAAAAAAGAGAGAGGATATTTGGTTGCAGATGCTCGGTGATGCGAACGATGCCATTATTGGCAGGAGCATCTTGGATATGATTCATATTTCGGGGGATGTTCATCACTTGCTCTAATGAACTCGGACGTTATCCTGGTGATGCCGGAAAGATTCGATGAATCCATGCTCTGTTCTGATCTTGATTATTCTACGGGCATAATTGATGTCGCCATGTTAGTATGATCCTAGAGTCTTGCATACCAACTAGCATAAATCTACCTAGTTTGATTGTTACTCTATGTGTTTTCTTAATTAGTGTAGGACTACTATTTGCCTTTATACCCGTGCCTTGCTACGAAGAAAACATTTCTCTTGTGCAAAAACCCTAATTATTTCCTGCATAATTTGAAACTAATCAACCTAAAAAATACATTATAGGTTTTACTAATTTTTAGATGGCTGAGAATTTTACTCGCGTTGCAACTTATGACTACCAGGAATCATGAAACAATTGAACGGTGCGAGGCCGGGCGTCATGCTTAATAAACTTTTAAGTAATAAAGCACCTCTTATCGTAAAAATGAAACGATTCAAGGTGCGAGGTATTTTCAATCACGAAGCAATCCAATGCTCCGGACTTTTTTTTTTCCTCAGTTGCAACATCATGGGCAACTAGAAAAAAATCAGTTGCAATCCATGTTGCAAATCATGCCACTCCCACCATTCAATGAAACATATCTTAAATTTGTTTAAACTTGGGTGTATCTAGACACTAAATAGTAACTAGATACACCTAAATTTGGACAAAGTCGATACATGTTTCATGGAACGGAGGGAGTAGTTGAAACCACGATGCAGTCCTAGCAAAACCGATCGATGATCTATAGGAACTAGGGAGCGACTAGTTCTTGGTCAACCAAGATTTAACTCAGTTAATTGCAATCCACAGCTACCACGAATCACAATGCAAATTGAACGGTTAGAAATGGTTTTGCACAATTAGGAAAAACAAAGCTGCAACCCACTTGCAACTCACGTGACGCAACACAAATCACAATGCGAATCTAATTCTCCTGGACGTGACCGAGCTCTAAGATAATTCTCTGTCGATCAAGAACTAGCAATCCGTTATCTATATTATATGGAATGATAAACCATTCACCGACAGAGATGCAAAACGGGCCATCCCATTACAAACTTCAATTCTCATGTAATTTCTTTACAAGATCAGCTTTTGATTCATTTGTGCTTCCATGACCTTGCCGATCCGTTGTGCAAGATCGTCAACCACGTCCACCTTCCGGTAGAGCTCCAGGATCCGAGGCATCTGCGCTCATACATGCATACAAATGAACACATATTCTTCCAGGTTGCTAAGACCATCATAATCCTCGATCATCACATCCTAGCATCAGAAATTCCACGAACCTTGGTGCACAACCTTCTTCCAATCACCGAGGCAGTGCATATCCCTCCTAGAGACAATCAGGTTCATGTGACATGTTACAGAGGTTTTTCATCTTCTCGAACAACGCCTCATAGTTAAATGCTCTTGTGGCGTGAACTTTTCCAATTGCCATCCATCATGTCGTCTTCTGGAATTCATAGATCTCCTCCACACGATTTCATCAAGTTCATCATCTTTCAACACCAGATGTGTGAACATGTCGCATCGATCTCCCCATCTGCTGCAAGCGACTCTAGTGGCCTTTGCGTGCATTTTTTCCGCCATGATGATCATTGTCTAAATAGTAGTTGGAGGCCTCTGAACTAGGAGCTTTGGTGGAGATTGTTAGGTCTCGTCGAGGGGGTTAAGAGCGTGTCAAACATGCTGGAAGAAACCAAGCCGAAAACGAGTTTGACCTCACGACGATGGTAGGATTGCCATTGGAGCACTAAACCCTAACATGAGAATGATGAAAAAACACATCGCATATATACTTATGAATTTTTTCTTTTTGGATAGAAGGCTCAGTCGAATGTTCGAATTCTTTTGTGACTTAAGAATATTCGAATATATGTGTGCATCCTCACCTAGCTCCGTCTAGGAAAATGAAAACTCGGTGTCAGTATGACGCATAACAACAGTCCCTCAAAATAATCCCTCCAAAAATAAAATGACGCATAACAACAGGCATGGAGAATTATACGGCTCCCTTTTTTGTTGATTCGTTGGTTTCATTTCATGCCCCGAATAGAACAAAAAAAAATGCCGTTTCAACGGGGGAGTACAATCATTGCACTGTGCCACTGTGGGGCGTGAAAACGGAAGCTGTCACACGGCGACGAAACTGTCCAAGTCGTCCTCCTCGATCGATCCTTAGCTTTCACCCAGGAAAAAAACAGAAGCTGCAGCCAACCGAAGCAAAGCGTGCGAGAGCTACTGCTACGGCTACGACGACCTTTGAGGGCCTGCAAAGTCTTGCTGCGCGGCCACCCGCAAGTCGGTCAAGCTCGTAATCTACCTTCCCCTAACAACGGTTGGCCTTTCGCTGCTAAACTAATTGCCATTCAGCTCTGCATCTTGTTAGAGGTTACCACTTCCTTAAATGGTGCTCCGTCCTATCCTACGTGCTACAAGTGACCGCCAAACTGCACCTTCAAACTCACTGGCAAATCCGCAAGTGCACGTCTCATGCTGGTATTATATATGGATGGGTCGATGCGGTCAATGTATCAGTTTGATCCAAATTACAGGATGTTTTATCATTTTTTAAAAATTGTATGTATCTAGGTCGTATTCTTTTACAAAAATTCCGCCAACATATTAATAATCATCAGCACAAATATCACTAAAAGTAATAAAAGCTACAAATAGATCTTTGAACCACCTAGCGACGACTACAAACGATAGCGCGAGACGAAGGCGCGCTGCCGTTCTCGCCCCTCCATCACCAGAGTCGAGCAAAGCTTGCCATAGTAAAGCTTGTTGTAGTAGGCAGACGAAAGTTGTCGTGCTAAGGCCGCAAAGGACCAGCGCAACATAACAACAACTATCGCCAATGATGACAACCGTAGGTTGGAAGAGACTAACCTGAAACCACACCAGCAACAGAACAACAACTATCCCAAAAGATCAGCCGGACACATGACTCCATGCGTCCTCCGTCAGTGCTAGACGCGCCACCGGAGTGAGATAGAGCGGGGAAGACTTTATTCTGACTTCAATATGTAGCCGTCGCCTCACCATCCCGAAAAAACACGGAAAAACAACCTGGCAGTCTATACTAAAATATTTAAAATATCTTATAATTCAGAACCAAATACATCGCAGCAGAGAACATGCCGAATAATCTCACAATTATTCTGTTTCGAAAAATAAACCGCACATACATTTTACATCACAACATCTCTTTCAATTCCTATGAGCATGACTAGCCGATGAGATATTTTCTCCTTTCATTCTTAATTTGACCTACGAGCTAGCTAGCATGACTAATTAAGACATCTTCTCCTTTCATTCTTAATTATTTTGCAAGAGCGTTCGTTCTTAATTTGTTCAAAGCAATGCTGCCCCTTGAGTTAATTGAAACGAACCTACCGCCAGAACAAACAAGGTCAGAGGAAAAGCACAAAAAATAACATTCAAGCATGTAGTTGATCACCGTCCTCACGTCGCCGGAAGAGGCATCATGTGTGCTGGACTGCTGGTGATGCATTGCATGCACAATGCTAGACTACCTGCAAGTTGCCCGGCTTGTGCCAATTGCACCTAACATAGCACTACCATATACCATAATATTATCGACAGATCATCGTAACATTGGCATATCTGTGCGTCGGATCTAAGTATCAAACAAGAACCACTCCTCCCTGTCAAAACTATTTCTATTTATCATCAGGCAGACGATGCGGCGCCTAGAGCTTGAATTTCTTCCCACTCGCTTATTATTCAGGCATTTGGTGTTACTTTCAACAAGCTAAGATATTGGACTTGGAGTGTTTCCCCTTAATTTATAGTAATTTTAAACCCGACAACAGAAAGGTGAAGCCAATCAGAGCTAGGGGTGTCCTGACACGGTTAGCGATTACGACGAAAGATTGATGCAGCTTGGCTGATTCACTCAGTTTCATCGATTTGTTTTAGCTAAAGGAAGCAACTTTGCTCTTTTCTAGCAATTGAGAAATCAAGTGTAGTTTTTCTTTTCTTTCGCGGAAAGGTTAGCAACTGACTGGATTAGTTCACTATAGAGGTATAACTCCGAACAACTCTCTCCTATAACAATAATTAAGTTCAGATAGATTTATTCTTATCACATATGCTCATCATCTCATAGATGCCTACGAGGAATCGAAGTGGACCGCCATGACAAAAAGGTGCTCTTGCCCTTTACCTTAGTTGAAAGGTTATATCGTCTGTCACCAGAATCACGGCATGGTGACCTATTTCAAGAACCAAATGAAGATACCGAGTAAGGGAATATCCTAATGTAAGATCGAGTGATATTGACATCTTACCTCAACTACTAGTACCTTAACATGCCATCGGGTAAGTGATCATTATGCTTGATTTGGCTCTCTCATTCTGTCAAATCCTTCTAACAATAACTGCATTCCTCATTATCCTGGGTCAACTGTCAACACACATATTCATCTGGAAACTGAGATTGCTGCACGAGATATGGGTCTTTTTGTAGGAAATGTTAAAACGAAGTATTCTTACTACAAGCAATGCCTTGTGTAAAGGATGTCATGAAAATGAAAAATAAAAGGTGCACAGCCTGTCTAGAGATGAAACAATTACCATATATCCTTAAAGCTAGGTTCATTTAAAAAGAAAAACAGAACTTTTATTTACAGCTCACACGCTATAAGTAATGAAAAATTATACTTCCTCCGATCCATTATTGTCGCTAATATAGATGTATCTAGACACATTTAAGTTCAAGATATATCCATATTTTTTGACAAGTAATATAAATCGAAGGAAGTAACACAAAAAAGTGTTATCATTACGTACACTTGCATGGTGACCCTCGCAAATGCGAGACCATCATTTTTTAGCGTGTCTGCGGTGCTAACTAGTTATGTTGTCTTTTTTTAAATACCAAAAAGTGTACAGAAACGACTAGACTTCTGCATATTCAAAAAAAAAATCAATAATGGGTATTTTTATACTTAAAAGGTTTTAAGCATTACACACCCAACCTCTAGATAACGACGATGCAGACAGCCGCAAAATCCAACAGTGTCAAAAACTAAAGGCGAATTACAAAAGCATCACAAACATCTAAGGCGCCAGTGGAGATGAAGCAACAATCCGTAGATTATGTAGTCATCCGTGTTGGGAAAAATTCTCTCGTTGTGTCCTCCAATCGTGTAGATACCTCCATAAATAGGTTGCGATACTCCACACACCGTTGAAACGACCATGAAAAGAGTGTAGTTGTGCACCGATAGATAACCTACATAAAAGAAGAATCTTCGTTATTAAAAATCTTGTCATTTCTACATAGTCATAGCGACCAAAGTACTGCAATCGCTCCCGCCTTTATAAGTAACATAAAACTGTGATCCGCACCATTGAGCCAATTACTGCAAATGATCGCAACGCTACGTGGTGGGTATACAGTAGAACCTATTTAGATGATTGACCATATATATATCTGGAAAACTTGCATTAAAAAAATAATTGCTTAATAATCTCGTCCTGGTGATAGAAGACACACGTTTTACATCCATGTCAATTACGCTTAGCAAGGTTCTCTTTGGTTAGAATAACTCCTCGACGAAGATACCACACAAAAACCTTCGCTTTGAGCGGAATATTCATCTTCCAAATCTTTCTATTATTATCAACTAACACATGTAACTTAATTAAAGCTTTGTACATTTAATCCAAAAAAAAGAGATCACTCTGGTGAAGATTCCATCGAAACTCATCTTTTCCTTGCGTTAGGTGCACCAAAGTCAGACATTGTAGCAAATCGTTCCAAGACGTTAACCTTGGGCCAACTAGATCTTGTCTGAACATCACATTTGGTGTGGAGGTTTCGAACACCTTAGCGAGCACCTCGCTTTTGTGGTGCGCAATGTAGTACATATATAGCATGATACTGTTCAGGGAGAGTGGTGTTACCCAACCATTTATCCTCCCAAACCTTATCTTCGAGCCATCATGAATAGAGAATGCACCATATGGGAAGAAGAATTTCTTGGTTGCCATAAAACCAGCCGAAAAGTGCGAGTCTCCCGGTTTCCAAAGAACCTAGGAGAAAACACATAAGAGAAAACATACTTTCCCCTTGGGATCGGCTTACCGCATCCCCTCTTCGGTAAGAAGCTTCAAAAGGAATTTACCTAGGAGAGCTATGTTCTTGACCTCTAGGTCATGAATCCTGAGGCCTCCTTGATCTTTAGGACGACAAACCACACTTCACTTAGCCATTCTATACCTTCTTCTTCTCACTATCACCTTGCCAAAAGAATCTTGATAAGAAATAGTCCAACCTTTTTAAGACTTCGTTAGAAAGTTGCCAGAAGGATATCATATACAACACCATATTAGTTAGTAATGAATTAATGAGCACTAATATTTCACCCAACGATAATAGTTTACCCTTCCAACTAGTTAATCATAGTTGTAAATTACTCCTCAGCCAATTTCCATTCAACATTTATGAGTCTCCGATAGTGAATCGGAATACCCAAATATCTAATCGGAAACATCCTTGGCTATAACCAAAAACCTTGGCATATTGATGGACCTCGTCCTAGGCCTCACCGAAACAAAATAACTCTCCCTTACGCAAATTAATTTTGAGACCCAAAAGCTGCTTGGATGCTAAGAGAATTAGCTTCAGGTTTCAAGCTATTTCAATGTCATGTTCCCTAAACATGATTGTATCGTCGACATATTGTAAGATGGATAAACCGCTATCAACAAGATGAGGAATCACACTAACAATTTGGCCATCAGACTTCGCATGTTCAATCATGATAGCAAGCATATCAGCCACAATAATAAAAAAAAAACATTGATGATAAAGAGTCACCTTTTTCAGCCCTTTCTTTTTCTGGCAGTATGTACCAACACCATCATTGAACTTAATAGGAACACTAACCGACACAAAGTTATGAATCAAAGCACGCCACTTATGTGAAAAGTCTTTCATTCTGAGAGTCTGCTGAAGGCAAGGGCACTTGGTCTTCTCATATGCATTCTCAAAATCAATCTTTAAATTTACCCCATTCAACTTTTTATACCAAGTTCGTGCACTATTTCATGAAGGTTAACTAGTCCACCAAGGATGTTATGACCTTGCATAAATACTGTTTGAGAAGGATAAACCACATGATTTGTCACTGTGTTTAGCTCGATTGTTGTGACTTTGGTGAAAAATTTAAGACAAGTGTTAAGAAGATAGATATATCAGTATTGTTGGATCCTTTCAGCTCCATTAACCTTAGGTAAAAAATTATCTTGCCAAAATTTAGGTGAAATAATTCTAGTTGCCCACTATGAATAAATCCGAATAAATCTAGAAGATCTAACTTAATGATATCCCGCAAATTCTGGTAGAACTTTGTTGGAAAACCATATGGACCAGGGGCCTTATTATGTTCCATGAGGAAAACCACCTTTCTTACTTCCTCCTCAGTAAATAGGTTATCCTCCACAAAAATATTGGGAATATCGTCCACTCTAGTCTCATCCAAAGAGAAGTTACCTTCCTCGGGTGCACTAAAAAGACCCATATAATAATTTATAATATACGCCTTGAGTTGACCATGACCTTCAGTCGTTCCCTCGTCATGAACAACGTACTGAATAAGTTCCTTCCTGTGTCTGCCACTGCCAATACTATAGAAGTATATTGTATTCGAATATCCTTCGAGAACGAATTAGGTTTAAGAATTTTGATACTATTTGATCTCCTTCTCACGTAGAAGTCATGCTATTTGCACATTAGTTTAACTTTTTATCTCAATTTCTTGCGCAAACAATAGACGAACTTCAGCTAACACCTCAAGGTCATCAATGACATCTCAGAGCCATTGCTTTTCCTTTAAAAAAACACTTGTGTGTCAAGCTCAACCAACAAGGTGTTTGCATGTTGCGCACATCTTATTATTCCACCTTTGAATACGGGTATTACCAACAACTGGATCATATCATGGAAGCCCTCACGGTGCAGCCATCGAAGTTCATATTTGAAACGGAGAGCATCCCGAGGTTTAGGCAATGCAGTGGTCAATAAGATAGGAGTGTGGTCTGAAAAAGCCGGCCTCGATACACCGAAGAGCGCGTACTGAAACCACATAAAATTTAGATTCCCACTCGGTGTCCACGAGTACGCAGTCTAGCTTCTCGTAAGTAGGCCCATGAAGACTATTTTCCCAAGTAATTTTCTTCCCACTATTGAAATCTCTCTTAGATCCAAGCTGTCAATGACAATGTTGAATAAAAAAGGCTAATGGTGTTGTGAAACCTGCCTCCATTCTTCTCGGATGGAAATGTTAGCAAGTTGAAATCCCCCAATGATGATGGGGGTATGGTGTCTTTCGCTAGGTTAACCATCCCACAAAGAAAGTTGGCCTTAAACTCTTCGTGGGAAGCACCATATATGACAACAAGTGTCCATGCAAAGTTACCAGCTTTATTATGGATATGGAGTTTAATGTGGTATTCACCATCCAAATCAGTGAACACATCCATAGAATCTGTGGTGACACTGAGTAAAATGCCCAGAGATCTTCCACGAGGCGGACGAGAAAACCATGCAGAGTCTATACCACCCGAGAGCTGGTTCAGTATACTACGCGAGAAATCTCAGTTACCCGTTTCAGAAATAGCCAAAAATCCAAACAATGATCCCTGCAATCGGAAATGCAAATGTTTAGCCAAGTCACCAAGACCTATGTTATTTGCAAATATTCCATTTATTGGGAAATAATAGGAGATTTGGAAAGTTTTGACCATTTCTGCGGCTTCTTATTAGAGGGACGTGATTTGGATTTCCGGTCTGATTTTTTCAGCTCACATAAAGAGCTAACTCCGTCGTCATGTTGGAGATATGCCCAAGAGGCAATAATAAATGGTTATTATATATCTTTGTGTTTATGATAATGTTTACATACCATGCTATAATTGTATTAACCGAAACATTGATACATGTGTGATATGTAAACAACAAAGAGTCCCTAGTAAGCCTCTTAACTAGCTTGTTGATTAATAGATGATTAGTTTCATAATCATGAACATTGGATGTTATTAATAACAAGGTTATATCATTAATATGAATGATGTAATGGACACACCCAAATAAGCGTAGCATAACATCACGTCATTAAGTTATTTGCTATAAGCTTTCGATACATAGTTACCTAGTCCTTATGACCATGAGATCATGTAAATCACTTATACCGGAAAGGTACTTTGATTACATCAAACGCCACTGCGTAAATGGGTGGTTATAAAGGTGGGATTAAGTATCCGAAAGTATGAGTTGAGGCATATGGATCAATAGTGGGATTTGTCCATCCCAATGACGGATAGATATACTCCGGGCCCTCTCGGTGGAATGTCGTCTAATGTCTTGCAAGCATATGAATAAGTTCATAAGAGACCACATACCACGGTACGAGTAAAGAGTACTTGTCAGGAGATGAGGTTGAACAAGGTATAGAGCGATACCGATGATCAAACCTCGGACAAGTAAAATATCGCGTGACAAAGGGAATTGGTATCGTATGTGAATGGTTCATTCGATCACTAAGTCATCGTTGAATATGTGGGAGCCATTATGGATCTCCGGATCCCGCTATTGGTTATTGGTCGGAGAGAGATCTCAACCATGTCCGCATAGTTCGCGAACCGTAGGGTGACACACTTAAAGTTGGATGTTGAAATGGTAGAACTTGAATATGGAATGGAGTTCGAATATTTGTTCGGAGTCTCGGATGGGATCCCGGACATCACGAGGAGTTCCGGAATGGTCCGGAGAATAAGATTCATATATAGGATGTCATTTTATGTGTTTGAAAATGATCCGGTGCATTTATGGAAGGTTCTAGAAGGTTCTAGAAAAGTCCGGAAGAAAGTCACTTTGGAAGGCGGAGTTCCGAAGGGACTCCACCACCATGGCCGGCCAACCCTAGGGGGTGGAGTCCCAGGTGGACTCCACCTAAGGTGGCCGGCCACCCCTCCCAAGGGAAAGTGGGAATCCCACCTCTAGTGGGAGTCCTAGCTTGGGTAGGTTTCATGTCATATGGAAGGTTTTGGTTTGGGGTCTTATTCGAAGACTTGTAGACCAACTCTTGGGTGTTCCACCTATATAATGAGGGCCAAGGGGAGGGGGCCGGCCACCACAACAAGCCACAAGCTGGCCGCACCCCTTGAGGCCGGCCACCCCCTCTCCCCAAACCCTAGCCGCCCCACTCCTCCTTCTTCCCCGCACGCTTAGCGAAGCTCCGCCAAGATTCTCCACCGCCACCGACACCACGCCGTCGTGCTGTCGGATTCAAGAGGAGCTACTACTTCCGCTGCCCGCTGGAACGGGGAGGTGGACGTCGTCTTCATCAACAGCCGAACGTGTGACCGAGTACGGAGGTGCTGCCCGTTCGTGGCGCCGTGATCAAGATCTTCTACGCGCTTTTGCAAGCGGCAAGTGATCGTCTACCGCAGCAACAAGAGCCTCATCTTGTAGGCTTTGGAATCTCTTCAAGGGTGAGACTCGATAATCCCCTCGTTGCTACCGTCTTCTAGATTGCATCTTGGCTTGGATTGCGTGTTCGCGGTAGGAAATTTTTTGTTTTCTATGCTACGTTATCCTACCAGTGGTATCAGAGCCGTGTCTATGCATAGATGGTTGCACGAGTAGAACACAATGGTTTTGTGGGCGTTGATGCTTATGTTGTCTTTAGCTTGAGTACTTTGCATCTTTGTGGCATAGTGGGATGAAGCGGCCCGGGCTAACTTTACATGACCGCGTTCATGAGATTTGCTCCACGCTTGACATGCAACTTGTATTGCATAAGTGGCTTTGCGGGTGTCTGTCTCTCCTACTATAGTGAAGATTCAATTTACTCTTCTATTGATAACACTAGTATCACCGTTGTGGTTCATGTTCGTAGGTAGATTAGATCTCACTCGAAAACCCTAAACCACGTAAAATATGCAAACCAAATTAGAGGCGTCTAACTTGTTTTTGCAGGGTTTGGTGATGTGATATGGCCATGATGTGATGATGAATCTGTATGAGATGATCATTATTGTATTGTGGCAACCGGCAGGAGCCTTATGGTTGTCTTTATATTTCATGTTGTAGTATTGTTTCAAAGTAGTTGTAATAGTTGCTACACACGGTGAACAACCATGAAGACGACGCCATGGACCTTGACGCTACGCCGACGATGATGAAGATCATGCTCGTTGATGATGGAGATCATGTCCGTGCTTTGGAGATGAAGATCAAAGGCGCAAAGACTAAAGGGCCATATCATATCACATATGAATTGCATGTGATGTTAATCCTTTATGCATCTTATTTTGCTTAGAACGCGACGGTAGCATTATAAGATGATCCCTCACATTAATATCAAGATAATAAAGTGTTCTGCCCTCGTATGCACCGTTGCACAGTTCGTCGTTTCGAAGCATCTCGTGATGATCGGATGTGATAGACTCAACGTTCACATACAACGGGTGTAAGCCATGTTGCACACGCGGAATACTTGGGTTTTCTTGACGAGCCTAGCATGTATAGACATGGCCTCGGGACAACGGAAACCGAAAGGTTGAACACGAGTCATATGGATGATATGATCAACATGTTGATGTTCACCATTGAAGCTACATCATCTCACGTGATGATCGGTTTTGGTGTAGTGGATGTGGATCGTGTGCCACTTAACAACTATGAGGGATGTTGTATTAAGTGGGAGTTCATTAGTAATTAGATTAAAACTTGAACTAATTATCATGAACATAGTCTGAATAGTATTTTGAATTAAAATTTGTAGAACTGGCATCTGTTTTCTACCATGCGTTAGTCTTGTTATTGAGATTGAAATACTGTTAAGTCTGACAAATAACTTTACGTACTGGTACCGTATTGTTAAAGAATCAAGAAATGATTAAGTCCTATTGCAAAATTTTAGTAAACCTCACATTGTTGATTCAAAGAACAATGGTTTCAATTAGTACTTAAAATCATCTTGTCTCCATGAAACTTGAAGTTCAAATCCGTTTGAAATTAAAGTAAGGAGCTGGAAATTTTGTTTTCAGAAATAAGCGAGGTATGAGATATATGTGATATCTAAGACCTTATTGCAAGGTGATAGAATATAATTTGGTGAGAGTACATAAACTCATAAGTTTTATGGGAATGTACGAAGGTTGAAGACGCCAGGCGTCCCAATCCTCCAACTATTAGGGCACTAACAATATTCGCATATCCATGAAGTGATCGTCCTTAGTATGCACCGTTGCTAAGACTCGTCGTTTCGAAGCATCTCGTGATGATCGGGTGTCATAGATTCCACGAGTGCATACAACGGGTGCAAGCCAGATTTGCACATGCGAATACTAAGGTTAAACTTTACGAGCCTAGTATGTACAGACATGGTCTCGGAAAGTCATCATGATATGATAAAATTATGAGTGAAATTGTTCATCATATTACAAAGTTACTAATAGTGAAATCAGGAACATTTGTCATATGATGATCAACTTCAAAGTAAGAACCTCAAGGTTATTGGTATTTGACAAACAAATCTAGAAGTCTATGATGTTGAAGTGTTTTTCTGAATAATGAGGAAAGCTAAAAGAGAAACTATAAAAGATATTTTGGCAGATAGAAAGAAAAGAAAAGACTAGAAAGTCTAGCTCAGGTGTATATACATGATATACATGTTATGGATGTATTCCTTGTTTTGTCACACAATAAAATTCTTGGGTATTTGTACCAGATTGGTTGGTATGAGATGTCATACAATACAACGCAATACAAGAATACAATGGCCTAAGTGACTGATAAGGAATATGGTAATAATGCACGTACGGAACATAATAAAGTGTTATTATGTTTGTCGTTGGCATTATACCTAGCCCTTAGAATTTATAATAAAGAACTTAATAATTGTTATTTTGCTCTAGTCAAATGAAAACAATGAGTTGTTCAAATTATGACATTACTCCATGTACGATGGATAAGTTATTATAAATCTTAATGGTGAAACACACATACATAACACTGACGCTAAAATGCCATAAGGCAAATGATTTGAATTCCACTTATTTGTGGAACCGCCATTTAGGTCATGTTAGAAAGGAACGCATGAAGAAACTCCATACGAGATGGATTTTTGGAGTCACATGATTTTTGAATCATTTGGCGCTTGCAAATCTCTTCTAAAGAGAATGACTTAAATACCGTTCATAGGCCAAGAGTTGAACGGGCAACTAACTTAGTGGAAACATACATGATGATGTATGTGTTTCATCAGGCATAGTTGTGTGCGGGAGATTCTTCTACTTCATGAAAACTTCCAACAATGAATTGAGTATATATTTGTGGATATATTCGATAAGGAAGAAGTTTGAAACATTTGAATGGATTCAAATAAAGTTCAGCATGAAGTGGAAATCATCGTAATAGAAAAGTCAAATATCTATGATTGGATCATAGTGGAAATATTTGAATTACGAGTTTTAGCGAACATCTAAGAGAGTTATGAAATTGTTCTACAACTCACATTTCTTGGAGTATCATAATGATGATGGAGTATCCGAGAGATGTATCCAAACCTTGTTGGACTAATGATGAGATAATATAAAATGACGCCATTATATTTTTGTAGATTATGCTTTAGAGACTACCGCTTTTACACTAAATAGAGCATCATCATGATCCATTGAAGGGACACCATACGAGTTATGGCATGGGTATGAACCCTAATAGTCTTTACTTAAATTTTGATATGCATAGCATAAGTAAATGAGTTTACAACCAAAATCGGATGAATGTCTTTGTTAGTTATCCCAGAGAATTGATTGGGAATTCTTTCCACTATGAAGTAAAAGACAAAAGTGTTTGTTAATGTTACTTGCTTATTTCCAAGAAATTGTTTTCTAGCGAAATATTTGAGTGGGAGGACAATAGAACTTGATAAGGTTTATGAACCTGAGCATAATGATCAGAGTAGCGCAGCATCGGAAATGGTTCCGGAAGCGGCTACGGCAATCATGGCTCCCATGACTACAAAGTGTTTTAGCCATGGAGATCGAAGAAACTATTGAACCTTGTAGGTTTGGTTTACTTTGTGATTTGTGAACAAAGGATTGAATTTGATCAATGATAAACCAACTACATACAAAGAAGTTATGATGGGCCCTGACTCCGTTAAAATGGCTATGCGCCATGAAATCCAAGATAGATGAATACTTTTTGAAAGTGAATGGATCTATAAAATTGATGGACTTGGATGCAATATCCTTTAATAAGTACGACTTGTCGAAAAGATTGTTTACGACAAAGTTCAAAGAGTTGACTACAATAAGATTAGATCTTCCGTAGCAATGCTTATAGTCTATGTGGATTATTCTAGTAATCGCTACATATTTCTTTATGAGATATGTTAGTAGGATGGCAAAATATATTACTTAACAGAAGTATGTATTAAAGGTGTATACAAGATACAACCAAGAGTTTTGCTAGTCCGTAGAATACTAGATAGAAATACGAACTTCAATTGGATGAAGTGAGTATTGCGGAGTTGGAATCTTCACCGGATGAAATAGTCAAAGAGTTTTTGATTTTATCAGAAACAATGAAGATGCTTGCATTTGCAAGAAATTAAGTGGGAGCGCTGAGACATATTTATAATACTTTATGTAGATGACATATAGTTGGATATAAATGATGTAATTATATACTTGATTATAAAAGGTTTCATTGAGAATTAACTTCAATTAAAGAATATGGACTGAAACATATTTAGTATCAAGATCTATGAAGATAGATTGAAACACATAATAAGTTTAAGTCAAAGTACATAGAAAGGATATTGAAGTAGTTCAATATAGAAAAATTAAGAAAATATTCTTGTCATGTGAAGTTTTAACAAGACTTGAGTGTATCTGACACTCAATGAGTAAAAACACATGAGTGATTTTAGATCACAATTAATATGTACACAATCAGATGTCCTGAGCTCTAAAAGTTAGGAGCATATACCAGAATGATTCATGTGATGATCATTGACAAACAGTAAGAATATCCATGTGTGCTTTAGAACCAAGGATATATATATAGTTTTATATGGGTAATGACAAACAAAATCGCTGTAAAGTGTTGCACCGATATTAGTTTGGTCATATATAAAAATAAATTTCAATCTCAATTAGGCTAAGTGTTATTAAAAAAGTAGCACAATGCTAGATTTCGAAGAGTTCTAAATATTGTGACGGATTCTACAAAAGAAGGCAGAGTATGTCATTGTTTTGACAATGATTGAGGATGTTGAGTCAAGAAGTTCTTTGAGAACTTGGTGTAGTTCCGATAGTGTCAGAACTTTGAAGCTATATTGTGTGTGACAATATTAGTGACATATTTCAGACCGCGGAATTAAGGTTCCACCAGAAGACCAAACATATTTAATGCCGACTCATTTGGAAAATGAATGATGCGTGAAGACGCAAATGAATTGCAAAATACATACGTTTCTGAGTGTGTCAGAACCGTTGACTAAAACCTCTCCCGTGAGCAAAACAAGATAAAGCACCAGAAGGCCAAGGTGTTATATCTTTACATATGTAAACTAGATTATTGACTCTAGTGCAAGTGGGAGGCTTGTTGGAGATATGCCCAAGAGGCAATAATAAATGGTTATTATATATCTTTGTGTTTATGATAATGTTTACATACCATGCTATAATTGTATTAACCGAAACATTGATACATGTGTGATATGTAAACAACAAAGAGTCCCTAGTAAGCCTCTTAACTAGCTTGTTGATTAATAGATGATTAGTTTCATAATCATGAACATTGGATGTTATTAATAACAAGGTTATATCATTAATATGAATGATGTAATGGACACACCCAAATAAGCGTAGCATAAGATCACGTCATTAAGTTATTTGCTATAAGCTTTCGATACATAGTTACCTAGTCCTTATGACCATGAGATCATGTAAATCACTTATACCGGAAAGGTACTTTGATTACATCAAACGCCACTTGCGTAAATGGGTGGTTATAAAGGTGGGATTAAGTATCCGGAAAGTATGAGTTGAGGCATATGGATCAATAGTGGGATTTGTCCATCCCAATGACGGATAGATATACTCTGGGCCCTCTCGGTGGAATGTCGTCTAATGTCTTGCAAGCATATGAATAAGTTCATAAGAGACCACATACCACGGTACGAGTAAAGAGTACTTGTCAGGAGATGAGGTTGAACAAGGTATAGAGTGATACCGATGATCAAACCTCGGACAAGTAAAATATCGCGTGACAAAGGGAATTGGTATCGTATGTGAATGGTTCATTCGATCACTAAGTCATCGTTGAATATGTGGGAGCCATTATGGATCTCCGGATCCCGCTATTGGTTATTGGTCGGAGAGAGATCTCAACCATGTCCGCATAGTTCGCGAACCGTAGGGTGACACACTTAAAGTTGGATGTTGAAATGGTAGAACTTGAATATGGAATGGAGTTCGAATATTTGTTCGGAGTCTCGGATGGGATCCCATACATCACGAGGAGTTCCGGAATGGTCCGGAGAATAAGATTCATATATAGGATGTCATTTTATGTGTTTGAAAATGATCCAGTGCATTTATGGAAGGTTCTAGAAGGTTCTAGAAAAGTCCGGAAGAAAGTCACTTTGGAAGGCGGAGTTCCGAAGGGACTCCACCACCATGGCCGGCCAACCCTAGGGGTGGAGTCCCGGGTGGACTCCACCTAAGGTGGCCGGCCACCCCTCCCAAGGGAAAGTGGGAATCCCACCTCTAGTGGGAGTCCTAGCTTGGGTAGGTTTCATGTCATATGGAAGGTTTTGGTTTGGGGTCTTATTCGAAGACTTGTAGACCAACTCTTGGGTGTTCCACCTATATAATGAGGGCCAAGGGAGGGGGCCGGCCACCACAACAAGCCACAAGCTGGCCGCACCCCTTGAGGCCGGCCACCCCTCTCCCCAAACCCTAGCCGCCCCACTCCTCCTTCTTCCCCGCACGCTAGCGAAGCTCCGCCGAGATTCTCCACCGCCACCGACACCACGCCGTCGTGCTGTCGGATTCAAGAGGAGCTACTACTTCCGCTGCCCGTCGGAACGGGGAGGTGGACGTCGTCTTCATCAACAGCCGAACGTGTGACCGAGTACGGAGGTGCTGCCCGTTCGTGGCGCCGTGATCAAGATCTTCTACGCGCTTTTGCAAGCGGCAAGTGATCGTCTACCGCAGCAACAAGAGCCTCATCTTGTAGGCTTTGGAATCTCTTCAAGGGTGAGACTCGATAATCCCCTCGTTGCTACCGTCTTCTAGATTGCATCTTGGCTTGGATTGCGTGTTCGCAGTAGGAAAATTTTTGTTTTCTATGCTACGTTATCCTACACGTCATCCAAATCAATCTTTGACACCATACCAATTAGATGAGAGAGAAGCTGACCATTTGTTGTGGCCTTCGCTTCCTCCTCATCTAGATAGGTGGTATCCAATATAGTCGAAGCTTTAAGAATAACCGTAGACGGTCAAATTCCACATACCTCAAAAGTCTAGTATATTCGAAAATTTCTGGCAGCATCGAAAACGTAAATGTCAATATTGGCTGACTAAGCGCAGTAACATGTCGACCACGCGAAAACCTTGGTAGAGGTGTTTGATATAACAAGCGAGTTTTTACTCAAAAAATGGTTGTTCATATTGCAAAATGTGTGTGTGGGCGAAATAAATACCTCTGATCAAAATGTCTATCACAATTCCCAAGTAAGAGCAATGCCTCATTTCTAGAAAGGAGTAATGCGAGTCGACGAGCTTGTGAGTAGAAGGTTTCTTTCAGGTTTGAAATGCCACAGACACTTACGTCCGTGAAGATGTGTGGCTACCTGACACGGTTATTTCCCAACATTACCATACTTATATGGCATTGTGCAACAAAAAGACTGTTTTATCTCAAATATTAGGTCCTCAACATTTGTTTCAAACAGGGCTTAACCGGCGACAACTGGACAACATGATTCCACTTAGTTCAGCGGTTGGTGGCGGTAGATCTTTTGAAAGAGTTTAATAGCTTCAATCGGAGTTCACAACGTGAGGGTTTTAGAGTAAAATCTATGTATGGGGACCTCATGAATGATAACACAAGATTTCTCCAAAAGTATCTTTGGAAGCTGAAACTAATGCTAAAAGTAAATACTTTCATGTGCTTCTTGGACAATTTTTTTTTAACAAAGGATAATCTAGCAAAACAAACTTGAATGTAAAACGTTTGTAACCCGAACAAAATAATTGAGAAAATCTTTGTGTCCTATCCTTTTGCTCTGTCCTGTATGGCGTATAGTTTATGTAACGTTTAATTTACGCCTGCCAACCCACATAACAAATATGTTCATGAATTGGTTGATGGGGTGAAAAAGAAAACTAAGGCTCAAATCTGTGTGTGAGTTTGCGCTTTATGTTGGGCTATTTAGAACTATTGAAATAATACTATTGTTGACGAGACTGATGATGGATATGATCTTTTTAGGTTCCTTATGAAGATCTAGTGGATATTATCATTTTTTGTACGGTTATATAGATGTAATTGATCGGATCTTCTCATATGGTCCACCAAACTGAGAACTAGATTTTTTTAATGAATTATAGCACCCATCTCTCTTTTTTATGTCATATTATGGTTTTAGTATATAATTTTTTTTTGAAATATGGTCCAATGTACCATTAACTTGCCGTGCATATATGCCTTCTAGTTGAACATACTTTTAGGATGCGTTTGGTTCCATGGCTATTTCCTGCTCGGGACAAGGATAGCCATGTTTTGGATGAAAGTATAGCAAGGTTGAGGATTTTTTTTTTAAATATAGTCTTTAGGTCAAAGTGGAAAAGATTTGTAAAAACCCCCCGCTCATTTTCTCATGGGACCCCTTGTCTCAGCCTCTCTCGTTATAAGCATCTCCCTCTCTTACCATATCCATCCTTTGCAGCTGCGGCAACGCACGGCTGAATGATGAGTGAGGGTTGGTGCGCTCTCTCTTCTCCCTCCCCGGTCTCTCCTCCCACATCTTTCTGCATTGAGCATGAAATGACGAGTGGTCTCGGCGTCTGAACGGTGAGCAGAGGACACGGACTGCTAACATGCCTTTGCTGCTGCATTATTGTTTCTTTGAGTCAGGTCCAATTTTTTTTTTGTTATTCATGTCATACTCACTACATATATGTTGATAAAATTGTAGTCACTCAGCCCATCAATAAGTGAATCGGATTTATCTATATTCAAATACGTACATCTGAATCTACACAAATTCGACTATCCAAGTCAGTTATATATTGATGGACAAACAGAATATGTACAACGACAATCTCACAACCTCAAGCAAAGAGGTCACCGCAACACCTATCCATCCATCGTCCCTCCAATCAAAGACGAATTTCCTATCCCTAACCACATCCCGTCTTTCCACGCAACAAAAAATTGGATAAACCCTGCTTAAAAAACAAGTGATCACTATTCATATGTGCTAGGTAGAATTATTACACTGGAATAATAAGACTGTCCTCTGACCAATGTACAATTATTGAGTTTGTTTCGGAAGAACAATGTATAATACACATGCATGCATTCTAAATAAAACGATAGCACATTATTCATGGGTACATTATTCGAGAATAGATAACCACACACCCCCAGCTACCATATGTACGTTGAAAGAGATAAGTTCAATTTGTGGACATGCTAATCACGCCATATGTGGGCAAACCAATAGTAGGAGGTCACTTGTTGGGGGGAGACCACACCGTTTTTCTTTCTTTTTTTGTTTCTCTGTCGTCATTGTCACCTTGGCACCTACTACCTCTGTACGTGTTTAATCGACGCGGAACTGAGCTACTACCTATGTAATTTAGCGTCAATTTATTCAGACCGGAGGGAGTAGCATACATCATACATGTGCACGCGCCATGGCATAACAAATTATTGGAGATATATGACTTGGACAGTCCGCTGCGATTCGCCGAGACAGATATGCAGCGTTGGTTCGCCACAATATTCAGAGTCCGTGTCAGCGTACGTGGAAAGGGTCAGAGTGAGGTTACGTGAAGAACTCTGCCACAGCGAGAAGAGGCTTCAGATCTCTGTCGTTATTGCACGAGAGCTTCATGGTGTCAATTAAGCATCCATTTATCTCTGTTACTTTGTTCAGCTACCTAGCACGTTGCCCACTATGCCTACGATCATCTTTATTTTTCACGGTTTTGCTAGTTCACGAATTAACTTCGATCTCCATCCACTATATATGAGACCGTTGAATTTGCATCGTTATTCGTGCACCCCAGAATTGCACATGTGATTGCAACTACATGCAACTGAAACTTCGAGTTACACATGAGTTGCAACAACATGATATCACCTGATCGTGAATTACTTAAGTTAATTCTTGGTGGCTTGAGAATTAGTCGTGTCCTTTTTTTTTGTTTAAATAGCCTGTAGAAAAAAATGCTGCCTTTTCGATAAAAATAGGAAAACAAAATTAACCATGTTTTATTAATGTGCAACATTCCAAGGAAATCTGAAAGAGAGCAACTCTACCCTTATGTGGGCGTTGTCCAGGAGATCCGTTCTTATGTCGAATATCCTTGTTTGCAATGTGGGTTACCTCAATGTAGGTTAGGCGGGTGCGAAAATCATGGTCTACATATATGTGGGCGTCCCGGGCTTATCCTGGGTGTCCATTTTTACTGTAAGATCTGTGCTGTCAGTTTGGAATATTCTCAAAAGCACCCCTCCTTACATCATATTCCAATAGGCCAGTCCTCCCGTGCTTCTCCTTTGTGCCTACGTGATCTGCAGCATTGCTCAAGGAAAGAGGAATTCGACGAGTGATTTCACAAAGATCCGATTCGTGTACACCTTGAAGTATTTGAGACCGTACATGAACTGGAGCATTGCATTCATTAAAAGAAAATCGGATTTCTTCAACCGGTTGAGCATCTTCAGATTCGATTCTGATGCACGTCATGGACAGAATATAGATTCCATTTACCATAAAGAAACCAATCTGAATCCCTTTCCAGGTTTCCCCATCCACAAAGTGAAACGGAAAATGAAACAACAACCTCCAGGCATCCATATCCATGGAAATGAGGAAGAAATCCAAGAGATGGGGAGGGAGAGGTGGCGGGGCTGGAGAATGTCGCTGCTCGTGCTCATTGGATCCGAGAGAGCTGAGTGCTTACTTTTCGTCCATGGTGACGGCGGAGCACGGGTCTGAGGGCATGGTGGAGGGCGGCGGCGTCTTCACCGGAGAGAACGAGCAGAGGAAAAGAGAGAATCGGGGACAGTTTGAAGGTGTACATGTCCAATTCGGCTGCCTAGATAGAGTGGATATGTACAATGTATAGGTTCTAAATGAAAAGTCTTCTGGCACGAATCGTAACAGTCTCACTGCCGTTGGATAAGCCCGGAACCCCCACACCATTGTAGAATCGCTGCGTCGAGGCGGGTGATGTTGAAAATTCTTAAGTTACGCTCTTTCTAAGCGTTCCATGTGATGTAAACGAGACTTCCACTTCCCGTATGCTTTGTGGATTTGTCTGATCCGGTGAACATGGAATCCGACCAACCAACCATCAATGGAAGGGGGAGCTCAGACCCAAGGGCGCGCCGCAGTGCACAAGTCAAGTGACCATAAGAGTGAACCAGCTTCCAAACCTTCATGGTGAAAGGACAGTCGTCCTTGCTTAGGTGGGTGGCTGATTGAGGCGAGCTGATACAAAGCTGGCATGTCAGATCGCAAGGCCTACCTCTTACGGTCAGCATGTCGGTCATGAGGATCCTCTCGTGAAGGACAAGCTCAATGTTTTTTGTATTGGAATTCTATACAAAAACATTTAATTGTATGATGGTCAATGTAAGGAGTATGTGTGCTTTCTTCAATGAAAGCTTGGATTAAACCTTCTCCAAAAAAAACACAATAAACTCTTCTTTTAGTAAGCATCATTGTTCTTTCGTACTTTGCTTGAATCACATCATTCATATTTTTCCTCGTAAGAATTCTAGATCACAGATTGTCTTTGAACATACTAATGCTGCAATCTGTGTAGATCATAATGGGATGGACAACCGATATGTCCGTATGTACATTGGGGACCAAGAGGCTACATAGTTAGATCTAATGAACTTCCCATGTATCATGTATGGTTATAGTGTAATGTGTACATAAAGACGGACACTGTATTATTTGAGACTCCATTACGTTTCTTGGTCCAATAGTATCTTCCCGACAGAGTGGGCATGGAATGCTAATTATTGTTCGAAGATGTATGGACCATCACTCCATTTTCCATAACATGTACTCTTGGAGCTAGCATAGGGTTCCAAGTAGTGCGGGGAGCTTCACTATGCTGTCTCATTGTCTACTCCTCCGTCGATATTTACTAGCCAACTAAGCTAAGAGAGCTAACAGTGTATCAACTATGCACTATAGACGGAGGTGTATGTGTGGACGTGGCATCTCTTGACCCATGCATGCTCAACTCCACAAGCCAACTAAACTCGATCGAAGTCAAATTGGATGGTTAGTCCAAAGGTGCAATATATAGGGCAGCTACTTTTCGCGTGGAAAAGAAAGGTGTACATATTAAGTTTCTCAGATGTTGACACTTAAGTAGTTTTTTCAGGTTGGCGTCACTTGTAGTTTTCCTTAACAAAGCATTTTTATTAGAAGATGCGATGCACTTTGAAATGAAGGAATCAAGTAGTTGTAAGCAATCAAGTAGTTGTGCTTTGCACGAACGTATACGTAGTGATCTGAAAGAAATTTAGGTACCTCCAAACACATCTTCAACGAGTTTTGCCTGTCTAAAAAGTTTATGGAATACCATGATTCTTAGGTATGTCCCAAACGTGTTTTATCATAGATTTTACACAGCTTTAGTACTCTTATATATGTTCCTTAGCTATATGTCCCAAATGTTTATCTCCTCTTGCTAGTGTTACAAATCTTTTTGGGAAATTAAGTATTGCAAAAAAGGATTTATTTTAGATTAGAGTCTCCAATCAGGGGAGCAGCGGGATGCCATAGAGTCTAGGTGCAACCAATTGAAGATGGTTGCATGTGATTTCTACAACCGGTGTGGTTGGCGGCATGATCATAGGATTGATTTTTGATGTTAGTTGGCATCTCCTTTTGAGTTTTTTTTTTCGCTGGTTGATTTTTGTATCGACCCTAGCTGATCCTTAAACAATAATAAATATGATACTATTCTCAATAAAGTAATAAAGAAGCCATATGCATCACTTTGATGCAGGGGTATGACCCCGTTTCGGTAAAAAAAATATGTCCCAAACGTGTTTTTATCATAGATTTTATGCAGCTTTAGTCTATGATCCTTGCACAATAATGCATTCTTGTTACATACTAAAAGAACACAAGAGAGCGCCAACCTTTTAAATCGAAGCATGTCGAGCCAATGGAAAACCAACAGGTAGCGACCTCACGTCCCTTTCATCGGGAACAGATGCATAGTACATATACATGTAAAAATTCTCCATGCATTGGAAGAAGCCACACATTTTTGGCCATCTAGCTAGTCACGGATCCCGCTTGCCACTTTCTTGTTCGATCTTTATGGTGCAGCACAGCTATAGCATGTAAGTATACGCGGTATCGGAAGGTGCATGTTAATTCGGTTCTCTTTTGTGCCGTCCTACCGTGGTACCGTCCATGTCTCCTCCAGTGCCATCTTCGATGCAACCACACGACTTGCTTGGCCAATTTCTCCAACTATAATCTCCTAAACGCTGTACACGTGTATGTAGGCATGCATGCATCCATCGACCCGTCCTCTTCACGCCCCCGTTGGCAACTTGGCATGTAACCTTCACGACGTGGGCATGTCACGAGATGTCGCCGTCGATGCTGACCGAGAGCACACATGATCGTCCCCGTAATCGATTTTATCCTAGAACCATCTGCCATGAAATCCGGACGAACAATGGGAACGAATGCCATCACCGTGAAATTAACACTTCCAAATCGAGAAGGAGGAACAGTTGGATTGTGCCTTAATTGTGATGAAGCGCCAAACGACTGAGCCATGCCGTTGTGGAAAGAAGAAGAAGAAGAAGAAGAAGAAGAAGAAGAAGAAGAAGAAGAAGAAGAAGAAGAAGAAGAAGAAGAAGAAGAAGAAGAAGAAGAAGAAGATCTCGTGGAGGTAGACGCGGACGAGGAGGGTGCCGGTGACGATCTTGTGAATAATGCAATGAAATTTCGAAACAAGGAACTCTTTTTGTTTTTCAAATGAAAGGACAAATCTCTATAGTTGTAGGTTTACTTGCGAGGAAGAGATTCACTCGCTAAAGCATAGGTCTTAATTTAACGAAGGCTTGAAAAATATCATAATAGATAGATAGCTTTCTTTAATTTGCTGGTTTTCTTCTTTATCTTCTGTAAAACCCTCTTCTACATTTGAAATAAAAATAAAATATTTAAATTTATCCTTCAAAAAGATCTATAAGACTTTACACTAACTGGAGGCCCAAAGAATTCTCTGCAAGAAAGTGAAGTGAATTGTTGATATCAAGCCGTTCATACAATAACAAAATTGAAAATTTGATACTTTTTAGATAGATTCGGTTGCCACGTTGGCTGTGGCCTACTCTATTAGGAGAAGCGATGGAGGATTTGTCCATAACCTCATAAGGCAATGTCACCTTGAAGCTCCCCTTCTCCCATCCATTCACCCTAACTAGGCCCCCGGATACTGATACCTCGCTCCAAGCCTTACAAGGTTACTTTGAGGAGTGTGCCTCTACCCTTGATTTTGATTCAACTGACTTTGGATGAGTTGCATACTGTGATATTCATATGGGACCATATCTTGAAAAATGACTAACCTTCCAGAGAGAGAAATTGAGGGCAATAAAGTAAAATTGGTTGATTCATCCATGGTGGCCCGCGTGCGCGCGGGGGTGGGGGGAGTGGGGTGATGCATTGTGCATGTCAGACTTGCACGTGTTGTCCCCCTTTTCATTGTGCTTCTATTGTTGACTTAATTTTGACTATTTATCAGAAAAAATTGAATTATGACTTGGTGGGACCCGTAGGTGAGTTTATCTGTTCCCCAATAGTATGGTTTCAACATTCTAAAAGTTACGATCCCAGAATTTCTGGCATTCACATAGCTATTTCGATTCAATTCAAAAACACAATTCTGACAACCTACTTTTATTTTGAGAAAATGTGTGCCTAGAAACCTGCCCCCCCCCCCCCCCACCCATAGACAATGCTTCGATTCTCCTTGCTGCCTCAAAACAAAGGAATAGAATGGAGAATGCCAATGCAAGACGCATGAATTATGGACCGTGAAATCTTACTGCGAAAGCTTTACCTCCTACCGACTAGTCTTCCAATTTTTTGTCCTTTTAAATTCACAAGATCTTTTGCAGACTTGAGACAATACATCATTATTCCTTGAGCAAGCCACTCAAAAATAGGAATAAAAGGTTTCAATTTAGCTCGAGAAAGAGTTGCATTATGCAAGTATTTACTCCTACTTTGATCTTCCCATGGTCCTTCCTTTTCTCCAACTTTTGTTGCAACTTATCGAGCAAATGTGTCATCCTCACCCCAGGCCTAATAGGATGAATATGATATACTCATATAACAAATAACACATCTTGTTTTTTCGGAAACTCATCTCCAAAGAATCTCCATGTTAAGCGTGCTTGATATGGAGTAGTTTGAGAATGGGTGAGCGACCCAAAAGTTCTTACTGAGTGCGTACCAGTGAAAACAAAATGTATAAGGAAGACTAGTGCTCTTCTGTGGGACCAGTCTAGAGATTCCAGAGAGTCGGCGTTTAATTTGGTATATCTGAGCCGTCTTCACGATTACATGGGCATGTGCGGTTCAAGGGCAAGGACATGTAGTGCACATCATGGCACATGGCATGGCACATGTGCTAGAAATGAAAGTATGGACGTGTGTCAAGAAAGTATGTTCTAGGCGACATCCTAGCCCAGTGCTTAATAGAATGGATAGACACTCGTATCAACAAGGTGCATATTCTTTTCATAAGCCCATCTCAAAAGAACTTCCAGGTAAGCATGTTTGGGCTAGAATAATTTAAGGATGGGCGACTAGCCAGGAAATTCTTCCTGATTGTGCGCGAGTGAGAAAAAATGTGTATGAATGACGGATGACGTTGGTACTCTAAGTGCAGAAGGTTGTGTCAGCAGAGTATTTTTCCCACGAAGGTGACTAGAGGGTTTATATCGAACTCTCAGGGAACTGAGCCAAGAGTATTCTCTTCTCTCTTCTTCTAGCAATCCTGCAAAGTAAAATAAAGCCTTATGTCCCCAACTTCACCGTGTGGTTATCAAGCACAGGGTTTCGTGTAAGTAAATAAAACACAAGTAATAATAAAGCGAGTAAAACTAGGTAAAATAAAGTAACTATGTAAAAAAATAGTAAAGGAGTTGATTGTTTTGGGTGTTTTGGATGCAAATAAGAAAAATAAATATTTTTGTAATTTCAGATTAAAATAGTGAAGCAAATAGGAAACAAGATAAAAGCAAGATAAAAGTGTTTCTTATGATAAAAAAGTGGACCGAGGTTCATGAGTTCACTTGATTATTCTCTCTTTTAAGTTGTAGTGGACAATAACAATTCATCAATGAGATATGAAGATGCAAAACAATAACATGTGAAAGATACACATTCATATGGGCGTCACGTCCTAACATAGAAATGATGCAAGACATCTCTCTTATACTCCACAAGAAAGGGAAAACTCCATGCAATGTTGTATTAAGAATTAACAGAGCATAGCCATAAGTACTTTGACATGATGTTTGAATATAAAATATGCTACCTTGAACAAACAGCATCATCACTTTTGTCACGTGACGAACATAGCACAAGCATTCACTTTATCCCTAGTGGGGTAGCAAAAGAAGAGGCAAAACCATAATAGATCATGAATTTGTTGACACTATCTAATCACTTAAACCATGCTACTTCATCTAATACACACATCACCTCACACACGCTCTTGTATAGATGTTGGATCAAAACAAATACTTAAGAGCGGGATACATAATATGCATCTATCAAAATACATCTTGCACATAATATGATCAGATCTCATATCACAATATCATAGAATAAGGGTCCACAACATAGGTATTATAAATATGGACATAATCATGTAGGGAAGCTCATATGGCACTATAAACTATGAAGAATATGATAGAAATAGATCAACCTAGTGCCACAAACCCGTAGTCCAGAGGTGGACTACTCCCCCTTAATCATGGTGATGATGATGAAGACGTTGCAGAAGGTGGAGATCCCGCTAGCGGTGATTCCGACGGAGTTTGCCCCTCCAATCTTCGCTGCTGCAGTCCTCTGTTTTCGTGTTTCTGTCTTCTGCGGCGCTCTCCTCCCGAGAAATCTTCGGGGCCAGATATATAGTGATTTTTAGGTCAAAATACATAGGTGGGCAAAACAATCAAGTCAATTGGGCGATCGATGGCTGAAAGAGGGGGGTGGCGCGCCCTACATGTTTGGGCGCACCACGTGACCTCTTTTGAGCCTCAGGCCCATCCACGTGTGCTTCCAAGCTCCAGGGTGCTTATCCCAGCTCAATTTGACTCCATATAGATCTCTGAAAGTGAAAACTACGCGAAACAGGGATTTCCTATTCTGCAAAATTATAAACCAAATAAAGGGGATCATTGGTAAATTCTCACAAATCAATGTAAAACATGATATTATCATCATATATGTTGCAAATATATGGGAATTCAATATGATAAAGTACAAAGTTCATGTATGTATTTTACATGCATCAACGACGAGTATTGGTCTTTAGGGGCTAGCCTAGGATCCTAGAGAGCCATGCGGGGTAACATATTTGGCCATGGGGTGTGTTACAAAAAAAATCATGGATTATTAATTTACTACACCCAAGATCGTTGTTCTTTAGGTTGAGAAACTTATTTCCAATTTACTAAATGATATTTCTTTCTACCTTGATCCTCGTTACGCAAAAGCCTTTTTTTCTAAAAACAACGCATACATTTACAAGGACCCTTAGGTAAAGGAAACAAGGACATCATATGGAAAGGAGCAGTGATCAAACAATAACTAAGTAAAATAAAAATATCTCCACATGTCATCATATTCCCTTGCCAAGTACCACCTTTCATTTCTACTTTACATTATGGTCCATTCCAATCATAATTTCTCAGTTTTTTTTATCATGAAGAGAGGCTTCAAGATACTTCAAAGGCAACCACCTTGCACACAAGATAAAACCGTTTTGTCATTATTTCTTAAGTTAGCTTTACCAAAATAAAAAATGCTTTTGGAGAAATTAATCTTGAACCTCGATAAATGTTCAAAAGATACAAACAACATTCTGTAATGTTTTTGCACAATCCATGTCAATTTGAAACATAAAAACAATGTTAAACATATTGAAGCATAGACAAAAAATTATATAGGTGATCCACTAAAAAAGGTTTGATCAAGTCTTGATTTTGAGCTCTATCCACTAAATCATCTAATGCATCGACGTCAATAAAAAAAGGATTGGTGTCATTGACAAGGGATCACCTCGGCAATGCCTACGTATTGTAGACTTGGGTTTCGGGAGAGAGCGACGATGGAGATTCCGGGGACGAGATTAGGCACACGACGTACCCAGCTTCGGGTCCCCTCGGTGGAGGATCCCTACGTGCTGCTAGCAATCCACTATATGATCATAGATGTGTTTACAGGGTGCCGCCGTAGGCGGAGCTATGTTGTCTATATTCTGTCTATCTGTTGGCCTCTATCTCTATCGGGTGCCCTGGCTGGCTTCATATATGCAACCAGCCTAGGGTTTTACAAGAGTCCTAGTCGACTACTTCTTCGGGTTTCCTTGTTGGGCCTTCTCCATATTGGGCCGAGCCGATCCAGGTATACCAATAATGGGTACCCGAAGGGTATACCCATGTCAGTAGCCCCCGAGTGTCTAGGGAAGTCGAAGACTTGCGTAGAGACTCCAAGCATAATCATCTCCAAAGGCGAGGTCCATGTCGTAGATCATGTGTAGCGTAGATGATGTCGACGATTCTTGAAATTATTTATCTATCGGGTGCGCGGCAGCGCTCCCGATGGGAGTAGCCCCCGAGTCTATGGGTAAGTGCTTGCACTTAGGCATAGACTCAAGTTGTGCTACTCGATGAAGAACTTAACTATATTTCTGGAGGACTTGATGAAATCCATGTGCTCCCGATGGGAGTAGGCTCCACTCGAGCCGTAGAATCGAGTTGAGTCTACAAACCTTGATTGTCATAAATGCTGTCGAAGTTATTGTTCTATCGGGTGCGCGGCCAGTGCTCCCGATGGGAGTAGCCCCCGAGGCTACAGCCAAGTGTTTGCACTTGGGTGTAGGCTCAACTTGCTTTTAATCGACACCGCAATTTTTCCTCTTTCTTGTATCTTGTCGGGAGGGTGAACAATACTCTCGATAAGAGTAGCCCCCGAGCCTATGGGCAGGTGCTTGCACCTAGGCATAGGCTCAAGTTGTACTACTCGATAAAGAACTTAACTATATTTCTGGGCGCAGCCCCTCTTTTTATCGACTCCAAGCCGTTGCTATCCATATCTATATTGTACAGGGATAATGGTAGTTGGGGCTAGTTCATCTGACGGATCAGGTACTAGTTAACTGCTCTAGTGGCAATCCGCAAAAACCTACTTCAAGATCACGTCCCTGGACATGATCTCGGGATACTGGTGTAAACTTCGACGAGGTGCCGCTTAAGGTCTTACCATCTGTCGAGCCCCGGTCATGTTTATCGGGTCCACGAGCGCGTCCGTCTGGGATATTTCTTCACATCTGTTGATGTGGAAAAAAGTAGCGGAGCGCGAGTCTTTGGCGATGCCACGCCACACGGGACGGATCCCGGGGTCTTACCTTCGCAGAGTTTTGCGGCATTCGAGAGATTATTCGCGACTTTTAGCGCTCCGAGAATATATTGTCGAGTGCCTTGTTCGGCTGATGCAATGACCCATTTTGCGGGTTCTTCTATTTTTCTCTCGGGCTTGATGAGTCAGCCGAATATATTGCGTTCTTCTATATTGTCGTCAGGCATATCACCGATGTTCTTGATCGGAACAAATGACGAGTCAATGGACCCAAAGATTTTCCCACTGTTTTTTTTTTTGGTTTCCTCCTTGATGAAAATTTCGTCGGGTTCCTCCTCCTTCAGGAAAATTTCTTCGGGTCCTCTTTGAGGACAATTCTTCGGGTCCTCTTTGAAGACAATTTTTCGGGTCCTCTTTGAAGACAATTTTTCGAGACCTCCTTGAAGATAATTTTTCGGGACCTCCTTGAAGATAATTTTTCGGGACTTCCTTGAAGATAATTTTTCGGGTCCTCCTTGAGGCAAAATTCTTCGGGACCTTCTTGAGGCAAATTCATCGGGTCCTTCTTCAGGAAAATTCGTCGGGCCCTTCTTCAGGAAAATTCTTCGGGTCCTCCCTGAATAAGATTTCGTCGGGTTCTTTCTTGAAGACAATTTCGTCGGGGTTCTCTCTTGAAGACAATTTTTGTAGGCACAGTTCTTCTTTTGCCAACCTGAGATGTATAGTGAAGAAATATGGCGCAGCCCCCGAGTGTGGGGTACGGCGAAAGTAAATGATAATTAACTTTATGCAAAATAAAATAACACTTAGCTTTTTGGACACGACGAAGTCGATGCATGATGAAGTCTTCGAGTGTAGATAAGAAATCTAGCCAAAGTAGAAACCACCAAATAGCAAAAGTGGATGCCACGAAATTGTTGATGAAGAAATAGCCGAGCCCCCGAGCATTGCTGAGGTGATGTCATGATTGTTGTGTCGCAATCGTGACCCGAGGCGAAATCGTTGTCGAGCCCCTGAGTATTATCCGTGTCGCCGAAATAAGGCCATTTAAGGATGAAATACTGAAGATGAAGTCCGAGATGAAGTACTTGAGATGAATCCATATTAAAGATTACACCATCATATATTGGAAATGAATCCGCCGATATCATAGAGGATGAATCCATTGACCCGAAGAAAATAAATCCAGTAATAACCATAAAAGATGAATCCATTGATACCATAGAGGATGAATGCATTGAACCGTTTAAATCCAGTAATAAAAGATGAATCCGTTGATACCATAGAGGATGAATGCATTGAGCCGAAGAATCCAGTAATAAAAGATGAATCCGTTGATACCATAGAGGATGAATGCATTGAGCCGGAGAAAATAGTTCCAGAAATAACCATAGAAGATGAATCCATTGACCCGGAAACGCGTCGGGTAATATTGTATAAGGGGAATCCAATGATAACTTTATAAGAGGAATCCGAAGAAGACAAGTCTAGTAAGTCGAAGAAGATAAATCCATTGAGCCGAAGAAGATAAATCCACTAAGCCGAAGAAAATAAATCCACTAAGCCGAAGAAAATAAATCCACTAAGCCGAGGAAGATGTATCCAGAGCCGAAGAAGATATATCCACTGAGCCGAAGAAGATAAATTCACCGAGCCGAACAAAATAAATCCACCTTGCCGAAGGAGATATATCCAGAGCCGAAGAAAATAAATCTATTGGTGTATTTGGGGCAACGATGTAATGGTGCAGCCCCAGAGTATTTGAGTGTGGCAAAAGGAAACAAATAGTTGACTCTTTGAAGAGAAAAACTTAGCTTTTTATCGGGTGCGGTGAAGTCAACGTGGAAGATGTGGCGGACGCAGTCGACAAAGCAGACGTAGTCGATATGGCGGAGTCGGTGAAACAGACTAGACCGTCGAGTTCACGACGGGCGAGCCCCCGAGCGTGGCCGACGTGCGATGGCGAAATAACTGAAGCTTGTTCCGATCCGCAATTGTATTGAAGTGGACAAATTCTGATGGTTATTGCTTCGGATGCCGAATGATGTTGAGTCCGCGGGTCCGTCGGGAGAAGTCCATGGTAACTCGATGATCCATGAATCAACGGATAAGACGTTGCCAAGCAGCTTCCGAATATTCAATCTTGTCTCGTCCGAAAACGTAGTTCTTGAACAAAGTAGATCATGCACTTGGTGCTCCGCGCGTGATGATGATTGATCCGTAGATGTCTATACTCGTAACAGCATAGCGCGGCTAGCGCGTCCCGGCGGGTATTGCTAGTCGGCAGACCTCACGCACGCGATGATGGTTCTTCTGATCTTCGAATCTGTGTGGATGCAGCCGAATCCATGAATTTTATTTGTTGCACTCATCAATCCTTTGGCCTTTGACTGGTACAGTGAAGTTGTTTGGACTTGATCGAGCTAGCAGAAAGAGGACCGATCCATCAAATCAGCTGAAGAAAATAGAATACGTAGTTTGATCGCCTGCCAGCCTTTTTTTTTGTCGTGAACGGCGCGTGTGTATAGCTTTCCAAAGACGATTGCATCTTCATCAAACGCGTGAGGGTCTAGCAGCTTCCGACCGTGCTGTCGGAAACATGTTTCCCATGCAAGCACGCGGTGCAGCTGCCGCCGATGACTTCTGTCTAGATCCAAAGCGAAAAAATCCCGCCGGCTGGCCGTTGAAATAGCTAAATGTGCACTAGTACAGAACCTGCATTTAGAGCTAGTTATCCAACACAGTCCTCAACCAGTTTTCGATTCCGGCTCAAGCCATCGGCCCTCTAAGCGTGGTTCTCTACCAAGGGAGGCATAAGGACCCACCACAATATCTCCTACGACTAGAAGGAATCTTGTACGGCCCATGAGCCCCCCATGTTGAAGGAATCACTAGATGCTCCCGGCTACCGACGACGAGCCCCTTTTCTGGGAAGAAATCGTCACCAATAAAGATGCATTCCAAGTTCCAGTGAAGGGATGTGTCAGTCGTGACTCAAACTTGACCACTTTATGGTTAGGTTGACCATGATACGACATGATTGTGTTGCGCCGTATCTGTGACATATGCAACTTGTGTTACACGCCACCGAGGTACCCATGTAAGCATTTCTGCTGCAATGTAATAAATCGGGTCTAAGGTCGGAGGAAAGGCCTAGTTGTATGCTAGCTACAACTGGAGGAGGCCTATGCCTAGGCCGGTGCGGAGGTCCCCTAATGCACCAACATGGCATGAAAGGACGCAACCCGAGAACATAAATGTTTCTAAGCCTGGGGACCAAGGTCAAATGAAAAGACAAGACACTGACGTCTCTTTGTCGTCTACCACCGTCGCCCAGTTCATGTACCAGCGGATCCTGATGTGCCACAGCTGCCCACTTCGGTAGGTGTTGTAACCCTAGGCCAAAAGTGTGGCATCCCCTAGTGTATAAAAGGAGGAGGACCATGGCCACCAGGAACAGTAGGTAGGAAGAAAAGGAGGTTCGGAGATTCATAGGAAGGGATTCATAGAGGAGAGAGGGAGGATAGCCAAGATTACCCCATAGATCCACGTCATAGAATTCCTCTTTCTTTGGGGACCCAACAAGGAGACCCCTCCCTGTAAGCACAGTTCGTCCACCGATCAATACGATCTGACATGCAAGATACAAGGATGTTAGCTTTCGGGTGTCCTCAACCTGGGTAAAACCTATGGTGTTCTTGCAGGTTAATAGACATCAGAGATATACCTGCCTCCCACTGTCGAACAAATAAGGGGGTATACATACTCCTAATGTTCGTGTTCCCACACACGGCAGTTGGTGTGAGAAGGGCCTTCTGTCTCCATCCTTTCATTTTTAGGAAAGTGAGTTTCTATTTTGCATAAGACTTGACCATTAGAAATGAGCTAAGAATCTAATTAATGAAATTTCAGGAAATCTTTCATCCTCAACACATCATCTAGGATCCCACAATTGATTTTGTCATAAGCATTCGTTAAATAGATTTTAAACATCACATCATCAAGTTGTTTTTATCTTACTTCCTCTAAAGTTTCATGAAGTAAAGCAACACAATCTAGGACATTCTACACTTAATGAAGGTAGTTTGCACAAGGGAGATAACTTTACCAGCAAGTATCACATTGTTCATGTCGATTACTTTAGTTATTATTAAAAAATTGGCATTTAGAAGACAAATAGGTTTGTACTTTTAATTTTTGTACACCAACACATTTAGCTAAAAGATTAACAACACCATAATTAAAACGGGAAATATCTAGCCTACGTTGAAAAAATAGTAAATAAGAAAAGGAAATCATTACCTGTTAAATTCCAGAATTTCTGATAAATTTTTGTTAGGACACCATCTCGCAGGTGCCTTATCCAGTTATTGCATAACATATAAAACAACTGTTTTTATTTCCCCTTTAAGTAATAGCACAACCTAACTTTTCTCTATTCTAATCATTAAGAATCACATCAAGAGGAATCTCAAGAGAAACATGAATCATATTATCTACATGACAAAAAATACCTGTAATAATTAGTTGCATATGAAGAGTGGCATCATCCTCAATTCTTCCAAACTTAGCCCTCGCAAATATAAGGACCTTACCTAGTGTATTGAATGAAAGTGGTAGGTATGGTTTGATTGACGTTCTTTTTGGATATACACAGTACGTACAATCTTTTTTTGCGAGTAAAGAGGAACTTTATTAAGTAGGATGGATTACAAGTTGATCATGTTCTAGGGCCTATACCACAAACCTCAGGACCCGAACCTAACCAAAGATCAGTAAGACGTTCCAACCTTGCATAAATTTGCAAGATCATGAATAACCCTAACCTGTGATCCACTTTTACAAAAACACACTCATGCTCTTGATTACAAAAAGTTTTAATCTCCGACACCCAATGAAGAAAGGGTGATCTATCCTGGACAGAAGAATTAACGACCTCTACCAACTGTGCGCAGTCGGTCTCTACTATAATAGGGTAGGGACTACGGTGAATCGCCAAGTCCAAACCCTCCACACAAGCTCGAATTTTTGCCTCAAGAGGACCATCACAATCATCCATGAATCTTCATGCAGTGAAAATCTTTGTTCCAGTAGTATCGCGAAGCACCATGCCAGCCTCGGCGCTATGATCAGCAACACCGAAGGATCCATCAATGGAGAGTTTCACCCAGCCAACTAGGGGCTTGATCCAAGGTTTATCGGGTCCTTTTTTTTACCACCGGAGGAGCAGGTAATGCCCCATCTTCAACCATCAGTCTTTTTTCCTTTGACTATATCCTCTGCAGAGAAATCTTTGCAGTGATGGAGCAACTTCCAGTAGCCAGAAAGAAAACGCCGAGAACTATCACACGAAGGCAAGCGTTTATCATGTGTAGCCTCATTTCTTGCAAACCAAACTTTCCAAGCTACCAAAAGAGTAGCATCAATCATATGGCTTGTAAGTTTACTAATAACTGACTGGAACCAATGATAAGGCTCGATCTGCTAGTCTCGATCCTCAGGTAAATTTCAGACCTTTCTCATTTCGCCCCAGAGACGACGAGGATGGGGGCATTTGTATATTACACTTCCTTGTAACTCACATATTATGGCGCAACTTTTTTCCTTCTGTAGCTAGGTCATTTGATGCCACCTTCCAAGCAAAGACTTTCACTTTCGGCGGGACTGAAGCCTTCCAAATCCTTCCCAACAAGGATCCAATTGAGCACTAGATTCAGCAAATGAACACTGATCTGGCTGGGCTGTGTTGGGTCTTTGGTGCATTGCAAAACTATTTGTGCGATAAAATTAACTTGCCTGTGAAAACATCAAAGGGGCAATACCTTTTGTATAGTAGAGCGTGGTATAGAGGATGATCGCGATGGCGCATAGCCTCCCTAGAACGACAATAGCAAGTGACAAACGGTAAGGTACGACCAAACTTTCATGAGCTTAATTTGCCTTCTTCAGTTTTTTTTTTTTTTGACATGTAAGTTGCTTTCGGTTCCAAAGTTTGAATACGGCAATGAATCAGCTGACGTTGACACATGACAGGAAAATATAGGGGCGGACGTAATTAAGCACGCAGCTAGCTACCCGTTGCTGTTGCTGTTGCTGTCGGTGCATGCGTTGCGAGGGCTAGCTGCTCTTGTATAGACTCTCCACCGTTGTCTGCTCCTCGCATAACAACGGTTCTTTTCGCTGTTTTAGAGAAATTCTTACGCTTGCTTTGTACACCAGCTGATTTAAGAACTCAAAAACACAGCCAAAGGAATAAAAGTATAAATTCAAGAGCAGTTTGTTTCCTCGAAAATAAGTCAAAGATAGAAGAGCCTAGATTTCAGGTTCTTTTTTTTAATAAAGAGTATATATTAATATCAAGAAGATATTAATTACAATTAACTTCTGCGACGACGTAGTGCCTTAGTGATAACATAGATGCACACAGCCAAAAAAGAAAAAAAAATACATAAAAGAAAAAATCCGCTACAGAGATCTATTTCTTATAGCAGTGAACCAAACACCATCAATACAATACTAGAAATCCATCTTCTCCAAAAAAGACGTCTCCAAGAAGAAAAAAAATACACAAACGCCGTCGCCTTTGCTCTCACAAAACAATGCCTTTAGAGCATCTCCAGTCGCGTCCCTCAAAAAGCGTCCGGCACAAATGATTTGGGGGACGTTTGGGACCGCGCCGGACAAAAAGAGACAAAAAAAATCTGTACAAAAAAGAGGCCCTTTCCAGCCGCGTCCCTCAAACAGCGTCCGGATGCATGCATTTTAATAGAGGGGACCACCCCATGTGGAAAAAGTAGGTGAGAGAAAGTGTGGGGAAAGAGACTAGCATGTGGGGACAAGGGGCTAGATGCATGCATGTGGGCGCTCATTTTGTGTCCGGCGTCCGCGGTAGAGACTCCAACATAGAGTCTCTACCGGGGACGCCGGACACAAAATGAGGCGCTATTTAGCTTTGGGGGACGCGACTGGGACGCGATTTTCCCCATTTCTTGTCCGTCGTCCCCCAAACGCCGTTTGGGGGACGCGACTGAAGATGCTCTTAACAAGTTCATTGCTAGGCACAACCAATTAAAGACGAGCATTGGATTTTCACCATGCAAAGTTTAGACTAAACTTCTCCTATGTTGTCGTCCCCACTTCTCGTTGCCGATGTTGCAAGTCATAAATCACCAAAGCCAATTCCTCATCATCACCAGTACTTCAACCACCATTACTAGTTCTCATATACCGGCTTTCATGCTATTCTCCACGACTGACTACACCAAGAAACTAATGACATGTCCCATGATGGCACTCCGTAGAGATTTCAGGTTTCTTAAAAACCACCCGAAACTCTTGTTTTGAGGAAGCAATGGACATTGTATTTTTCCATTATAAATAAATGAGGAAGGAGGGGTTAGGTTATTCCCTAACTTATACACTCGAGTTTAATCAATGCGCAGCTGAGTAACCGAGAGTCTAGTCTGTTACACACTCGAGTTTATTTAATGGCAATGGAGGGAGTAGTATTTATCCTTTTTTAACAATGGATTTAAGATTCATTAGCTTTCTCATTCCACTCTTTGACAAAAGAGTTTGAAGAGAACTCATAGTTCATAGTTTCTCCTTCGCTCTCTTTAGCATTTTGGTTTAACATCACACATGCATGCAGTTGGTACGTTCCCAGCTTCTTCATCCGAACCAACCAATTCAACACATTATCAGTGATATTTGTCCTTAGTAAATAAAATGAATAAACGAGTATCTGCTTTTCTTGAACACGGGCTTCGACTTTTCCTCCAGAGGATCAGTGTAGCTTGCTTCGCTTAGAGCATCCCCACTCGTCTCCCCGACGATGTCCCCGAGCGACGTTTTTTCCATCCGGACGACGAAATTCGGCCCAGTCGCGCCCCCGGTTCCTCGTTTTCGTCCGGATTTGGCCTTTCATCCATCCCGCGAGCCCACGCCAACCCCGGTCCCCCGGGGATCTATCGGGGAGTACGGACGAGTGGCGGGGAAGGGCCCGCTCTGTCGGCGACTGGACACACGAACCCCACCGCCACCTCGCTCAAAATCTCCCCCACCCCTCGTATCTCTCTCGCCGCCGTCACCACCCCGCCGGCTTGTTGCCCAGATTCCGCCGCCCCTCCTTCCCCACCTGTCTATATTCCGCCGTCTTTCGACGACGGCCTATCTGGCTGCTCCTCCGCCGGCCTGTTTTCCGACGACGGCCTACTCCTCGTCGTTTGCGGCTCGGGTTGCCTCGACCACACCCGTGAGGTGTTCGTCCATTTGCCTTGCCGGCCATGGACTCGGACGAAGAGGAGGAGCAGATGTTCGTCGAACTTATGCGAGAAGAGATGGCAGCCGCTGCCCAAGACGAGGAGCACATGCTGATCCTCGGTTGCTTATCAAGCCTGTACGCCGGGGTGGCAACTGGTCGACGTGGTGGGTCGGCAACAGGTCGCTGGAAGTGCAAGCCGAGACAGCGAATGGAGGGCTACTGCATGTTGTACGCCGACTACTTCGCCGACAATCCATTGCACGGTGAGACTGTTTTCAGGCGTCGTTTCAGGATGAGCGAAAGCTATTTACGCAAATTGTGTATGCCATCCGAGACTTTGACCCCTACTTCGGATGCAAAGCGGATTGCACCGGCTTGGTTGGATTTTCGTCACTTCAGAAGTGCACAGTGGCTATGAGGATGCTGGCGTATGGAGCTCCCGGTGATGGTGCAGATGACTATCTTCGGATGGCGGAGTCCACCGCCCTTGATTGTTTCTACCGGTTCTGCGGGGCTGTCATAGCAGTGTTCGGGGACTTTTACTTGAGATCACCCACTGTCGAAGACACTCAGAGGATCCTTGCAACAAATGAAGCTAGGGGTTTTCCAGGGATGCTTGGAAGCATTGAATGCATGCATTAGAAATGGAAGAACTGTCCGTTGCGTGGCAGGGAATGCACAAGGGTCACAAAAACGGCTGCACTGTGATACTTGAAGCAGTGGCTACCCATGATCTCTGGATTTGGCACTCTTTCTTTGGTATGCCTGGATCCAACAATGCCATCAACGTCCTAAACTGCTCCCCGATCTTTTCCAAGCTTGTTGAGGGTCATGCTCCCCGGTGAACTATGTGATCAATGGTCAGCACTACAACAAAGGATACTACCTTGCAGACGGTATCTATCCAAAGTGGGCAACATTTGTGAAGACTATCTCGAAACCTAGCACCCCCAAACTTTGCGAGTTTGTCAAGAAACAAGAAGCTTGCCAAAAATACGTCGAGCGTGCATTTGGTGTCCTCCAGCAGAGATTTGCTGTCGTCCGGTTCCCCGCTATGACTTGCTCCAAAGATCAGATGTGGGAGGTGATGAATTGTTGTGTGTGCTTACACAATATGATTATTGAAAATGAGCGAAAACATCCGGTTCCTCTGGCTGAGCAACAAGCACCATATGAGAGAGAGGGTCCTCTTGCACATCCTAATCACCAGGTGCCGACATCATGGGCCGCCTTCATTGCTATGCGCCAGGAGATTCGAGACTCTACAATGCATCAACAGCTGCAAGATAATCTGGTGGAGCACATATGGACGCTCCGAGGCAACGCCAACGCCGACGCCAACTAGTCTGTATTAATTTGTTTCAAAACTTGTGAAATTGTATGCTTCATTTGTTTCAGCACTTGTTAAACATTGTACTGATTATCGCCGAATTTGTTTCAGCAATTTTCTGACTCTTGCTCGCCGAACTTGTTAAATTTTATGTCGAATTTGTTTGAAATATGTCAAATGGTCGAGGTTGGGGGTTTCCTGCCGAGGGGACGGCTGGAACTTCGGCGCTCCCCATGCCAAATTTTCCTCCAATCCGGACGAAAATTTCGCAGGATTTGAACGTGGGGAGCGCCAACGAGTGGAGATGCTCTTACGCCCGCCTTCTTATTTCACCAGGATTGAGAAGCTGTTGCGCTAATTAAACATATAAGCACGCATCAGTAAGCATCTTGGAGTGGATAACTAGTCGGTAAGCACATAACTCTTGGATGATTCAGTCCCATTTTAACATGGAGACTTCGCTAATCATGAACGTAAATAATTAGTTAAAAAAGAGAGGGCGGATTCATCGAATCTTTCCAGCATCAGGATAACGTCCGCGTCCATTAGAAGAAATGAACATGCCTGAATAAGTTAATCCTATCCAAGATGCTTCCAATAATGGTGTTGTTCGCATCATCGAGCATCCACAGAACCAAATATCCTCGCAAGGAAATAGCCTAAACTAAGCATCGCAGCAAACGCACAGAGACGGCCATTGGTGAATCCGGCGGGTCCCGTCCGACCATCCCCACCAACCAGTTCCAGCGCTCTCGGCTTACCGTAGATTCTTGATCGGACGGCCCTGGCTACCCCGATCACCAGCTGACGCACGCGCGGGCCCACGCTGACTCGGCGGTGCGGCATCCGGAGAGGATAAACTCGCGCCGCGCACGGAACCCTCCCAACCGACAGCCGCCACGTGTCCCCGTTGTTCCTAGACGCGATGCCCCGGAGCCGCGCGGATCGGCTATAAATACGGCGCGATCACCAGCTAATCTCCGCATCTCTCTCTTCTTCTCTAACACGAGCTTTCACTCCCTCAGCCTCATCCACCCGGCCCGAAACTTGCTCGCCGCCGCCGCATTCATCCGCCATGTGTGGCATTCTGGCCGTCCTCGGCTGCGCCGACTGGTCGCAGGCCCAGCGGGCTCGTGTCCTCGCCTGCTCCCGTAGGCAAGCACACCCTCCCCCTCGCACTACTCATCTACCTCCCAAATCCCTTGCCGTTCTAATGCATGCCAATTATGTTGACATCGATCCTGAGGTTTCTGGATGGCAATCATATGGCGTTAATTGATATCCGTCTTCTTGAACTCGCCGGAAAGAACTAACGGGATGTTTCGTTGCTGTTTCTGTTTTGTCCTTGGTAGCCATTCTGTCTCCTTGCCGCGGTGGGGGGTCGCATATTATATGCAATTAGGCATAGGAATCATAAACAATCGAACATTAATCAAGGAATAATCTAAAAGAGAACCGTCGGAATCTTGCTGTTCGTTAAGCCCCCTGCGCGCGTTTAGCTGCTATTTGATTGCTCTGTTCATGGTGGAAGTCTCAGTTCTTGTTGACGTGTTCGGCTTGTTATTATATGATGACAGGCTGAAGCACCGTGGACCCGACTGGTCTGGACTGTACCAGTGCGAGGGCAACTTCCTGGCGCAGCAGCGCCTCGCCGTCGTCTCCCCGCTCTCTGGTGACCAGCCCCTCTACAACCAGGACAAGACCGTCGTCGTCGTGGTATGCAGTTCTGTTTGTTTTGCTTAGTTGCTTTTCAAACGCCGTCTGTGCGCCGCGCCGCGTCGTGCCTGTTGCCCTGTTCTCCATCGCCAAGCATTTTCTGACTGCGTCGCTGTTGATCAAATGATTAGGCCAATGGAGAGATCTACAACCACAAGAAGATCCGCAAGCAGTTCGCCGCGAAGCACACCTTCACCACCGGCAGCGACTGCGAGGTCATCATCCCGCTGGTAAGACTGAGCAAAATTAACACCCAACTCTGAACAAGTGCAAAAGAGACACTGAAATATACAAATGCTGACCATCCCTGCTTCTGTCTGTTCTTGTCAACTCTGAAGTATGAGGAGTACGGCGAGAACTTCGTCAACATGCTCGACGGCGTCTTCGCCTTCGTTCTCTACGACACCCGCAACAACACCTACATGGCCGCCCGCGATGCCATCGGCGTCAACCCCCTCTACATCGGCTGGGGCAGCGACGGTACTACCGACGTCAACCTGCTAAACCCCTGTCACCACAAATTCTTCACGTCTCGATTGCGACTTACTTGGCATTTCTCCCCTCGCAGGCGCCGTCTGGATGGCGTCCGAGATGAAGGCGCTCCACGACGACTGCCCCAAGTTCGAGCTCTTCCCTCCGGGCCACCTGTACTCCAGCGCCGGCGGCGGGTTCCGGCGGTGGTACAACCCGGGGTGGTTCGCCGAGCTCGTCCCGGCGACGCCGTACCAGCCCCTCGTCCTCAGGGAAGCGTTCGAGAAGGTGACTGACTTAGTTTGGAATACCACATGATAATTGCTTTGGAGTACCACGTGATAATTGCTTTGTGTCTGATGGTGACCGACTCAGTGGACGGAACTGACAAAATGAACATGTGCTCTGCTTTTATTTTGTTTCAGGCTGTCATCAAGAGGCTCATGACCGATGTGCCCTTCGGCGTCCTCCTCTCCGGCGGCCTCGACTCGTCATTGGTCGCCTCCGTGACCAAGCGTCATCTCATCGAAACTGAAGCCGCTAAGAAGTTCGGAACTGAGCTACATTCCTTCGTCGTTGGACTAGAGGTTTTATTATTTGCTCATAACATCGCAGGCGTTTTTTGTCCTACTATTTCTTCTGCAAGAACCACGAGAAGCTGATGGTTTTGATATGTTTCTGGACGTTGCAGAACTCGCCTGATCTGAAGGCCGCTAGGGAGGTTGCTGACTTTCTTGGAACCATCCATCACGAGTTCCATTTCACTGTTCAGGTAAAAATAAGCAAACGAACTGTAAGGTTAATGCCTTCATGGGTTGACTCGGCTTGATCACTGATCAGACAATATGTAGCAGAATTGAACACTTGAAAAAAATCACACTTAAGTACTTAACTACAACCCCAGAAATTTGAGATATAGAAACTGGACTCCTAAGGATTCTTGGCATAATTGAACTTCTAACGGGAGAGCTGTGGGTCAGAACTGTGAGCAAATACAGAGTTGTGAGTACTGACGAGGTGATTCGTCATCTGGCATTTGTAGGATGGTATCGACGCCATCGAGGAGGTGATCTACCACAACGAGACTTACGACGTGACGACAATACGCGCGAGCACGCCCATGTTCCTGATGGCGCGCAAGATCAAGGCGCTCGGCGTGAAGATGGTGCTGTCCGGCGAAGGCTCAGACGAGCTCCTGGGTGGCTACCTGTACTTCCACTTCGCCCCCAACAAGGAGGAGTTCCACAAGGAGACCTGCCGCAAGGTGAAAGCGCTACATCAGTATGACTGCTTGCGCGCCAACAAGGCCACGTCGGCCTGGGGCCTGGAAGTCCGCGTGCCGTTCCTCGACAAGGAGTTCATCGACGTCGCCATGAGCATGGACCCCGAATGGAAACTGGTAAGTATGATATATCTGTCGTGAATAGCAATTTGTGCATTATCTACATGCTTGCTTTGATTTGCTCTGAATTTTCTGACATTTTCTTGTTCTTGGTGCAGTACGACCCTGATCTGGGCCGCATCGAGAAGTGGGTGATGAGGAAGGCGTTCGACGACGAGGAGGAACCTTACCTGCCCAAGGTACCAATGCCAGCACCTTCAGTTTCTTCAGATATCCAGCATATGCACATAGTGTTCTAAATTCTAGTACTTTCTGCAATATTCCCCTCCACAGCATATTCTCTACAGGCAGAAGGAGCAGTTCAGTGACGGTGTTGGCTACAGCTGGATCGATGGCCTCAAGGCCTTCACTGAACAGCAGGTAATTCACCAGCCATGTCAGCTCAGCGTGCATCGACCTTGTAGCTTCCTCTTTGCTCTGTTTTGTTCACTGTTCCGTTATCTTTCTTTCAGGTGACTGATGGGATGATGAAGAACGCTGCAGAAGTGTTCCCATACAGCACGCCCATCAACAAGGAGGCGTACTACTACAGGATGATATTCGAGAGGCTCTACCCTCAGGTGATTCATTCAGACAATAGCTAAACAACTCAACTGACGGATTCCAGTTGCAACGATTTACTGACGCTTGGCACGAACTATTGCAGGAGTCGGCGAGGGAGACGGTGCCATGGGGCCCGAGCATCGCGTGCAGCACGCCGGCGGCCATCGAGTGGGTGGCGCAGTGGAAGGCCTCCAACGACCCCTCCGGCCGCCTGATCGCCTCCCACAACTCTGCTACCCCAGCTCACGCCGGCGCTGGCGCCCACGCCAACGGCAACGGGAAGGTGCAGAACGGCAACGGGAAGGTGGCGAACGGGAATGGACACGTGAACGGCAACGGCAAAGTCACGGCGAACGGGAAAGCCAACGGAACTCTGGAATAACGCCGGCGTGGCCGGCGGGACTAAAGCTAGCCGTCGTCGATGGCGCTAGCCAGGACCAGCCGTCGTTGTGTACACTAGAGGATATGAATAGTATGTGTGTGTATCCTCCAAGGGTCCGACCGATGGCCCATGCCATTGGCGCGGCGGCCGGCGTTGTTGTTGTGTACTATGCGTTGTACGTTTCTTCTGTTTTTGTGTGTGTGTGTGCATGAGCGAGCGAGAGAGCCCGCAATCAAATGCAGCGAGCTATATATAGAGTATTGGTCGATCGATCCACCTTATATTTCCTCAAATTTGTAGAGCACTTCAAAAACAAGAAACAATTTCAATGAGCACAAATAGATGCAGCTCTAGCTCCAGACTCATATGATACTATGCTTGTGAGACCAAATGAAATATATGCCTCATTTGTGGCACGGATGATACTTTCTAACCAAGAAATGTGCACATGCCTTCAAATTTGTACATCGTTTAAGGTTAGAAAGTAACATCCTGCTACCAATGTGTGAACACATTTCAATCATCGGCAAAAATAGTGCAAATAGATGCCTCATACCAATGAACACCACAGGCAAAGGGATTGTCCGCAAACTAAGTCTAGTGTACAAGCAATATTGTTGCACACAGGACTAGAATTACGGCTAACCACTTCCTATGACTATGCCACATTACAATCATTGGCCAAAGGAGAAACTGGAGTCCAAGCATGATGCAAGCAAAACTATAAGGCCTCAAATCTTTGATCGCCACAATTGATGCTATTCAACCTAGTACAAGGCACAAGGAGGTGTGTTTGTGCTTTTCTACGAGGTTGCATAGCATCAAATGTGTTGCCAGTTGGTTCATGCATCATATCATAGGCCAAAGCAGTGAACAGATCACAGACAATCAAGGTACACAGTGCAAACATAGGATAATTGGCATCATTGAACAGATCAAACAACATATCATACTACATGGGATCTTTGAACAGATCACACACAATCAAGGTTCACAATGCAAACATAGGCAAATTATGCTACATTCAATGTCAGTTATCTTACATCACTCATCACAAATATCCCTAATCCTCTTCAGTTTATTCTTGTTCACAGAACCTAGTTTTATCAGGTCATACACGTCATACTCTAACTTTTTATTATCTTCCTTTAGTGCCTCTTTTTCTTCCCTCAGTACCTCTCTTTTGCCCTCTCACTCGTTCTTCATAGCCCGCAATGCCTCTCTTACTCCCTCACACTCCTCCTTCCTAGCCCGCAAGATTTGTGCTTGCGTTCTCTGCACGTTCTTCAACATAGCTACCTGATGCATTTAAAATGTATGCATGAACTTTGTAGTTTGTTGACACCTATTCCCACATATTTGCAACCTATATGATGTTATATCCATGTTTTATATTGATTTTTGGGGATTTACCAATGGCCCCCTTTATTTTGGATATAACCCTACATGACAGGAAAACCCTAGTTATTTGTGTATTTTTAGCTTTCAGAGACCTAAACGAAGTCCAATGGAGCTAGGATTTTGGGGCTGTCAATATTTCATCAAGAGAAGCATTTGAAGCACTTGGACCTCACATAAGGGCCTGGAGGGCCAAAAGACCCAGGTGGCGCGCCCAGTTAGGGTGGGCGCCCCACCCTTCTCTTTTCCTCCTCGGCAGTCTGATTCGCTTGATTCTTTCGCCCATGGACTCCGTCTAACCTAAAAACCTCTATATAAAGGACTTCCCGAGGCTTCCTCGAGAAGAGCGTCATAGAAACACTAAAACATCAAAATAGAGCCAGAACCAGTGAAGATTGGAGGGGGAACTCCGTCGGAGGGATCTCTACCTCCTCCAACATCTCCGCCATCACCACCATGATGAAGTGGGATCTCTACCTAGACTATGGGTTTGTGGCAGTAGCTTGATTTATTTCTCTCTTATTCTTCATAGATCTAGTACCATATGAGCTTCCCAACATGATTATGCTAATATATGTAATTCCTATGCGGTGGATCTTTGTTCTATGATTTGATATATGAGGTTGGAACCTATTATATGTAAGATGTATTGATAGATGCATATCATGCACCCCGTTCTTAAGTACTTGTTCTGATCCAACTTTTATGCAAGAACATGTGTGGGGAGAAGTGTCTATCAGATGGATTAGCATGGTGGTAGTGATTGAATAGTGACAACAAATTCAATATCTACTATGGTATTTACGTTTCTTTTGTTGCCTCACTAGGGATAAAGTGAATTCATGTGCTATAATTATCATGTGATAGCTTGATAATCTTGTTTGATTAAGGTAGCATATTTGTTTCTCAAACATTATGTTAAACTACTTCAGGCTAATACTCTGTTGATTCTAAATTTAAGATTGCTTGAAGTTTTCCCTTTCTTGAGAAGTATAAGAGAGATGTGCTGCATCATATCTATTTTAGGACGTGATCCCATATGAATGCTTATCAAACACATGTTGAAGTTCCACCAATATTATGTCTTTGATGAATTATTTTTGTACACTACAACTTAAAAAGAGAGTAGACAAGTGAACCCATGAACCCAATCCATTTTAAAACATAAGATTCACCTTTGCAACAAAATTATCACACTTTATATTTTCTTCCATTAATTATTCGAAAATACTTTCTTCACTTGCTGATGGCGTGTAACTCACACGTTCGTTGGGAACCCCAAGAGGAAGGTATGATGCGCACAGCAGCAAGTTTTCCCTCAGAAAGAAACCAAGGTTTATCGAACCAGGAGGAGCCAAGAAGCACTTTGAAGGTTGATGGTGGCGAAATGTGATGCGGCGCAACACCAGGGATTCCGGCGCCAACGTGGAACCTGCACAACACAACCAAAGTACTTTGCCCCAACGAAGCAGTGAGGTTGTCAATCTCACCGGCTTGCTGTAACAAAGGATTAACCGTATTGTGTGGAAGATGATTGTTTGCAAGAAAACAGTAAAACAAGTATTGCAGTAGATTGTATGCGATGTAAAGAATAGGACCGGGGTCCACAGTTCACTAGAGGTGTCTCTCCCATAAGATAAAAGCATGTTGGGTGAACAAATTACAGTCGGGCAATTGACAAATAGAGAAGGGCATAACAATGCATATACATGATATGATAAATATAGTGAGATTTAATCCGGGCATTACGACAAAGTACATAGACCGCCATCCAACCGCATCTATGCCTAAAAAGTCCACCTTCAGGTTATCATCCGAACCCCATTCAGTATTAAGTTGCAAAGCAACAGACAATTGCATTAAGTATGGTGCGTAATGTAATCGACAACTACATCCTTAGACATAGAATCAATGTTTTATCCCTAGTGGCAATAGCACATCACAACCTTAGAACTTTCTGTCACTGTCCCAGGTGTCAATGAAGGCATGAAACCACTATCGAGCATAAATACTCCCTCTTGGAGTTAAGAGTAAAAACTTGGCCAGAGCCTCTACTAATAACGGAGAGCATGCAAGATCATAAACAACACATAAATAATAGATTGATAATCACCATAACATAGTATTCTCTATCCATCGGATCCCGACAAACACAACATATAGTATTACAGATAGATGATCTTGATCATGTTAGGCAGCTCATAAGATCCAACAATGAAGCACATAAGGAGAAGACGACCATCTAGCTACTGCTATGGACCCATAGTCCAGGGGTGAACTATCACTCCGGAGGCGACCATGGCGGTGTAGAGTCCTCCGGGAGATGAATCCCCTCTCCGGCAGGGTGCCGGAGGCGATCTCATGAATCCCCCGAGATGGGATTCGCGGCGGCGGCGTCTCTGGAAGGTTTTCCGTATCATGGCTCTCTGTACTAGGGGTTTCGCGACGGAGGCTATTTGTAGGCGGAAGGGCAGGTCAAGAGGCGGCACGAGGGGCCCAGATGACAGGCCGGCGCGGCCAGGGCCTAGGCCGCGCCGCCCTGTTGTCTGGCCACCTCGTGGCCCCACTTCGACTCTCCTTCGGTCTTCTGGAAGCTTTGTGCAAAAATAGGACCCTGGGCGTTGATTTCGTCAAATTCCGAGAATATTTTGTTACTAGGATTTCTGAAACCACAAACAGCAGAAAACAGCAACTGGCTCTTCGGCATCTTGTTAATAGGTTAGTTCCAGAAAATGCGTAAATACGACATATAATGTGCATAAAACATGTAGATATCATCAATAATGTAGCATGGAACATAAGAAATTATCGATACGTTGGAGACGTATCAGCATCCCCAAGCTTAGTTCTCGCTCGTCCCGAGCAGGTAAAACGATAACAAAGATAATTTCTGAAGTGACATGCCATCATAATCTTGATCATACTATTTGTAAACATATGTAATGAATGCAGCGATCAAAACAATGGTAATGACATGAGTAAACAAATGAATCATAAAGCAAAGACTTTTCATGAATAGTACTTCAAGACAAGCATAAATAAGTCTTGCATAAGAGTTAACTCATAAAGCAATAAATCAAAGTAAAGGTATTGAAGCAACACAAAGGAAGATTAAGTTTCAGCGGTTGCTTTCAACTTATAACATGTATATCTCATGGATAGTGTCAACATAGAGTAATATAACAAGTCAATATGCAAGTATGTAGGAATCAATGCACAGTTCACACAAGTGTTTGCTTCTTAAGGTGGAGAGAGATAGGTAAACTGACTCAACAATAAAAGTAAAAGAAAGGTCCTTCAAAGAGGAAAGCATCGATTGTTGTATTTGTGCTAGAGCTTTTATTTTGAAAACATGAAACAATTTTGTCAACGGTAGTAATAAAGAATATGAGTTATGTAAATTATATCTTACAAGTTGCAAGCCTCATGCATAGTATACTAATAGTGCCCGCACCTTGTCCTACTTAGCTTGGACTACCGGATCTTCGCAATGCCATGTTTCAACCAAGTGTCACAAAGGGGTACCTCCATGCCGCCTGTACAAAGGTCTAAGGAGAAAGCTCGCATTTTGGATTTCTCGCATTTGATTATTCTCAACTTAGACATCCATACCGGGACAACATGGACAACAGATAATGGACTCCTCTTTAATGCATAAGCATGTGGCAACAATTATTATTCTCATATGAGATTGAGGATATATGTCCAAAACTGAAACTTCAACCATGATTCATGGCTTTAGTTAGCGGCCCAATGTTCTTCTCTAACAATATGCATGCTCCAACCATTAAGGTGGTAGATCCCTCTTACTTCTGACAAGACGGACATGCATAGCAACTCACATGATATTCAATAAAGAGTAATTGATGGCGTCCCCGAAGCATGGTTATCGCACAACAAGCAACTTAATAAGAGATAAAGTGCATAAGTACATATTCAATACCACAATAGTTTTTAAGGCTATTTTGTCCCATGAGCTATATATTGCAAAGGTGAATGATGGAATTTTAAAGGTAGCACTCAAGCAATTTACTTTGGAATGGCGGAGAAATACCATGTAGTAGGTAGGTATGGTGGACACAAATGGCATAGTAGTTGGCTCAAGGATTTTGGATGCATGAGAAGTATTCCCTCTCGATACAAGGTTTAGGCTAGCAAGGTTATTTGAAACAAACTCAAGGATGAACCGATGCAGCAAAACTCACATAAAAGACATATTGTAAACATTATAAGACTCTACACCGTCTTCCTTGTTGTTCAAAACTCAATACTAGATATTATCTAGACCTTAGAGAAACCAAATATGCAAATCAAATTTTAGCAAGCTCTATGTATTTCTTCATTAATGGGTGCAAAGCATATGATGCAAGAGCTTAAACATGAGCACAACAATTGCCAAGTATCACATTATCCAAGACATTTTAGAATTACTACATGTAGCATTTTCCAATTCCAACCATATAACAATTTAACGAAGAAGAAACTTCGCCATGAACATTATGAGTAAAGCCTAAGGACATATTTGTCCATATGCAACGACGGAGCGTGTCTCTCTCCCACAAAGTGAATGCTAGGATCCATTTTATTCAAACAAAACAAAAACAAAAACAAACCGACGCTCCAAGCAAAGTACATAAGATGTGGCCGAATAAAAATATAGTTTCAGGGAGGAACCCGATAATGTTGTCGATGAAGAAGGGGATGCCTTGGGCATCCCCAAGCTTAGACGCTTGAGTCTTCTTAATATATGCAGGGGTGAACCACCGGGGCATCCCCAAGCTTAGAGCTTTCACTCTCCTTGATCATATTGCATCATACTCCTCTCTTGATCCTTGAAAACTTCCTCCACACCAAACTCGAAACAACTCATTAGAGGGTTAGTGCATAATAAAAATTCACATGTTCAGAGGTGACACAATCATTCTTAACACTTCTGGACATTGCATAAAGCTACTGGACATTAGTGGATCAAAGAAATTCATCCAACATAGCAAAAGAGGCAATGCGAAATAAAAGACAGTAATCTGTCAAAACAGAACAGTCCGTAAAGATGGATTTTATTAGGCCACCAGACTTGCTCAAACGAAAATGCTCAAATTGAATGAAAGTTGCGTACATATCTGAGGATCATGCTCGTAAATTGGCGTAATTTTCTGAGCTACCTACAGGGAGATAGACCCAGATTCGTGACAGCAAAGAAATCTGGAACTGCGCAGTAATCCAAATCTAGTACTTACTTTTCTATCAAAGACTTTACTTGGCACAACAAAACATAAAACTAAGATAAGGAGAGGTTGCTACAGTAGTAAACAACTTCCAAGACACAAATATAAAACAAAATACTGTAGTAAAAACATGGGTTGTCTCCCATAAGCGCTTTTCTTAACGCCTTCGCCTAGGCGCAGAAAGTGTAACTCAAGTAACATCGAGAGATGAAGCATCAACATCATAATTTGTTCTAATAATAGAATCATAAGGTACCTTCATTCTCTTTCTAGGGAAGTGTTCCATACCTTTCTTGAGAGGAAATTGATATTTAATATTACCTTCCTTCATATCAATAGTAGCACCAACTGTTCGAAGAAAAGGTCTTCCCAATATAATGGGGCAAGATGCATTGCATTCAATATCCAAGACAACAAAATCAACGGGACAAGGTTATTGTTAACCATAATATGAACATTATCAACTTTCCCCAAAGGTTTCTTTTTAGCATTATCAACGAGATTAACATCCAAATAACAATTCTTCAATGGTGGCAAGTCAAGCATATCATAGACTTTTTTAGGCATAACGTAAATACTTGCACCAAGATCACATAAAGCATTACAATCAAAATCTTTGATTCTCATTTTAATGATGGGCTCCCAACCATCCTCTAGCTTTCTAGGAATAGAAGTTTCAAGTTTTAGTTTCTCTTCTCTAGCTTTTATGAGAGCATTTGTAATATGTTTTGTGAAAGCCAAATTTATAGCGCTAGCATTGGGACTCTTAGCAAGTTTTTGTAAGAACTTTATAACTTCAGAGATATGGCAATCATCAAAATCTAAATCATTACAATCTAAAGCAATGGGATTATCATCCCCAAGGTTGGAAAAAATTTCAGCAGCTTTATCACAAGCAGCTTCAGCAGCTTTAGCAGCTCATGTAATTTTGCGCGCTTTGCACTAGGAGTAGAAGCATTGCCAACACCAATTATTTTATCATTGATAGTAGGAGGTGCAGCAACATATGAATCATTAGCATTGCTAGTGGTGGTAATAGTCCAAACTTTAGCTACATTTTCTTTTTTAGCTAGTTTTTCATTTTCTTCTCTATCCCACCTAGCACGCAGCTCAGCCATTAATCTTATATTCTCATTAATTCTAACTTGGATGGCATTTGCTGTAGTAACAATTTTATTTTCAATATCACCTATTTAGGCATAACATTTTGATTTCAAAAGATCAACATCGAGGCAAGACTATCAACTCTAGAAACAAGAATATCAATTTTATTGAGCTTTTCCTCACAGATTTGTTAAAGGCAGTTTGTGTACTAATAAATTCTTTAAGCATAGCTTCAAGTTCCAGGGGTGTATTCCTATTATTGTTAGTAAGGAATTGCTCATCATAGAATTAGCATAACCGTTACCATTATTCATAAGGATATGGCCTATAGTTATTACTAGAACTTGTTCCGATAAGCATCTGTTCGTTGAAATTAATTATTTTTACATGAAGATTTACATCAACGATGTGTCTAATCTTGAGCAACCAATGAAGCTAATGGAACATTATTAGGATCAACATTAGTCCTATCATTCGCAAGCATAGACATAATAGCATCAACCTTATCATTCAAGGAAGAGGATTCTTCAACAGTAATTTACCTTCTTACCTTGTGGAGCTCTTTCCGTGTGCCATTCGTGAGTAATTAACCATCATATTATCAAGGAGCTTTGTTGCTTCACCAAGAGTGATGGACATAAAGGTACTCTCCAAGCAGCTGAATCCAATAAATTCCGCGAAGAAAAATTTAGTCCCGCATAGAAGGTTTGGATGATCATCCAAGTAGTCACCCATGGGTTGGGCAATTTTTAACCAGAGATTTCATTCTTTCCCAAGCTTGAGCAACATGTTCATTATCTAATTGTTTAAAATTCATTATGCTACTCCTCAAAGATATAATTTTAGCAGGGGGATAATATCTACCAATAAAAGCATCCTTGCATTTAGTCCAGGAATCAATACTATTCTTAGGCAGTAGATAGCAACCAATCTTTAGCTCTTCCTCTTAATGAGAAAGGAAACAATTTTAATTTTATAATGTCACCATCTACATCTTTATATTTTTGCATTTCACATAGTTCAACAAAATTATTGAGATGGGCAGCAAAGATCATCGTAACTAACACCGTAAAATTGCTCTCTCATAACAAGATTAAGTAAAGCGTGTTTAATTTCAAAGAATTCTCATCGTAGTAGCAGTGTGGAGCAATAGGTGTGCATAAGAAATCATTATTATTTGTGCTAGTGAAGTCACACAACTTAGTATTTTCAGGGTTGGCCATTTTAGCAATAGTAAATAAAGCAAACTAGATAAAGTAAATGCAAGTAAACTAATTTTTTTGTGTTTTTGATATAGCAAACAAGACAAGAAATAAAGTAAAGCTAGCAACTAATTTTTTTGTGTTTTGATATAATGCAGCAAACAAAGTAGTAAATAAAATAAAGCAAGACAAAAACAAAGTAAAGAGATTGAGAAGTGGAGACTCCCTTGCAGCGTGTCTTGATCTCCCCAAGCAACGGCGCCTGTAAAAGAGCTTGATGGCGTGTATTTCACACGTTCGTTGGGCAACCCCAAGAGGAAGGTATGATGCGCACAAGCAGCAAGTTTTCCCTCGTAAAGAAACCAAGGTTTATCGAACCAGGAGGAGCCAAGAAGCACGTTGAAGGTTGATGGCGGCGGGATGTAGTGCGGCGCAACACCGGAGATTCCGGCGCCAACGTGGAACCCGCACAACACAACCAAAGTACTTTGCCCCAACGAAACAGTTGAGGTTGTCAATCTCACCGGCTTGCTGTAACAAAGGATTAACCGTATTGTGTGGAAGATGATTGTTTGCGAGAAAATAGTAAAACAAGTATTGCAGAGATTTGTATTTCAAGATTAAAGAATGGACCGGGTCCACAGCTCACTAGAGGTGTCTCTCCCATAAGATAAAAGCATGTTGGGTGAACAAATTACAGTCGGCAATTGACAAATAGAGAGGGCATAACAATGCACATACATGACATGATAAGTATAGTGAGATTTAATTGGGCATTACGACAAAGTACATAGACCGCCATCCAACCGCATCTATGCCTAAAAAGTCCACCTTCAGGTTATCGTCCGAACCCCTCCAGCATTAAGTTGCTAAACAACAGTACAATTGCATTAAGTATGGTGCGTAATGTAATCAACAACTACATCCTCTGACATAGCGCCAATGTTTTATCCCTAGTGGCAACAACACAACACAACCTTAGAACTTTCTCGTCACTGTCCCAGTGTCAATGCGTGCATGAACCCACTATCGAGCATAAGTACTCCCTCTTGGAGTTAAAAGTAAAAACTTGGCCGAGCCTCTACTAGAAACGGAGAGCATGCAAGATCATAAACAACACATGTATAATAACTTGATAATTAACATGACATGGTATTCTCTATCCATCGGATCCCGACAAACACAACATATAGAATTACGTATAGATGATCTTGATCATGTTAGGCAGCTCACAAGATCCAACAATGAAGCACAATGAGGAGAAGACAACCATCTAGCTACTGCTATGGACCCATAGTCCAGGGGTGAACTACTCACTCATCACTCCGGAGGCGACCATGGCGGTGTAGAGTCCTCCGGGAGATGAATCCCCTCTCCGGCAGTGGTGCCGGAGGAGATCTCCGTAATCCCCCGAGATGGGATCGGCGGCGACGGCGCCTCGCAAGGTTTTCCGTATCGTGGTTTTTCGCATCGTGGGTTTCGCGACGGAGGCTTTAAGTAGGCGGAAGGGCGAAGTCGGGGGCTAACGAGGGGCCCACACTATAGGTCGGCGCGGCCAGGGCTTGGGCCGCGCCGCCCTATAGCCTGGCCACCTCGTGGCCCCACTTCGTGTGTTCTTCGGTCTTCTGGAAGCTCCGTGGAAAAATAGGGCCCTGGGTCTTCGTTTCGTCCAATTCCGAGAATATTTCGTTACTAGGATTTCTGAAACCAAAAACAGCGTAAAAACAGAACTCGGCACTTCGGCATCTTGTTAATAGGTTAGTTCCAGAAAATGCACGAATATGACATAAAGTGTGCATAAAACATGTAGGTATCATCAATAATATGGCATAGAACATAAGAAATTATCGATACGTCGGAGACGTATCAACATGCGGGTCCCATTTTGCAGCAGCGGTCTCAACATTTCCAAGGCGGCACAGGACCAAAAGAAAAATGAAGTAGCCAGAAATCAGGGGGTGAAAAAAATCCAAGAAAAGAAAGATTTCAATTGGGCCGCATCTGGACATCTGTGCCTTCGAACTATCCTCGCCGGGCCTTTTGACTCGTACAATTTCAGCCCACTCCAAAACAGGAAAGTTCGGATTTTTCTAAAAAAAACAGGAAGTCCTATGCTTCGCAAAAACACAAAACAAGGAGATTCAACATATAAGTTTGTTTATGTAAAAATAAAGATTTAATTTATCCGTTTGCAATAGCTCGTAGCGAAATACAATGTTTATTGTCCGCAAAATAATCAAGATATCACATGTTTCTTGTACGGGGAGGCCGACATCGGGGACCCATGAGCCGCCAGACGTCGTCAACGTTTTAAAGGCGGCAGGGGATGGAAAGAAAAATAAACCAAAAATCTGTTGGTAAAAAATACAAGAAAAGAAACATTTTTGTTCCGAGAGGATGACATGCGGGACTCATGAGGCAAGCAGCATCCTCGCCGTTTATTGTTCATAGAGGTTGACATGTGGGACCCGTGAGCCGCCAGCCGCCTCGAACGTTTTAAAGGCTGCAGGAGATCGAAAGAAAAAATAAGCCAAAAATCGTTTGGTCAACAAAATCCAAGAAAAGAAACATTTACCGTTCTGAGAGGATGACATGCGGGACCCATGAGGCAACAGCATCCTCAACGATTCCAAGGCGGCAGGGAATCAAAGGAAAAAGGAAATATCCCGAAATTAATTAGGGGTTCAAAATAAATCCATCAAAGGAAACTTTTATTGTTCACAGAGGATGACATGTGGGACCGACCTGCCAGCTGCGTCGTCATCGTTTCAAAGGGGGCAGGAGATCAAAAGAAAAAGGCAAATAGCCAAAATTAGGGGTCAAAAATAACTCCAAGAAAGGAAACTTTTATTGTTCGTAGAGGATGACATGCGGGACCCATGAGCCAGCAGCTTACTCAACGTTTCAAAGGCGGCATGAGATCGAAAGAAAAAGGCAAGTGACAAAATATCAGGAGCCAAAGATAATCCAATAAAAAAACTTTATTGTACATAGAGGATGACATGCGGGTCCCAATTAGCAGCAGCGGTCTCGACATTTCAAATGCGGCTTGAGATCAAAAGAAAAAGAAAGTTGATTGCACATAGAGGATGACATGCGGGTCCCATGAGTCAGCAGCTTACTCAACGTTTCCAAGGCGGTGGGATCAAAAAAAAAAGGAAATAGCCAAAAATCGAGGGTGAAAAAAACCCAAGAAAATAAACTTTTATAGCACATAGAGGATGACATGCGGGTCCCATGAGCCAGCAGGTTCCTCAACGTTTCAAACGTGGCATGAGATCGAAAGAAAAAGGCAAGTGACCAAATATCGTGACCCAAAAATAATTCAAGAAAAGAAACTTGAGTGTACATAGAGGATGACATGCGGGTCCCATTTAGCAAGAGCGGTATCACCGTTTGAGAAGCGGCAGGGGATCGAAAGAAAAAGGCAAGTGACCAAATATGAGGTGCCAAAAAAATCCAAGAAAAGAAAGTTTTATAGTACATAGAGGATGACATGCGGGTCCCATGAGCCTACAGGGTCCTCAACGTGGCATGAGATCGAAAGAAAAATGCAAGTGACCAAATATCAGGAGCCAAAAATAATTCAAGAAAAGAAACTTGATTGTACATAGAGGATGACATGCGGGTCCCATTTAGCAAGCAGCGGTATCACCGTTTGAGAGGCTGCACGGGATCGAAAGAAAAAGGCAAGTGACCAAATATGAGGTTCCAAAAAATCCTAGAAAAGAAAGTTTTATAGTACATAGAGGATGACATGCGGGTCCCATTTAGCAGACAGCGGTCTCACCGTTTGAGAGGCGGGCAGGGGATCGAAAGAAAAAGGTAAGTGACCAAATATGAGGTGCCAAAAAAATTCCAAGAAAAGAAAGTTTTATAGTACATAGAGGATGACATGCGGGTCCCATTTAGCAAGCAGCGGTATCACCGTTTGAGAGGCGGCAGGGGATCGAAAGAAAAAGGCAAGTGACCAAATTTGAGGTGCCAAAAAAATCCAAGAAAATAAAGTTTTATAGTACATAGAGGATGACATGCGGGTCCCATTTAGCAGCAGCGGTATCACCGTTTGAGAGGCGGCAGGATCGAAAGAAAAAGGCAAGTGACCAAATTTGAGGTGCCAAAAAACTCCAAGAAAAGAAAGTTGATTGCTCATAGAGGATGACATGCGGGTCCCAATTAGCAGAGCGGTGTCAACGTTTCCAAGGCGGCAAGGGATCAAAAGAAAAAGGAAGTAGCCGAAATCGGGGGTCAAAAAAATCCAAGAATAGAAAGAATTTTGGTTCATAGAGGATGACATGCGGGACCCATGATCCTGCATCGTAAACGGCTTGATCGGAGAGCGTTGAACGAGATGGCGCGATCGAGAAAAAAAAATGCCAGAGAGGCTGCCATCTGGGCCCTACATACCTCGGCGGCGAACCCGAGAATTCGAGATGCACCACGTCCCGGGCCACCATACGCAACGTTTTGGCCATTTTCGTCGGGCTAGGTGGCCTCACAAACGAGAAAAAAACGTTTTGACATGCACAACGGACAGACCCAAAATCGTCGGCCATGGTACACCAGCAACCACGGCGCGACTTCAACTTCGTCGGCCATGGCAACTTTTCTTGTAGTGTCACTTGTTACCAGTATAAACTACCACCAAAATTTCGAAAATATACCAAACATCGAAGGCCCCTAAGCACTCTCTGTTGGAACTCATATACAAACCGATGCCTCCCATGGGACCATCTAGGTTGGGTTTAAACAATGTTCGAAGGTCCACGGGTCCTGATACGATGTGCCTTGGTGGTTGAGCTAATAATAGGGGATATTGCTGACATCCGGTTGCGTTAAACATGTAAAGGTCATCATGTCGCATGTATTTTTTTGACAACACAGTACAACGAAGACGCTCACAAACACGTATGTACGCTCACCCCTATGAAGGCACACACGCACACCCTACCCCTATGAGCAGCTCTGAGGGACTGAGCCGGCAGATCTTGAAGTTGACGAAGTCACCACAGACGCCTTGCTTTTGACGGGCACATCACCTACCACTGAAAGCATAGTTCCGGTTAAATCCTGAAATAAATCCTGGTAAATGCAAACACCCATGCCAAGTCTAGGACTTGAACCTAGGTGGGTTGGTTCCACCACAAGGAAACTAGCCACGAGAGCCAAGCTCGGTTTGCATCATGTTCGCATGTCAATGAGCCAATTATTTCGTTACTTGCACCTAGACTGAAGAGTGAATGAACTAGGCTAGTCCCGTCGTAATTGGACGTGTTATGAAAGACTATGAACCAACGCCAATCGAAAAGCTTTTGATTTAGGCTTTCTATGAAATAAAACTGGTGATCCCATAAGGCAATCGCCCGAACGCCCATTGCTCTTGTTGGGTTTGTGTAGACGTGGCCCATGGGCCAGACCATCCTAGCCATTGTGGTGTCCTATGCGAATGATATAGCCAAACATGTCGAAGCTTCCATGGAGTGCACCACTGCTGGCGTGTAAGACACACGTCTGTTGGGAACCCCAAGAGGAAGGTGTGATGCGTTGTTGACGTCAGAAACCCACCGGCGGGTAGAGACGGGCAACACCGTAGAGCCGGGAACAACTAGGGCTGCGGCTGGCCCTAGTCCCTCTGAGCGACGGCCCGCAAAGCCTCCTGGTCGCACGCACCGATGTTTATCACAAGGGCGTGCCACCTGACCTATACCCGGTCAGGAAGGTGTGGATGATGCCTCGCTTAGTTTCCTGCAGGGCACACACGTAAACGTTAAATACGAGCCTCGATCGGCTCTCAGGTTATCCTGCGAATCGGCTCAAAGAGCCGATCCACCCATGATTCAGACGAGGTGTCCGAATATATGGTGGTCCTGCTTGATCAAGGTAAAGCTAATGAGATCTACGACGATGTGGGGTTTCACCGCATAATCGGATCATCCTACTCCAGGTTGGGCCTCGCGGCCACGCACGGTGATCGTAAGCCGATCCTAAACAAGGCCTAAAAACCAACACGAGGTTGATCCTCGGAACATCCTGCTTAGGGCCAACGAACGACACCCTACGTGCCGCTGGATCCTCCCCCTTCGTAAGGCCTAACTATTGCAGTATATTAAACTAATCCTTGTAGAACAAGGAGCAATCGTAACGGATCAGATCTACCAAACTATGATCAAGCGGGTGCCGCCCCTACGCCTAAGATAGGCGTAAGGGCGGCTAGACATGCAAGGGTTGCACTACGAAAGCATGCAGCATGAAGAACAATGCTAACCCTAACATGTCTAAGATAACTACGTTGCTCGCCATCAAAAAGGCTTCAAGTACGAGCAACGCGTGAACAACGTAGGTAGCTTGTGCTGCCTAGATCGCAAGATGCGATCTAGGCAGCATGATGCTTACCGGTAGAAACCCTCGAGACGAAGGGGTTGGCGATGCGCCGAGATTTGTTTGTGGTTGAACGTTGGTTGTTGTTTATTCCATAAACCCTAGGTACATATTTATAGTCCAGACGGACTTTCTAATGTGGACGTGCACTAAACCGTGCACGAGTAAGATTCTATCTCTAAACTAAGATGCGATCTAATATGTTACAGATACACGGGCAATTAAGCCCAACTTGGTATAAAAGGCCGATCCACGTATTCCTTCTATATATTTCTTCAAACCCATCTTGATCGCGGCCCACCTCTCGACTCGGTCAAATTCTCGGTGATAACACATGCTCCCCTGGTTTTGGAAATGACATTTCCAAAATCATTACGCTTTCTTTCGTCGGGTCATGTCATGGCAGAGCAGCAGCTGCCGCAGAATCCCCATCATGATGCCTTGCCCCTTCCACTTCTCCACGTGGCCGTAAAATTTTCCTCGTTGGGCAACACCTCCTCGGAAACTGCTGTGGCATTGAATCTCTCCCATATCCCCTTTATTTAACCGTTCTAAACAGCTTGCGTCCCCTTCGTCCTTCTCGCATTAGCACCAAAAACCCTCTGTGCCGCCATGTATTCTTCCTCTTCCTCCGAGTTTTCCTACGGGTCCGACTCCTCCCGCGAGACGCCGCCAAAAATTCGTGCCCCGGAAGACTGGGACGAGGAGAGCCATGCCTCCTCCATTTGGTCTGAGGACGACAAGTCCTTGACCAGCGGGGATGAAGATCTTCGGCTCCTCGCCGATGGGGAACTCGGAGCCCAAAAGTGAGGACGACCGCTCTCCCGGGACGGCTGCCCCACCTCCGAAGAAGAGGGAGAAGAAGACGACGACGACGACGACTCCCTCGAGGGCTACCCGCCAGCCGAAGCGCCTCCGCATGTGGTGGGACGACGACAGCGAGCGACGACGAAGACGGGGATGAAGCCCCCGTGGAGGGCTACGGGAGTAGCGACGAGGAGCCCATCGGCAGCAGTGCCGATGAGAGTTCTGAGGATGATGATGAGGGCAGTGATGGCCCGTAGACTAGGATCTAATAGTATAGGCCTAGCAGTAGTAGACTGGTCAATAGACCCTTCTTTTGTTCTTCCCTCCTTGAGCAATCGGCTCCCCATTGTAAGAAATCCTCATATTAATGAAGAATTCCCTTAGCTTGATTTCGCCGATTTCTTTCATGCTGAGTTTGTCGACTGTTGGCCTAATCCATGCTTAGTGACTGATGGCAACGCCCCAGTTTCGTGATAATCTGCGAGACGGGCCAATTTAGCCATCCCTCCAAGCTAGCCGGCTTCTGCCGATGACGATGACACAGCCGATCCTGGCAAGCTGGTGACTTGATCTTTGAGCAAGCGACTTTAAACGAGCCCTGGAACCGTCTTGGATGCTCAAACTGATGACTCTGTAACAGAACACCGCTCTCCAAACCAGTTGTGTCGCAGGGCTAGCCGATTCCAACCAAATCGGCTCCCTAGAGCAATGACCTTCAGGGCGAGCTTCCCCCCGAGTTTCTTCAGCTCTTCCTGCGCCTTGCCAGTTAGATCGGCTCCTTTCCTTTGGTGGATCTGATGTGCTCCATTCTTGACCTGATCTGCACGTCCAGGATGCTCTTGGCCTTGTCCTTGAAGAGAAGATCCGAGCTCTTATTTCTCTTGAATCGATGGCCACGCATCGGCTTCCATATCCTTAAGTCGATGTCTGCTGCATCGGCTGTGCTCGAAAATTTTCGAATTTTCAGATGTTTATTTTTTTTTTTTTTACGGCCGACTAGTGCATCGGCCCCCATATCCCAATACTCATCACCAAAGGATGAGACGCTTCTAGTTGCATATCCTCGTATTTTATCCACCTGGGTGCCCCCCCGAGCCGATTCTGTCAAGAGGATTGATGGTATCGGCCTCGTGGGATAACATGTTGAACCCAAGCGGAACGGTGGGTGAGGATAATTTTGGCCGATTGCCGGAATCGGCCTCCACGCTGTTTGCTCGGCGAAGGTTTTGTGATGTCCCTTCATAAATTTTTTGGGGCCGATCACAAGGATCAGCCTCGCCATGTTTGCTCATTGACGTGTTCTTGTTACTCGTTCGTGCCGGTAGATAAGACCAGCCCAATCTCTCGACTTCATCGTGTTGGCACGCTTGCCGTCGCCCACCTTGAATGCATCGTGTGATCGTGGAGCGCTAAGCTCTGCCGGAAGAACGAGCACCATGTGCGTGCCAGCCGATGCTTCATCATCGGCTTTCCTTTGCTTGGGGCGCCACTCCATTTTCCGTGGACGACCCTCTTCATCCAGGGTTCGCCGAACCTTTGCAGCCTGGTCAGGCCTTGCCTTCCTCAATGTATGCAAGTATAACCTCTCGGCTTCTTCCAGGCCGCGCAATCGTTGAACCCTGCGTTTCGGGAACGGCTGAGTCCGTCGTGGCACCACCTTGGCCGGTGGTACCTGTCTTCTTCTTCTCCCTCGTCTTCTCGAATCTTCGAGATCTTCCGACCGAGGGTACTCAGCTCGTTTGCTCGTGGCGGGAGAGGTCCTAAGCGCTCGAACACGGACACGTTGGCTGCCTCCTTCTTCTTCCGGTTGCATCTCGGGCAATTGCCGATTGTTGGCAATCGGCTCATTCCTCGAATCCCAGCAGGTCTCGAAGAAGGGACAATCCCAGTGCATGTCCTCGTCGCCTTGCTCCCTTGCCTTTCCCTTGGCACAACGCTCGTGCTCCTCCTCATCGCGACTCTGCCGACGATGTCTTCTAGCTTCTCTGGCCAGACGAACTCTTTCATCATCATCGCTGGACCGCCGGCGTTGGTCGTACTGACCCACATACTTGTTGAGGAGGTGATCAGAGAGAGGTCGCTGATATCTTATGTTCTTCACTTCTCCCTCTGTGACGTAGCGCTTGCCGTCTTGGCGGAGCCGATCGCGTGGAGCGGCTTCCTCTCGTATCTTTGCTATGAGAGCAGCTGCCCTCATCTCCATCCTTGCCGCCGTGGTGTCCAAGATCTACCATGTTGATATTGCACAGAAACCCGGCTGGCACCCTGCATGGCAAGCATACTCCACCATGTTTACGGCGGGGAAGGGGTGTGTGTCGACCTTCATGGCGTACTGGTTGAAAATTAGACGCCCGTTCTCTATCGCCGCTTGGATGTGCTGACGCCACACCCTGCAGCCGTTGGTGGCATGGGAGAGCGAGTTATGCCATTTGCAGTATGGCTTTCCATTCAGCTCTTGCGCCGTGGGGAACTTGAGACCTTCGGTATCTTCAACCGCTTTTCCTTGAGTAGGAGGTCGAAGATTTGCTCAGTCTTGGTCACGTCAAAATCAAATCCCCGGGTGGGCCTCGGTGGCTTTACCCACTTGCGGGACACGGGGTTCCTCCCCGAGTCCACTCAGCCCACCGCTACTTCTTGGTCTCCCGCAGAACTTCGTCTTCCTCTCGCATCGACCTGTGGCCACCGCACGCTTGAACTTGTCTTGGTACAGTCCGGTGGCGCTGTTCATATGCCGAAAGTTTCTGAACCATGTGCGCCAGCCGAGGGATAATCTGCTTGGGAGGCCGTGTCCTTGAGCTGTGTTGCAAGGCCTCGCTACCGCCAACTCGATCGCTTCCTTCTCATTTATACGAACCGAAAAGCATCGGTTCCTAAGATTCCTCGAAGCGCCGGATGTATTCTCGTCACAGCTTCTCCGCGCTTCGACGTAGTTGTGCTAGATCGGCAATGCTAGACTCGGAAGCTTCCGAATGGTACCGCTCATGGAACCGCTCTTCCAACCGCTTCCGTGTCCGGATGGAGTTCGGTGGTAGCGATGTGTACCACCCGAAAGCCGATCCCGTGAGGGACTGCGAGAAGAACCTCACGCGCAACTCATCTCGACGCCGAGATCGTGCCCACCTGTGCCAAATATCGGCTCACATGCTCGATGGAGCCGGACCCGTCCGATCCACCGAACTTTGTGAAGTCCGGGAGCCGATATTTAGGTGGCAGCGGGATCAGTTCGTAGCTGTTGGGGTACGGCTTGGTGTAGCCGAACGCCTTCCTTTTCGGCATCATGCCGAACCGATCTTTCGAATTGCACAAATCTGATCCGCCGAGATGGCCGAAGGTGTCGAACCCCGAAGATTCGCCGGGGTGGCATACTTGACCAGCCATGCTTGTTTTTCTCGGTTCTAAGCCAACCGCAGGAGCCGGGCTTCGGAGGTTTGTCGGGGCGGCGTACTTAGCCAGCCACGACCGCTTCTCGAGATCGGCTCCCGACGTTCCTCCCGCCGTTCCGCGAGGCCGCCGTTATTGCAGCCTGGTTCGAGAGCGCCAAGGCGTTGCTGTCTGGCACGTATGCGCACGCATATCCGTGCGGGACCTCCTTAGGTGGCTCAGGCAGGAATTGGTAGTCACTGGGATCACCACCAATCTTGTAGACGACGTATGCCGATGAGTTCGGCAGTTCCGGTGCTGCCCATGCGAACGGCTGGGGCTGGAGCGGCATCTCTCCTTTGAAAGTCCCCAGAGCCGGTCCCGACGGGGAGTACCGGTGACTCATGATTTCCCGAACGACGCGCAGAGCGACACGCTCCAATGTGTTCACCAGTGCTCTCGAGTGGCGGTGCAGCGAATGAGCCACCATGTAGTTGATCTCCCGCCGCAGCCGACCCGGTGCGTTCTTCCGACGGGGCGGACAGGTCCACTCCATCGAGCGCGCTTCGGTGTGAAACCCTTCCACCCGACGCCATGGGAGCGGGTTCGGTGGAAGGAGCCGATGAGTTCGGCTTCGAGGGTTGCCTTGATCTCGTCATGCTTCTTCTTGAGCTCATCGTGCAGATCCGCGTACGTGACCGGAGTGTCTTCCGCCATCTTGGATGTAGATGGCGATGTCGTGGATGTCGTCGACTCGTCCCACCGGGCGTGCCGTAATGTGTTGACGTCGAAACCCACCGGCGGGTAGAGACGGGCAACACCGTAGAGCCGGGAACAACTAGGGCTGCGGCTGGCCCTAGTCCCTCCGAGCGACGGCCCGCAAAGCCTCCCGGTCGCACGCACCGATGTTTATCACAAGGGCGTGCCACCTGACCTATACCTCGGTCGGGAAGGTGTGGATGATGCCTCGCTTAGTTTCCTGCAGGGCACACACGTAAACGTTAAATACGAGCCTCGATCGGCTCTCGAGTTATCCCGCGAATCGGCTCAAAGAGCCGATCCACCCATGATTCGGATGAGGTGTCCGAATATATGGTGGTCCTGCTTGATCAAGGTAAAGCTAATGAGATCTACGACGATGTGGGGTTTTCACCGCATAATCGGATCATCCTACTCCGTGTTGGGCCTCGCAGCCACGCACGGTGATCGTAAGCCGATCCTAAACAAGGCCTAAAAACCAACACGAGGTTGATCCTCGGAACATCCTCGCTTAGGGCCAACGAACGACACCCTACGTGCCGCTGGATCCTCCCCCTTCGTAAGGCCTAACTATTGCAGTATATTAAACTAATCCTTGTAGAACAAGGAGCAATCGTAACGGATCAGATCTACCAAACTATGATCAAGCGGGTGCCGCCCCTACGCCTAAGACAGGCGTAAGGGCGGCTAGACATGCAAGGGTTGCACTACGAAAGCATGCAAGCATGAAGAACAATGCTAACCCTAACATGTCTAAGATAACTACGTTGCTCGCCATCAAAAAGGCTTCAGCACGAGCAACGCGTGAACAACGTAGGCAGGCTTGTGCCGCCTAGATCGCAAGATGCAATCTAGGCAGCATGATGCTTACCGGTAGAAACCCTCGAGACGAAGGGGTTGGCGATGCGCCGAGATTTGTTTGTGGTTGAACGTTGGTTGTTGTTTATTCCATAAACCCTAGGTACATATTTATAGTCCAGCGGACTTTCTAATGTGGACGTGCACTAAACCGTGCCCGAGTAAGATTCTATCTCTAAACTAAGATGCGATCTAATATGTTACAGATACACGGGCAATTAAGCCCAACTTGGTATAAAAGGCCGATCCACGTATTCCTTCTATATATTTCTTCAAACCCATCTTGATCGCGGCCCACCTCTGACTCGGTCAAATTCTGGTGATAACATGCGTACAACAGCAAGTTTTCCCTCAGTAAGAAACCAAGGTTATCGAACCGGTAGGAGTCAAGGAACACGTGAAGGTTGTTGGTGACGGAGTGTAGTGCGGCGCAACACCAGGGATTCCAGCGCCAACGTGGAACCTGCACAACACAATCACAATACTTTGCCCCAACTTAACAGTGAGGTTGTCAATCTCATCGGCTTTCTGTAAACAAAGGATTAAACGTATGGTGTGGAAAATGATGTTTGTTTGCGAAGAACAGTAAAGAACAGAGTTTGCAGTAGAATGTATTTCAGATGTAAAAGAATGGACCGGGGTCCACAGTTCACTAGTGGTGTCTCTCCAATAACATAAATAGCATGTTGGGTGAACAAATTACAGTTGGGCAATTGACAAATAGAGAGGGCATAACAATGCACATACATATCACGATGACTACTATGAGATTTAATCAGGGCATTACGACAAAGTACATAAACCGCTATCCAGCATGCATCTATGCCTAAAAAGTCCACCTTCAGGTTAGCATCCGCACCCCTTCCAGAGATTAAGTTGCAAACAACAGCACAATTGCATTAAGTATGGTGCCTAACGTAATCAACACAAATATCCTTAGACAAAGCATTGATGTTTTATCCCTAGTGGCAACAGACATCCACAACCTTAGAACTTTCTCGTCATCGTCCCGAGATTCAATGGAGGCATGAACCCACTATCGAGCATAAATACTCCCTCTTGGAGTTACAAGTATCAACTTGGCCGAGCCTCTACTAGCAACGGAGAGCATGCAAGAACATAAACAACACATATATGATAGATTGATAATCAACTTGACATAGTATTCCATATTCATCGGATCCCAACAAACACAACATGTAGCATTACAAATAGATGATCTTGATCATGATAGGCAGCTCACAAGATCTAACATGATAGCACAATGAGGAGAATACAACCATCTAGCTACTGCTATGGACCCATAGTCCAAGGATGAACTACTCACACATCAATCCGGAGGCGATCATGGTGATGAAGAGTCCTCCGGGAGATGATTCCCCTCTCCGGCAGGGTGCCGGAGGCGATCTCCTGAATCCCCCGAGATGGGATTGGCGGCGGCGGCATCTCTGGAAGGTTTTCCGTATCGTGGCTCTCGGTACAGGGGTTTTCGCGATGAAGGCTATAAGTAGGTGGAAGGGCAGCGTTGGAGGGCTGACGAGGGGCCCACACCATAGGCCGAAGCAGGCCCCATGCAGGCCGCGCCGCCCTATGGGTACGGGCCCTCGTGGCCCCACTTCGTATGCTCTTCGGTCTTCTGGAAGCTCCGTGGAAAAATAAGACCCTGGGCGTTGATTTCGTCCAATTCCGAGAATATTTCCTTTATAGGATTTCTGAAACCAAAAACAGCAGAAAACAACAACTGGCTCTTCGGCATCTCGTCAATAGGTTAGTGCCGGAAAATGCATATAAATGATGTAAAGTGTGTATAAAACATGTGAGTATTGTAATAAAAGTAGCATGGAACATAAGAAATTATAGATACGTTTGATACGTATCAAGCATCCCCAAGCTTAGTTCCTACTCGCCCTCGAGTAGGTAAACGATAACAAGGATAATTTCTGAAGTGACATGCTATCATAATCTTGATCAATACTATTGTAAAGCATATGAGATGAATGCAGTGATTCGAAGCAATGGTAAAGACAATGATTAAACAACCGAATCATATAGCGAGAGACTTTTCATGAATAGTACTTTCAAGACAAGCATCAATAAGACTTGCATAAGAGTTAACTCATAAAGCAATAGATTCTTAGTAGAAAGCTTTGAAGCAATAGAAAGGAAGATATAAGTTTCAGCAGTTGCTTTCAACTTCAACATGTATATCTCATGGATATATCTCATGGATAATTGTCAACACAAAGTAATATGATGAATGCAAATAAGCAAGCATGTAGGAATCAATGCACACAGTTGACACAAGTGTTTGCTTCTAAGATAGAAAGAAGTAGGTAAACTGACTCAACATAAAGTAAAAGATATGCCCTTCGCAGAGGGAAGCATGGATTACTATTTTTGTGCTAGAGCTTTTCATTTTGAAAACATAGAAACAATTTTGTCAACGGTAGTAATAAATCATATGTGTTATGTATAAGACATCTTATAAGTTGCAAGCCTCATGCATAGATTACCAATAGTGCTCGCACCTTGTCCTAATTAGCTTGGATTTACATGGATTATCATTGCATAACATATGTTTCAACCAAGTGTCACAAAGGGGTACCTCTATGTCACCTGTACAAAGGTCCAAGGAGATAGATCGCATTTGATTTCTCGTTTTTGATAGATCTCAACTAAGGACATCCATACCGGGACAACATAGACAACGAGATAATGGACTCCTCTTTAATGCATAAGCATTCAACAACAGATAATATTCTCATAAGAGATTGAGGATTGATGTCCAAACTGAAACTTCCACCATGATTCATGGTTTTACTTAGCGGCCCAATGTTCTTCTCTAACAATATGCATACTCAAACCATTTGATCATGATAAATCACCCTTACTTCATACAAGACGAACATGCATAGTGATACGTCTCAAACGTATCTATAATTTCTTATGTTCCATGCTACTTTTATGATGATACTCACATGTTTTATACACATTATATGTCATTATTATGCATTTTCCGGCACTAACCTATTGACGAGATGCCGAAGAGCCGATTCGTTGTTTTCTGCTGTTTTTGGTTTCAGAAATCCTACTAAGGAAATATTCTCGGAATTGGACGAAATCAACGCCCAGGGGCCTATTTTTCCACGAAGCTTCCAGAAGACCGGAGGAGATACAGAGTGGGGCCACGAGGCGACGCCACACTAGGGCGGCGCGGCCTAGAGGGGGCCCGCGCGGCCCTAGCGTGTGGGGCCCCCGTGACGCCTCCTGACCCGCCCTTCCGCCTACTTAAAGCCTTCGTCGCGAATACCCCAGTACTGAGAGCCACGATACGGAAAACCTTCCAGAGACGCCACCGCCGCCAATCCCATCTCGGGGGATTCAGGAGATCGCCTCCGGCACCCTGCCGGAGAGGGGAATCATCTCCCGGAGGACTCTACACCGCCATGGTCGCCTCCGGAGTGATGTGTGAGTAGTTCATCCCTGGACTATGGGTCCATAGCAGTAGCTAGATGGTTGTCTTCTCCTCATTGTGCTATCATGTTAGATCTTGTGAGCTGCCTATCATGATCAAGATCATCTATCCGTAATCCTACATGTTGTGTTTGTTGGGATCCGATGAATATTGAATACTATGTCAAGTTGATTATCAATCTATCATATATGTTGTTTATGTTCTTGCATGCTCTCCGTTGCTAGTAGAGGCTCTGGCCAAGTTGATACTTGTGACTCCAAGAGGGAGTATTTATGCTCGATAGTGGGTTCATGCCTCCATTAAATGCGGGACAAGTGACGGAAAGTTCTAAGGTTGTGGATGTCTCGTTGCCACTAGGGATAAAACATCAATGCTATGTCTAAGGATGTATTTGTTGATTACATTACGCACCATACTTAATGCAATTGTCCGTTGTTTGCAACTTAATACTGGAAGGGGTTCGGATGATAACCCTGAAGGTGGAATTTTTAGGCATAGATGCATGCTGGATAGCGGTCTATGTACTTTGTCTTAATGCCCTGATTAAATCTCATAGTACTCATCATGATATATGTATGTGCATTGTTATGCCTTCTTTATTTGTCAATTGCCAAACTGTAATTTGTTCACCCAACATCTGTTTATCTTATGGGAGAGACACCACTAGTGAACTGTGGACCCCGGTCCAATTCTTTACATCTGAAATACAATCTACTGCAATACTCGTTCTTACTGTTCTCTGCAAACATCATCATCCACACTATACATCTAATCCTTTGTTACAGCAAGCCGGTGAGATTGACAACCTCACTGTCACGTTGGGACAAAGTAATTTGGTTGTGTTGTGCAGGTTCCACGTTGGCGCCGGAATCCCTGGTGTTGCGCCACACTACACTCCGCCGCCATCAACCTTCAACGTGCTTCTTGGCTCCTACTGGTTCGATAAACCTTGGTTTCTTACTGAGGGAAAACTTGCTGCTGTACGCATCACACCTTCCTCTTGGGGTTCCCAACGGACGCGTGTTGAACGCGTATCACATAGCAACTCACATGATATTCAACAAAGGTGTAATAGTTGGTGGCATCCCCAGAAACATGGTTACCGCTCAACAAGCAACTTATAAGAAATAAGATACATAAGCTACATATTCTTTACCACAATAGTTTTTAAGGCTATTTTCCCATGAGCTATATATTGCAAAGACAAAGAATAGAATTTTAAAGGTAGCACTCAAGTAATTTGCTTTGGAATGGCAGAGAAATACCATGTAGTAGGTAGGTATGGTGGACACAAATGGCATAGTTTTTGGCTCAAGGATTTGGATGCACGGGAAGAATTCCTCTCAATACAAGGCTTAGGCTAGCAAGGTTGTTTGAAGCAAACACAAGTATGAACTGGTACAGCAAAACTTACATAAGAACATATTGCAAGCATTATAAGACTCTACACTGTCTTCCTTGTTGTTCAAAACTCAATACTAGATATGTAGTTCTTTATTAATAGGTGCAAAGTATATGATGCAAGAGCTTAAACATGATCTATATGAGCTCAACAATTGCCAAGTATCAAATTATTCAAGACATTATACCAATTACCACATGAAGCATTTTCTGTTTCCAACCAAATAACAATGAACGAAGCAGTTTCAACCTTCACCATGAACATTAAAAGTAAAGCTAAGAACACCAGTGTTCATATGCAACAGCGGAACGTGTCTCTCTCCCAAACAAAAAATGCTAGGATCCGATTTTATTCAAACAAAAACAAAACAAAAACAAACAGACGCTCCAAGTAAAGCACATAAGATGTGACGGAATAAAAATATAGTTTCACTAGAGGTGACCTGATAAGTTGTCGATGAAGAAGGGATGCTTTGGGCATCCCCAAGCTTAGATGCTTGAGCCTTCTTAAAATATGTAGGGGTGAACCACGGGGGCATCCCCAAGCTTAGACTTTTCACTCTTCTTGATCATATTGTATCATCCTCCTCTCTTGACCCTTGAAAACTTCCTCCACACCAAACTCAAAACAAACTCATTAGAGGGTTAGTGCATAATCAAAAATTCACATATTCAGAGGTGACATAATCATTCTTAACACTTCTGGACATTGCACAAAGCTACTGAAAGTTAATGGAACAAAGAAATCCATTAAACATAGCAAAACAGGCAATGCGAAATAAAAGGCAGAATCTGTCAAAACAGAACAATCCGTAAAGACGAATTTTTCAGGGGCACTTAACTTGCTCAGATGAAAAAGCTCAAATTGAATGAAAGTTGCGTACATATCTGAGGATCACGCACGTAAATTGGCAGATTTTTCTGAGTTACCTACAGACGGGGCTACTCAATTTCGTGACAGCAAGAAATCTATTTCTGCGCAGTAATCCAATTCTAGTATCAACCTTACTATCAAAGACTTTACTTGGCACAAAAATGCAATAAAGTAAAGATAAGGAGAGTTTGCTACAGTAGTAACAACTTCCTAGACTCAAATATAAAATAAAAGTGCAGAAGTAAAATAATGGGTTGTCTCCCATAAGCGCTTTTCTTTAACGCCTTTCAGCTAGGCGCAGAAAGTGTGAATCAAGTAACATCAAGAGATGAAGCATCAACATCATAATTTGTTCTAATAATAGAATCATAAGGTAACTTAATTCTATTTCTAGGGAAGTGTTCCATACCTTTCTTGAGAGGAAATTGATACTTAATATTACCTTCCTTCATATCAATAATAGCACCAACAGTTCGAAGAAAAGGTCTTCCCAATATAATGGGACAAGATGCATTGCATTCAATATCCAAGACAAAAAAATCAACGGGGACAAGGTTATTGTTAACCGTAATGTGAACATTATTAATCCACCCCAAAGGTTTCTTTATAGAATGATCAGCAAGATTAACATCCAAATAACAATTTTTTAATGGTGGTAAGTCAAGCATATCATAGATTTTCTTAGGCATAACAGAAATACTTGCACCAAGATCACATAAAGCATTACAATTAAAATCATCAACCTTCATCTTAATGATGGGCTCCCAACCATCTTCCAACTTCCTAGGAATAGAAGTTTCAAGTTTTAATTTCTCCTCTCTAGCTTTTATGAGAGCATTTGTAATATGTTTTGTGAAGGCCAAATTTATAGCACTAGCATTAGGACTTCTAGCAAGTTTTTGTAAGAACTTAATAACTTCAGAGATATGACAATGATAAAAATCTAAACCATTATGATCTACATCAATGGGATCATTGTTCCCAATATTTTGAAAAATTTCAGCAGTTTTATCACAAGCAGTGAAAGCAGTTTTAGCAATTTCAGCAGTTTCAGGCAATTTTGCACGCTTTGCACTAGGAGTAGAAACATTGCCAACACCAATTATTTTAACATTGATAGTAGGAGGTTTAGCAACATGTGAAACATCATCATTACTAGTGGTGGTAATAGTCCAAACTTTAGCTACATTGTTCTCTTTAACTAGTTTTTCCTCTTTTTCCCACCTAGCATGCAATTCAGCCATCAATCTAATATTCTCATTAATTCGAACTTGGATGGCGTTTTCTGTAGCAAATTAGTTAATATCTTGATCTTCTTTAGGCATAGCTTTCAATTTTAAAAGATCAACATCAGAGGCAAGACTATCAACCTTAGAAGCAAGAATATCAATTTTATCAAGCTTTTCCTCAACAGATTTGTTAAAAGCAGTTTGTGTACTAATAAATTCTTTAAGCATGGCTTCAAGACCAGAGGGTACACTTCTATTATTGTTGTAAGAATTACCATAATAATTACCATAACCATTACCATTATTAGAAGGATATGGCCTATAGTTGTTACTAGAATTATTCCTATAAGCATTGTTGTTGAAATTATTATTTTTAATGAAGTTCACATCAACATGCTCTTCTTGAGCAACCAATGAAGCTAAAGGAACATTATTAGGATCAACATTAGATCTACCATTCACAAGCATAGACATAATAGCATCAATCTTATCACTCAAGGAGGAGGTTTCTTCAACAGAATTTACCTTCTTACCTTGTGGAGCCCTTTCAGTGTGCCATTCAGAGTAATTGATCATCATATCATCAAGAAGCTTTGTTGCACCGCCTAAGGTGATGGACATAAAAGTACCTCCAGCAGCTGAATCCAATAGGTTCCGCGAAGAAAAATTCAATCCTACATAAAAGGTTTGGATGATCATCCAAGTAGTCAGTCCATGGGTAGGGCAATTCTTCACCAAAGATTTCATTCTTTCCCATGCTTGGGCAACATGCTCATTATCCAATTGCTTAAAATTCATTATGCTACTTCTCAAAGATATAATTTTAGCGGGGTGATAATATCTACCAATGAAAGCATCCTTACATTTAGTCCATGAATCCATACTATTTCTAGGCAAATATAGCAACCAATCTTTAGCTCTTCCTCTTAAGGAGAAAGGAAACAATTTAAGTTTTATAATGTCACCATCTACATCCTTATACTTTTGCATTTCACAAAGTTCAACAAAATTTTTAAGATGGGCAGCAGCATCATCAGAACTAACACCAAAAAATTGCTCTCTCATAACAAGATTTAGTAAAACAGGTTTAATTTCATAAAATTCTGCTGTAGCAGCAGGTGGAGCTATAGGTGTGCATAGGAAATCATTATTATTTGTGCTAGTGAAGTCACACAACTTAGTGTTCTCAGGGGTATTCATTTTATTAGTAGTAAATAAAGCAAACTAAATAAAGTAGAGTAAATGCAAGTAACTAAATTTTTTGTGTTTTCTATATAGGGAATGCAAACAAGACAGTAAATAAAGTAATGCAAGTAACTAATTTTTTTGTATTTTTGATATAGAAAGCAAACAAAGCAGTAAATAAAATAAAGTAAAGCAAGACAAAAACAAAGTAAAGAGATTGGATGTGGGAGACTCCCCTTGCAGCGTGTCTTGATCTCCCCGGCAATGGCGCCAGAAAATATCTTGCTGGCGTGTAAGACACACGTCTGTTGGGAACCCCAAGAGGAAGGTGTGATGCGTACAGCAGCAAGTTTTCCCTCAGTAAGAAACCAAGTTTATCGAACCAGTAGGAGTCAAGGAACACGTGAAGGTTGTTGGTGATGGAGTGTAGTGCGGCGCAACACCAGGGATTCCGGCGCCAACGTGGACCTGCACAACACAATCACAATACTTTGCCCCAACTTAATAGTGAGGTTGTCAATCTCACCGGCTTGCTGTAAACAAAGGATTAAACGTATGGTGTGGAAAATGATGTTTGTTTGCGAAAAACAGTAAAGAACAGAGTTTGCAGTAGAATGTATTTCAGATGTAAAAGAATGGACCGGGGTCCACAGTTCACTAGTGGTGTCTCTCCAATAAGATAAATAGCATGTTGGGTGAACAAATTACAGTTGGGCAATTGACAAATAGAGGGGGCATAAAAATGCACATACATATCACGATGACTACTATGAGATTTAATCAGGGCATTACAACAAAGTACATAGACCGCTATCCAGCATGCATCTATGCCTAAAAAGTCCACCTTCAGGTTAGCATCCGCACCCCTTCCAGTATTAAGTTGGAAACAACAGACAATTGCATTAAGTATGGTGCCTAATGTAATCAACACAAATATCCTTAGACAAAGCATTGATGTTTTATCCCTAGTGGCAACAGCACATCCACAACCTTAGAACTTTCTGTCACTGTCCCGCATTCAATGGAGGCATGAACCCACTATCGAGCATAAATACTCCCTCTTGAAGTTACAAGTATCAACTTGGCCGGAGCCTCTACTAGCAACGGAGAGCATGCAAGAACATAAACAACACATATATGATAGATTGATAATCAACTTGACATAGTATTCCATATTCATCGGATCCCTACAAACACAACATGTAGCATTACAAATAGATGATCTTGATCATGATAGGCAGCTCACAAGATCTAACATGATAGCACAATGAGGAGAAGACAACCATCTAGCTACTGCTATGGACCCATAGTCCAAGGATGAACTACTCACACATCAATCCGGAGCCGATCATGGTGATGAAGAGTCCTCCGGGAGATGATTCCCCTCTCCGGCAGGGTGCCGGAGGCGATCTCCTGAATCCCCCGAGATGGGATTGGCGGCGGTGGCGTCTCTGGAAGGTTTTCCATATCGTGGCTCTCGGTATAGGGGTTTTCGCGACGAAGGCTATAAGTAGGCGGAAGGGCAGCGTTGGAGGGTTGACGAGGGGCCCACACCATAGGCCGGCGCAGGCCCCATGCAGGCCGCGCCGCCCTATGGGTACGGGCCCTCGTGGCCCCACTTTGTATGTTGTTCGGTCTTCTGGAAGCTCCGTGGAAAAATAAGACCCTGGGCGTTGATTTCGTCCAATTCCGAGAATATTTCCTTTGTAGGATTTCTGAAACCAAAAACAGCAGAAAACAACAACTAGCTCTTCGGCATCTCGTCAATAGGTTAGTGCGGAAAATGCATATAAATGATGTAAAGTGTGTATAAAACATGTGAGTATTGTCATAAAAGTAGCATGGAACATAAGAAATTATAGATACGTTTGAGACGTATCAACCACACAATCATTCGTGCGAACGTACTTTTATGTATGTCCTTTGAAACAAACTTCTTGGGTAGGGAGAGGCGAGATTCTTCGGTAGGGAGCAAACGGGCCTAAGAAATTGTTATCGCTCCCACGCCTTTGTCCTTATCTGAATCATCTCCGAAGCTTGCCACCGCTTTGCTTCTTTCCTCCTTTTCTGTTGATCCGAGATGCCGGTGAGGATTAAGGAGGCGAACTAGTTTGAGACGCATATTGGTCCAAAATCACCGCGAGGGTTCTACAGAGCCTTCAAGAGTGGGGGATCACTCTCAGGTGGCCTGGAAATCAATGAGCCATCGGGGCAGTGTTTTCACTTTCCCAAAAATAGGGAGGTAATTGTGTTTGCCTCCTTGTTTAGGTGCGGGTTTTCCCTTTCGGTGCACCCATTTCTCTAAAGGCAACTAAAATTTTGCGGAGTGGAGATCCACAATCGCCAACCTTTTGAGTATGCTTCAGGTGTCTTATTTCCTCATTGTGTGTGAATACTACCTCAGTGTGCCTCCTCATTTTGCGTTATGACGATGGTGAATCCATACTTAAGATGCAATGAGGGGGAGATTTTTATTATCCTAAGATTCCCATTGAATACCACAATTGAGGGAACGAATGGTTTTATGTCATCGATTAAAACGGTTGTGTCCAGCCTTTAGAGCGAAACCAAAGCTTCCATTCCTCCCGGGCGAGCTTTCTCCCTATTGAAAATTATGGAGATATTTCTCTTATGGGGAAGTTTTTGTCAGATAATATGCTGGGGGACTTGCTGGGGGTTGGCGTGTGGTCCATTTTCATCAAGCATCGAGTGCGACCAACCGAAATGAGGGTAAGGCCCATGTACGAGAACACCAGTTTTTCTGATCCTTCCCTTGTATATGTCGATCGTATTTCTGAAGCTGAGGTCTGCGCTGCGGTGGTGAAGATTTTCGGTAGGATGTCAAATCTGGGTAATACTCGGCATCCGATCGTCGTTTACCTGCCAAACCCTTGTCCTCATGTAATCCTTTTTCTTCATTGTTTGTTTGATACAGGTAGAATGTATCCATGAACTTTGTGGTTTATTAGGTCATATTGTAATATAATTGTATCTTATTTAGAGTTATTACCACAGTTTTTAATGATTTACGAGATTTTCTAGAAGATCCCATTATTTTGGTATTTAACTCTGGATTACACAAAATTCTCATGTTATTGTTTTTTACAGGACTTCGGAAAGAGCTAGGTCAAAGAGGATGTTTCTGAATTTTTGATACAAATCAAACGAGCCGAAATAGGACATCAGACTAGCTAGGAAGGCCTATGGTGTGGGCCCTAGTTTTGACCGCTCCATGTAGGCCTTCTGGAGCCTCGGGCATCTGATTGCCTCATTTTCATGCCATCGGATTGGTTTTGACCGAAAATCATCTATTTGTACCATCGAGGATTTTATTTCGCAATGGATGGAGGTGGTGTTGGAGATATGTCCGAGAGGCAATAATAAAGTAGTTAATGTTATATCTTAGTGTTCATGATAAATGTTTACACCCCATGCTATAATTGTATTAACAGGAAACATTAATACATGTGTGTTGTGTAAACAACCAGAGTCCCTAGTAAGCCTCTCGTTTAACTAGCTTGTTGATTAATAGATGATCATGGTTTCCTGATCATGAACATTGGATGTTATTAATAACAAGATCATATCATTAGGTGAATGATGTGATGGACACACACCCATAGTAAGCATAGCATAAGATCAAGTCATTAAGTTCAACTTGCTATAAGCTTTCGATACATAGTAACCTAGTCCTTCGACCATGAGATCATGTAAATCACTTACACCGGATGGGTACTTTGATTACATCAAACGCCACTGCGTAAATGGGTGGTTATAAAGATGGGATTGAGTATTCGGAAAGTATGAGTTGAGGCATATGGATCAAGAGTGAGATTTGTCCATCCCAATGACGGATATATATATACTCTGGACCCTCTCGGTGGAATGCCATCTAATTAGCTTGCAAGCGTGTGACAAGGTCACAAGAGATGACATACCACGGTACGAGTAAAGAGTACTTGTCGGTAACGAGGTTGAACTAGGTATGGAGATACCGATGATCAAACCTCGGACAAGTAAAGTATCGCGTGACAAAGGGAATCGGTATCGTATGTTAATGGTTCAATCGATCACTGAGTTATCGCTGAATGTGCGGGAGCCATTATGGATCTCCAGGTCCCGCTATTGGTTATTGATGGGAGAGGAGTCTCGATCATGTCTGCATAGTTCACGAACCGTAGGGTGACGCGCTTAAGGTTCAACATTGTATATTAGATATGGAATATGAGATGGAGACCGAATGTTGTTCAGAGTCTCGGATGGGATCCAAGACATCACGTGGAGGTCCGGAATAGTCCGGATAATAAGATTCATATATGGGAAGTCATTTTCAGGGTTACCGGAAAAGTTCAGGATTTTTCGGTATTGTACCAGAGGTTCTAGAAGGTTCCAGAGGGTACCATGGTGGGGCCAACCTATCCCGTACGACCAACATGAACCGGAGGGGTCGCATAGGCCCACATGGGCCAGGCACACCAGCCCCCCAAGGCCCATGTGGCTAGATTAAGTGGATAAGATCAAATCCCTTGAAAATAGGGACTTAACTTAGGGGGGAGTTCCCCCACTTGATTTGGCCGACCCTAGGTCTTGGAGGAGGGTCCAAGGCAGCCCCCACGCCTATATAAGAGGGAGGGGAGGGTTGGGGCGCAACACATAATTCCCCAAACCCTAGCCGCCCCTCCCCCCTCCTCCTTCTTCCTCTGTAGGCTTGGCGAGCCATGCAGGAATTTCTCCTCCACCACCACCACCACACTGTCATGCTGCTGGGATTCCGAGGAGATCTACCACACCTCCGATGCCCGCTGGAATGGGGAGAGGAAGGACTTCATCGACACCGTACGTGCGACCGAGTACGGAAGTGCTGCCGGATTGCAGCACCAGAACGATCGTCTACATCAACCACGAGATCTGATCTCGTTTAGGCTTTGGATCTACGAGGGTTAGTCTCTCTTATTTCTCATTTCTCCGATCTTCATAGAGTAGATCTTTTGTAACACCCCAACTTTTTCAACCTTGATTAGTTGTCCTTATTTCAAAAATCAGGGGGAACAAATTTTTTTTCTATAGACTAATTAAGGTGAATTGCCTTGATCTGTTGGTAGATGAATTGTCTTGATTTGCTTGTTGAATTTTGTCTTGAGCTACCTCATAGAACGACACCCCTAGTGGTTAAACAAGCAACTCACCAAATAAAACACATGTGTGGCTTAGGAAGGATTGTTTTCCTTCTTACTACATCAAACCTCTCTCCTGATGACAACATGGGTGTGCCATCTTGATTTTTCTCTTTGTGGTACAAGATAGCTCAATCATCCTTAATTCACAACTTGGTGATCTCAATGCATGGATCTCATCTGTGCATCTCCCTCTACAATTTCCACATCCTGCATGTCTCATTCTACCCTTGCATCACATATATTCAACTTGATCTTATACCCTATCAAATGATTCAACTCTAGATCACTTCCTTCACTTTTACCTCTTGTTTTTATTCAAGTTTAATCTTCACAAAACTAAGAGTGGGAATGATGGATACATTTTGTAGCCACCATCTACCCTTGAGAACATTCCTCCCTAAATTAGTTTCCCTCCTCAAAAATCCTACAGTTTTCCTTCTCTAGTTTTGATCACAAAACTACTTCTAGTTTTATTAAAACATTCCAAGATTTCTCTTCAAAGAAAACAAGGAACTAAAATGGGTTTTGTTTTTCATCCCATTTCTACCAAGTATTGATTTATAAAACATTATTTCTATTTTGCTTTGTTTTAACAAAAAGCTTGTTTATGGTACCCATACCATTTCTTGTTTCCCTCTTGATTATTTTACATTTGAGAAAAACTCTACCTAACTTGAGAAAGCAAGTAGAATATTTTGAACTCCCATGTTCCAACTAGTTTTCTCTCAACCTTTTCAAATTCCATTTCCACTTGGGTTCTTTCCCAATTGTCTCTAGACAATTGAGGCGTGTCCCATACCTTTGAATTAAACTCTTTTTCAAATGGCAACTCTTGCACATCTTATGCACATCTCTGATCCACCACATTGTATCCCCTCCATCCTCCAATTTTTGATCAAATGGATGATCATTTGATATTTTCAAATCACTCCCAATTTAACTCTTATTTGAAGAACAAGTTATATCTCATCATACCCATCTCAATCCTCTATTCTTTTCCATCATCACCCTGACCTCATGAATTGGTGATTTCTGCCACCATATTCATCCTTGTGAGTACATGGTTACTTCACTCACCATGTCTCTTAGTCTTGCTCTATAATTGTCTAAACCACCATCACCATACCATTTACCTTGACATGCACATGCATTGTTGCATGTGGTCCATCCCAATCCTTCCAAAATTGAATTCTTATAAAAGCTACTAATCATCAAATATACCTTGGGAACTATCTTCATCATAAGTTGGTCTCAACCAAAGTGGTGGAGATTATTCTCATGGCACATGTCACCTTCATACTCCTTTTTATCTATATGTATCTACTCCTATTTTTATCATCATCAAAGTCACTCTTTGACATTTTTCTCCTCAATATCATGCACATATCTATTCACATGGATGTTGTGCCTCTCCCTCACATTGTTCACTTGTATTTGGCAAGAATGGAGCCGGCCAATTGTGTTGGCATGGAAATTTCGGCCAGCCACTTTCCTCCTCACTTTCTTCTCTTGCAAGACTTGCCTCTCAACTACTCCAACAATTAAATGGGCAGCCACCCATCCTAGCCAATCAAAAAGGAGGCAGCCAACCCCCTCTCCCTCTATAAATGGCCCTTGGCCGGCCACCTCCACTCCTCTTGCTCTCATTTTTCTTCTCTCCACTCACTCCTCCACCTTATCTACTCCCTCACACTCTTCTCCTACTCCCCCCACGAAAATGCAGCTCCACCTAGCTCCCATGGCCGGCCATGGCCATGGAAAGAACTCCAAGAGGAAGCTCCCTCCTCCCTCAAGCTCCTCCTCACCATGAGAGCCTCCCTCTCCTTCTTCTCCTCAACCCTAGATGGTTTTCTCTCCTCTTCCTCTTCCTCCATTGCTAAGATTGGATCTTGATGCAGGTGCATGTTGGTCCAAGCATGGAGAAGCTTGAGCTATCCTCAGATCTGAAGTTCTTGAGCAAAGTTCGTCCAAATCCCTGCAGTAATTTCTGCTATCTTGCTGTTTCAGATTCTGGTACGAACTTGTAAAATCCACCAAATCTCGTGTGCAGATCCAAATCGAGTGATTCAAAGTTCCGCGGATAGGTATTCAAAATATCTACAGCTTGGCGTTGGTTTCATCCTCAAATGCGTTACAGATTCTCCCTGGTAAATAAAGTTCTGGAAACATGCAGATTCAATGTTTGTTAGATTTGTTCCGTTTTACAAAACCTTTTTGAGCAAACTCAACTGCCGGTGAAAGCCCTCTTCAATACCTTGATTTTGGCGGTGGTTTCACTTCGATTGATCTCCTGAAACCGAAATGGTTCACAGATCAAGATCTGGACAGATCTGGCTTTGTCGAATTAAACCAGGAGCTTGGGAACGAATTTTTGAATGAAACAAATTGGGTAAGAACCAGCTTTTCAATACCTTTCCGATGCAGATGACCTCATATTTTTATGAGTCGTGTACGATTTGTGGTGAATTAAACTTGTTCTGTGTATTCTGCAGACATGGCTGTTAGCTTTTAAATCACGAAAAATCCATTTTTGAACCTAATTGAGTGATTCCAGTTCTATAGGACTACCGAATGTTTTCTTAATCTTCTCAAACAAGTTTCAAACCGTTATCTATTGTGTAACTCTAGAGGTAAAGCAAATGGTATAGACGTGCAGTAATCTTGTCAATCCATTTGTGAGAGTTTCAGAAACAATTTTAACCCAAATCCAATTGTGTATGCCTCTCTGTTTAAATACCTTTCAAATGCCAGTGGTACCATATTTTTAGGATTTTTCTATGATTTATGGCTTACAGATCTTGTTTTCTGTACAGTCAGATTCAAACAAATTCCTAAATTTGTAGGTTTAATATTTTTGAGTGAATCCAATTGGGTTAGTCTTGTATTAGCACTGGCCATCTAGGAAAAATAGTGTTAGTCTCTGTTCATGCATTTTTGTTACTGTTAGTAATGTGTATGTGTGACATGGGTTGTTGTAGCAAAACTTTTTGGTTTATTTGGAAACCTTAACCACCTCTTTGCATTAAAAATTGGTCAACCAATGTTTTATTCTTGCAAAACAAAACCTCTGCAACTTAACCTTAGTTCTATTGTTGGCTTAAGTTTTCCAATGATGTGGAATATTGTTTACTTCCTATTCTTGTGTAGTGTTATGTAAGCTTTATAAAATAGAGAGAATGATTTCCCGCTTTTCCAAAAATGTTTCAAATTATAATATGAACGTTTGTGATGCCAAACTAATGCACTTGTCCTCTTTATGATGTTATCTACCAGGGGATATTTGGTTTATGCCATGGTGATAACCGAGAGAGGCAATTGCTAAGCATGGTACTCTCATACCTTTATTAGGTAAATAAAATGGCGTTTCTTCTAGATGCTTTGTAGTATCTATATGTCCTTAATATGTTAGCCTTAGTAGAGTGGTTAGTTTTTGATTGATGCTTGTTGCTTATTTTTTTGTTGGTGCAATGTGTTTGATTGTGTTCCTTTTATATTTTCCGACGATAGATGCGAACGATTCCTGGAGAAGAAGAAGTGGATCGGACAAGGATTTTATTTATATTGTTGGTATTCTTATATTGATGAAGTTGAAGAAGTCCAGGGACAAATAAGCCAAGGCAAGCCATTTACTTTGACTCCTTGATTATCCATGTTCTTGGTTGAGATCCTTCTATCCTTGGTCTCTTGATTTCTTGTGTTTCCTTGGGTTTGCTTAATTTGATTCTTTTACATACTTGCTACCAAGTGTGTAATGTCCCCTCTCGATATTTTGCGTACTTACTCTAAGTATGTGAATCACATTTCACCGCCTTTTGACATCCTAATTCTAGTAAACACTTGGGATAATATCATTAAAATTGCCCTACTTTTTGATTATCTCCATTCATGCTCAACTGGAGTATGGATGCCTTTGACACCCTTCATGTTATGATGGCAATCATTATGCTATTACATCTTAGTTCACACATAAAACTTTAGGTTGGGAAAACCCTCAAGGTTTTACCTTGTTGTAAAAGTTTTTGTTAAAACCTTGGGTATAATGTTATTCCCAAGTGAGAAATTGAGAAAGGAAAGGATTTGGTAAAAATGATGGGGATGAGAAAGTGGTTGGGATATTACGAAAACTTTGGCGCCTAAGTACTCACCCATGACAACAAACTAGCGCAACCACATTACTCCAACATGGGCACGGGGCTTAGCTCGACGTTCGTTCTCTTTAGCATGAGGCACCGCACAACTATACAAGGGTACGGTTACCCCCGAGTCCGGATTGTCGAAGTTGGGACAATAGTATAACGGGAGGCCTTCTGGGCTGACCCGTCCGGAAGACACTATGGGTCTCCTGGCTTGGCGGTGGAGCCACGCTCAAAAGGAGGTGAGCTGCCACGGTGCCGGGGAGGTACATACTCCATAGGGTAGGACCTCTTGCTAATTAGAATGGGCGAAAGGCTTCGACCGGTTATCCGATACCCACATACTTTCGTATGATGGCCCGGGGATGATCCCGGCGGATTTATCAGATCTTGTGGGGAAAGTGTGCAAACTCTGCAGAGTGAAATCTATTCGAATAGCCGTGTCCGCGGTCATGGACGGTTGGAATGGCTGTTGCTTAGCCTGATGTGTTTTGTTTATGAAAATGTTTGACAAAGGAAAGAAACGGGATTTGTGTTGGAGTACATGGAGTACTGGAAAAAATGGTTGTTGACCACAATGAGGTGGTCGGAAAAAGGATTGATAAAAATTGGGTCTACCCTTCCTAAGTGTTTATGTCGTGAAAGATCCTTCTAAATGAAGTCAAGTAGTGATGTCTTAGATATATTCTCTCATCTCCTTCACCCATGAAGTTGAGATGCTAACTCCACTAAACCACTTCTTCTCTTCTACATAACATATTCTTGTTATATAAGTGGTCATTCCCTCTTGATCTCCTAGTTAGTCCTCGGTACCTTGTTCTCCTTGTTATGTTACTTTGTAAATGGTTTGCGAGTACAATTCAAAATGTACTCACGGCTTTGTCCCCGGCTATTTACTTGGCCGGACCTGGAGGACTTCGACAGATGAAGAAGGAGTTGACGACGTCTATGCGAGCTAGGAACGCCTTCCCGGCCGCTTGCTCGTAGGGTTATGGCAGTATGACTTGGGTACTGCGCTCGTTGAAGTGATGATGCTACTCGATGTTTAGTTAGGCCCTTCGAGGCTATTATGTAAGTATTGGTCATGTGACCATGTTGTAATTTTCTTATTCCGCTTTGTAATGGATGGTGTAATTTGATATCAGTTCGGTTATGTGTTCACGGCACACTGATCATGGGAACGTGAACGGTATACATAACAGGGTATTTCGGACAGCTAGTCCGGGGTCCCCACATCTTTGCTTTTCCTAGATTGGATCTTGGTTTTGTTCTTCTTCACAGTAGAAAATTTTGGTTTTTTATGCAACAAACCCATCAGTGGTATCAGAGCCGTGTCTATGCATAGATCTGTTGCACGAGTAGAACACAATGAGTTTGTGGGCGTTGATGCTTTTGTTGTCTTTAGTTATGTGTACTTGATCTTGCGCGATGGTGGGATGAAGCGGCCCGGGATAACTTTACATGACCGCGTCTCATGACACTTGCTCCACGCTTGACATGCAACTTGTATTGCATAAGTGGCTTTGCATGTGTCTGTCTCTCTCAACATAGTTAACATTCAATTTAATCTTTCTATTGACAACACTAGTATCACCATTGTGGTTCATGTTCGTAGATAGATTGGATCTTACTCGAAACCCTAAACCACGTAAAATATGCAAACCAAATTAGAGGCGTCTAACTTGTTTTTGCAGGGTTTGGTGATGTGATATGGCCATGATGTGATGATGATTATATATTTATATTTGATGTATGAGATGTTCATTATTGTATTATTGCAACCGGCAGAAGCCTAATGGTTGTCTTTAAATTTGTTAAGACCTGTCATCAAGTAATAGCTTTATTTCAAGTAGTTGTTATAGTAGCTATAAGTGATGGACAACCATGAAGCGGCACCATGGACCTTGGTGCAATGATGGTGATGATGGAGATCATGCTCATGTGCTTTGGAGATGGAGAACAAAAGCATAAGAAGAAAGGCCATATCATATCACATATTTTGAATTGCATGTTATGTTAATCCTTTATGCATCTTATCTTGTTTAGATCGCGACAGTGGCATTACAAGATGATCCCTCACATTAATATCAAGATAATAAAGTGTTCTCCCCTCGTATGCACCGTTGCTAAAGTTCGTCGTTTTGAAGCATCTCGTGATGATCGGATGTGATAGATTCTACGTTCACATACAACGGGTGTAAGCCATGTTGCACACGTGGAAATACTTGGGTTTGCTTGACGAGCCTAGCATGTACAGACATGGCCTCGGAACACAGGAAACCGAACGAGTCATATGGATGATATAATCAACATGTTGATGTTCACCATTGAAGCTACATCATCTCACGTGATGATCGGATTTGGTGTAGTGACGATGGATCGTGTGACACTAAACAACTATGAGGGATGTTGTATTAAGTGGGAGTTTATTAGTAATTAGATTAAAACTTGAACTAATTATCATGACCATATTCTGAATAGTATTTTGGATTAAAATTTTAGAATTGGCATCCGTTATCTACCATGCGCTAGTCTTGTAATTGAGATAGAAACACTGTTAAATCTGAGAAGTAACTTTACGGACTGGTACCATATTTCTAAAGAATCAAGAAATGATTAAGTCCTATTGCAAACTTTTGGTAAACCTCACGTTGCTGATTCAAAGAGCAATGGTTTCAATTAATTAGTACCTAAAATCATCTTATCTCCGTGAAACTTGAAGTTCAAATCCGTTTGAAAAGTAAGGATATGAAAATTTTGTTTTCAGAAATAAGCGAGGTATGAGATATATGTGATATCTAAGACGTTATTGCAAGATGATAGAATATAATTTAGTGAAACTACATGAACTCATAAGTTTTATGGGAATGTACGAAGGTTGAAGATGCTAGGCATCCTGATCCTCCAACTAGCTGGGCACTAATGATATTCGCATATCCATGAAGTGATCATCCCTAGTATGCACCGTTGCTAAGACTCGTCGTTTCGAAGCATCACGTGATGATCGGGTGTTATAGATTCTACGTGTGCATACAACGGGTGCAAGCCAGATTTGCACATGCGAATACTAAGGTTAAACTTTACGAGCCTAGCATGTACAGACATGGTCTCGGAAAGACGTCATGATTTGATGGATGGAAATTATGAGTGAAATTGTTCATCACATTAAAAGGTTATTAATAGTGAAATCCGGAACACTTGTCATGTGATGATCAACTTCAAAGTAAGAACCTCAAGGTTTAAGGTTATTTTACCAACGGACCTAGAAGTTATTGATGGTAAAGTGTTTTCTGAAAATGAGGAAAGCTAAGAGAAACTACAAAAAAAATTGGCAGAAAGAAAGAAAAGACTAGAAAGTCTAGCTCGGGTGTATATAGATGATATACAAGTTATGAATGTATTCTTTGTTTGGTCACAGAATGAAATTCTTAGGTATTTGTACCATATTGGTTGGTATGAGATGTCATACAACACAAGGCAATAAAATAATATTGGGATTTCTATTTCCGTGCCCTCGGGTCCTTAGTTGTGCTCAGTTTTTCCCAGCTCCTTAGTTTTTCCTCAGTTTTCTCCAAGACCTTGTCTGAAACCATCACATGTGCTGTAACGGCCGGTTGCCCGACGGTTGACCGTTATCTTCTGACTAGTGGGGCCACATAGAGCCCGCAAAGACACGTCGGACCATCCATCTTTGTTTGACCGTAAGCATCGCTGTATCCCTGACCAAAACGCGAAAGAGTGAGGCTTCGGTATATCGAATGACAAGTGGGGCCATGACGCTGATACACGGGGCAATACACGGGTAGCATTAGATTTTTAAACGGAGCTCTACAGCGATGGCACGGAGGAGGTGGCCTGGGGGGTGCCGAGATGAGATTGACGTCCACAAAGAACTGCATGAGGCGAGACCAGACGCATTAGATAGATATGAACTAGACGCGTTTAACCATGCAAAGAAGAGAAGAAATGGTCGACGACATCGACGACTACCTCAAAACTTTGACCGACCGTGTCGGACACGAACGCGAGCAATGTAGAGAAAACTAGTGTCTCTCCTTTCTGGCGTGTATAGATGGGTGCTAGCAGAGTGTGGTGGCGAAGGGAAAGACCTCACGGTGGTCTGTGGCGTCCAGCATAGCGGGGCGGCGTGGCCGTGCCCACAGCGGCGTGCATGCATGTTCGGCATTGGCATCAGCATGTACGTTTGGCATTGGCCTCGGTGGTATCTCTGGTGTGTCAGTGATCGAATGAGGGGACGGGATTGAGGGTGTATCTCGACGGTGACCTAGCAGTGGCGGCAAGCATAGCCGTTCTGACCATGCCGATATCGGCATCGGCATCGTTTGGAGGCTGTGGTGCTCGAATCAAGGTTGGGAAAACTTTTTTGACACTTTTTAGATAGGGTTCCTTGTTGTTACACGTATGACATCATGTATGGCAAATATTGGGTCATTTGGAGATGTTCGAAAAAATCACTTTGCTTAAGCGCATGCCGTTTCGTCTCACTGAAACCAGCTTTTCTAACAAGGTGATTTTTTCTACCTTCTCTAAATAACTTCAAATTTTATACAGATGATCTTCTATACATAGATAGATAGATTGTTTCATTTTTATATTTTTCGAAATTTTTATTTCCCTTTATAATACCCAATTGATTTTCAGGTCAAAACCTCGAAAAACAGCATCATGTATGGCATCATTTTCACCCTAAATTTTAAATTTTGTGAAACTTTCCCTTTTAGATATTCCTTGTTGTTATAGGTATGGCATCATGTATGCCAAACTTGGTTAGGTCTCACTGAAACCAGCTTTTGTAATAAGTTAGGTTTTTTCGACCTTCTAAAAAGGGATTTTTTCTACCTTCTCTAAATGACCTCAAAAATCATACAGACGATCTTCTGTGCAAAGATAGGTAGATTGTTTCGTTTTTACATTTTTTGAACTTTTATTTCCCTTTATAATACCCATTTGATTTTCAGGTCAAAACCTCGAAAGTTAACATAAGTAGATGGTGAACCCTCCATAACTTCAAATACAGAGATAGATAGATTGTTTCGTGATGGCTACAAGAAATCGGTGATGGTTTATCATTTTTTGCGTGAAAAGTAATGGCTACAAGAAATTGATGATGGTTTATAATTTTTTGCGTGAAAAGTAATGGCTACAACAAATCGGTGATGGTTTATCATTTTTTGCGTGAAAATTAATGGCTACAACAAATCGGTGATGGTTTATCATTTTTTGCGTGAAAATTAATGGCTACAACAAATCGGTGATGGTTTATCATTTTTTGCGTGAAAATTAATGGCTACAACAAATCGGTGATGGTTTATCATTTTTTGCGTGAAAAGTAATGCCTAAAAGAGTTGGGCTTTAGCGCGTGAAAAATAATACAGAAAACCGCCCTTTGGCATACTTAGAGGGTGGAAGCTAACCGCCGACAGAGAGAGAGAGGGGTTATCCTGCCCGTTAGATCATACGATCAACGGTCGGCGGGCACGATCTGCGTGACATGGGTGATGACCCACAAGTATAGGGGATCACAATAGTCTTCGAGGGAAGTAAAACCCAATTTATTGATTCGACACAAGGGGAGCCAAAGAATATTTGTAAGCCTTAACAGCGGAAGTGTCAATTCAGCTGCACCTGGAAATAGACTTGCTCGCAAGAGTTTATCAGTAGCAACAGTTTTATAGCAGTAGCAGTAGTGAAATATAAGCAACAGTGTAACAAAGACAGTAGTAGTGATTATAGTAAACAACAGGATTAAAATACTGTAGGCACAGGGATGGATGAACGGGCGCTGCATGGATAAGAGAACTCATGTAACAATCAAGGCAGGGCATTTGCAGATAGTAATAAAACAATATCCAAGTACTAAATAACCATAGGCATGTGTTCCGTATATAGTCGTACGTACTCGCAATGAGAAACTTGCACAACATCTATTGTCCTACCAGCCGGTGGTAGCCGGGCCTCTAGGGAATCTACTGGTAATTAAGGTACTCCTTTTAATAGAGCATCAGAGCAAAGCATTAACACTCCGTGAACACATGTGATCCTCATATCACGGCCTTCCCCTCCGGTTGTCCCAATTTATGTCACTTTGGGGCCTCGGGTTCCGGACAGCAATATGTGTATACAACTTGTAGGTAAGATCATAAAACAATGAATATCATCATGAATCAATAACATGTTCAGATCTGAAATCATGGCACTCGGGCCCTAGTGACAAGCATAAAGCATAACAAGTTGCAACAATATCATAAAAGTACCAACTACGGATACTAGGCACTATGCCCTAACAATCTTATGCTATTACATTAACAATCTCATCCAATCCCTATCATCCCCTACAGCCTACAGCGGGGATTTACTCACACATGGATGGGGGAAACATGGATGGTCGATGGAGAGGCGTCGGTGGTGATGATGGCGATGATCTCCTCCAATTCCCCGTCCCGGCAGGGTGCCAGAACGGAGTTTCTGATCCCGAGATGGAGTTTCGCGATGGCGGCGGAATTCTGGATGTCTTCTGGCAAATTGGTCGAACTCCCGTGCGTTTTTAGGTCGAGGGCTTTAAGTAGTCCAGAGGGGAGCGTCGGGGGCTGGCCGAGGCGACACCACCATAGGGCGGCGCGGCCCAGGGGCCCACCGCGCCGCCTTGTGGTGTGGGCGCCTCGTGGCCCCCCTCCGTCTCGTCTTCTGGCTCCGTCAATCTTCTGTGAAAATAGGCCCATTGCAATTATCTCCGGGGATTTTCCTGAAAGTTGAGTTTCTGCACAAAAATAAGACACCAGGGAAATTCTGCTGAAAACAGCGTTAATCTGTGTTAGTTGTATCCAAAGTACATAAATTAGAGGCAAAACAATAGCAAAAGTGCTCGGGAAAGTAGATACGTTTTGGACGTATCAACTCCCCCCAAGCTTAGCTTATTGCTTGTCCTCAAGCAATTCAGTTAACAACTGAGTGTGATAAAAGAATTTTCACGAACACATTTGCTCATATGATGTAAATATTCTCATGATATGGACGAATACTTAGGCAATTCATAATAAGATACATGCAAATAAAGTCATCTAATAGTTATGTCAATCATGAAAAAGATACCAACAAACTAATAATAAGCATCATGAATCATGTCTATCAGCAGGATTGCAATGTTCATAAAAAGATATGATAAGGTGGTATCACGCTTACCCGCATTTGTACAGCAAAACATAAATGCCCAGGCACCTCTGACTTTCATAGAAAGACTAGAAGTAAAGATTATCAAAGATAAAAGCATCAAAGTTATACCACAGTTAACCATATTCTGGGACAAGCATATTATACTAAGAATGAAAATTATGCTCTCAAGAAGGTGCTCAAAGAAAAGATGGTGACTCAACGAAAAAGTAAAATATTGACCCTTCGCAGAGGGAAGCAGGGATTAACATGTGCTAGAGCTTTTCATTTTTTAAACAGGAGTAAAATTATTTTGAGAGGTGTTTGTTGTTGTCAACGAATGATAGTGGGCACTCTAACTACCTCGTCAACCAGACTTTCAAGAGCGGCTCCCATGAAGGACGTTATCTCTACCAGCAAGGTAAATCATCCCTCTTCTCTTTTGTTTAAACATGTACTTTAGTTTCATTATGGATGACACTCCCCCCCAACCTTTGCTTACACAAGCCATGGCTAACCGAATCCTCAGGTGCCTTCCAACATTCACATACCAATGAGGAGTGTCTATTTGCAAATTAAGTTGCTTACTGATAAACCAGGGCAAAACATGTGAAGAGAATTATTGATGAAAGTTGATTAATTGGGGCTGGACACCCCGTTGCCAGCTCTTTTTGCAAAATTATTGGATAAGTGGATGTGCCACTAGTCCATTGGTGAAAGTCTGTCAGGAGTAAATGACAAGGTTGAAAGATAAAACACCACATACTTCCTCATGAGCTATAAAACATCGACACAACTTGAGAAGTACTTTGAAGGTTTAAAGGTAGCACATGAAAATTTACTTGGAATGGTTTGAGATGCCATGCATAGGTATTTATGGTGGACACTTCGGAATAACTTGGTTTTCAGGGGTTTGGAAGCACGAGAAGCATTCCCGCTCAGTACAAGTGAAGGCTAGCAATAGACTGGGAAGCGACAATCAAGAGAGCAATAACTGTCATAATCATACTTGCGACAAAATAAATTTAACGGAGGCATAAAAGTGATACAAGAACTCTGAAGCAAAGTAAATCACCGAGGCTTAATTGACTTTTGTTTCAGTCATATGCATGCGTGAGCATGTGCCAAGTCAATTCAAATGAATTATTCAGAGGAGGATACCACAATGTCATACCTATCTATGAATAAAACAATGCAAGCAAGTATTTATGACATGCTACTCATATTAATAAATTGGAGCTAAACATGAGAGATCATGAACTACTAGACTTTCATTAAATGACATATACCTCACATGAACCAACTAAGCATGCTCACATGGATGAGTATATGTACAAAAATGAAAACAAATAGAGTTCATACCAGCCTCTCACCACAGTCGAATTGTCGTAGATCGTCATTATTACCTTTCACTTGTGTAGCTTGAATAATATGAAATGAAAACCAAGCTCCAACCACCGGAGACCGCTGAAATCCCTAATGAACTTTACAAAATCAAAGAAGAACAATAAATATTTTTGGTGTTTTCGAATTGGAAACAAACAAAAGGAAACAGGCAAACAAAGAAAAATCTTTTTGGATTTTCTCATAGCAAACTAACGATAGTAAATAAAGAAAAATAGGAACAAGAAACCAAAATAAACAAATGGTGAAGAGAAACAACAGAAATATTTTTGGTCTTTTTGTGTTTTAGGAAAGAAACAAAGCAAAAAACAAGAGAATGAAAACTAAAAGAGTCACATAAACACAAAGTAGCAGAAATCCGTCAAACTTGACAGCAGTACAGTAATCATTTTTTACGAAAATCTTCCGCTGTTCAACTCGAAAAGTGCTCAACTAATGAAAGTTAGATAATAACCTGGGAACATGTACAAAAATTGGCTTCTCAAAATAACGTTCTGGCTATTTTTAGGAATTTTTTTATTATCAGTCCAGAATCTGTTTTTAGACAACACTTCCCCAAATATCATCTTCCTCATATTAGAGGCAACCATAAGAAGCGAAACAAGTATGTAAAAATATCCGGAAATTGTAATATGCAATGAATGAGTGATGCCGGCATACCTCCCCCCAAGCTTAGGCTTTTGGCCTAAGTGGAGATCAACCCCAGCGAGGGTCAGGGTTCCACGCCGGTGGATCATACATGGCGTGGTCATAATGAGATCTCTGTGCAGAAGAAAAGGATGAAGGCTCCACATGCCCAAAATGCTGATGTGAAGAACTTGCTGCGTCGGATGACAAGTCGAGGGGTTCCTCGGCCTCCTCCGTGCCGCCCCCTGTATGATGGCCGCCCCTCTCTATGTATGCATCAAGTTCATCTTCTGTGACCGACCAATTTTCCCTAGAATCAAGGTTAAACATAGCAGGTGCAGGCAATCCAACTAGGCTTTCAGTTTTAGTTATTCTCCACTTTTTCTTGAAAAAGGTTATCTCATAGGACAGGTTATTCAAATTAGACCAATTAGAAACAAAGTCATGTTTTATCATGGAAACAATATCAAGTTTCTCTATAGAGAGCTGAACATCAAGAGGGTGAGGTTCTACACCATGCATAGCTAGCAAACGAGAGGCAATGAGACCTCCACAAATTCCTCCTTTATCACGGTTAGTAGCAAGCCAAAAAGCTATCAAAGCACTCAAATTATAAGTTCTATCACGTTGCAATGCAGCAGCTAAGAAAACCAAATCATGGATGGATAACTTATTTTCATTCTTTCTAGCAAGTACGCACTTGGTGATAAAGTAAGCAAACTAGCGAATAGCTGGGAGTTGAATACTACGAATTTTACCACTCTCAGATGAGAAGCTTCTCCCTTGACAGATCATCTTGTATAGACTCAAGAGTTCCTGCGGCAGCTCCCTAATCTTCTCACATGATCCCCATTGTGGCACTTTAATAGCTGCACAAAAATCACCAAAGGGCAAGTTGATAGTTTTATTGTAGATTTTATATCGAACCATGGGGTTAGGTTGGGACCAATGGAATTCAAAATCCTGCACCACTGACATGGTTAGTTTTGCATATTGGTAAGGTTCACCAACAACAAAATCTTCTAACCCTGCATTAGAGATTAGATTTTGAACATCCTGAAAAATTCCTGCACTCTTCATGAAATCGGTGCACGGGTAGTAGGAGGGGTATACTCCCTCTTCACGGTGGACTCGCATAACTTCATGCACCTCCAATTCATGTTGGTTGAGTTGGTGTCTATTCCACTCCATTTTCTGAAATTTTTCAACAATCATTATAAAAGTTGATTTCGAGACATATAAATGAGGGAAACTACTATAGGAACTTAATAGAGTACTAAACATGCATCAAAACTAATTTTTACAACTTAGAACAAGCATGCAAACTCACTTAACATGTCACCTACAGCAGCAAAATACTCAAGATATACTCAACCAAACAAGATTCTATTTGGATAATCGGAGGAGTCACATACCGGAGAACAAATGCCCCAAATTTCAGCAGCAAAGATGGGATGAGCAAGGAGATCGAAAATCTCGAGCAAGAACAGCAAGAAACTCGGGTTTGAGCAATGGTGGTGTGTTTTCCCGTGAAAGAGAGTGGAGTGGTAGGTGGAGGAGTAAGTGGAGGGCCAGGTGGGGCCCTCACCACAGGGTGGCGCGCCCCCCTCCTTGGTCGCGCCGGCCCATGGGGGCCAGCCCTGGGGTGCCCCACTGGTCAGCCCCAGGCACTCCCAGGTTGCATTTTGAAAAATAGGACCAACGGTATAATTTTTGTAAATTTTTGAAAACTTCGAAAAATGCACATTTCTCGGTGTTAAAATTACTATTACAGGGCAGGAAAAGATTTTCAAACTTCTAAACAACTAAAGCATCTTGCAAATCAAGTAGTACTATAGGAAGTAAACAAGTGGAGAAAGAAAGAAATGTTGTTTAGCTCTTCTATGCATATAAAATGTACTTGTTAACAAGGTTGATCAAGTCTTGTCACCAAATAAATTTTTCATGACATAAGAAGAAATAAACCTCAAATCAATCATGTTACCTTATATTGTATTTATATGGATCCAATCATAATATTTTGATATCCTTGTTTAGGCTCATATATAGGACAATCAATAACTCCCACTTTGATAGTTCTCAAATTAGAAATTGTATTAACTCCACATACTTTATCAATCCTCTTGGGAAAATAAACAAGTATGCTCCTTGTCATCAACATTGAAAGTAACTTTTCCTTTATTGCAATCAATAACAGCCCCTGCAGTGTTAAAAAAAGGTCTTCCAAGAATAATAGACATATTATCATCTTCAGGCATTTCCAACACAACAAAATCAGTTAATATTAAGCAATTATTAGTAACTTGAACAGGAACATCCTCACATATACCAACAGGAATAGCAGTAGATTTATCATCAATTTGCAAAGATATATCAGTTGGTATCAACTTATCTAAATAAAGTCTCTTGTAAAGAGAAAAAGGCATAACACTAACTCCTGCTCCCAAATCACATAGAGTAGTTCTAACATAATTTTTCTTGATGGAACAATAAATAATCGGTATACCTGGGTCTCCCAGCTTCTTTGGAACCTTACCATTGAAAGAGTAATTAGCAAGCATAGTGGAAATCTCCTCATTAGGAATTTTCCTTTTGTTAGAGAAAATATCTTTCATATACTTTGAATAAGGAGGCAATTTAATAGCATCAGTCAAAGGGATTTGCAAGAACAAAGGTTTCATCCAATCACAAAATTTATTATAGTGTTCTTCCTCCTTTGATTTTAGTTTCTTAGCAGGGAAAGACATTTGCTTTTGAACCCAAGGTTCTCTTTCATTACCATGTATCTTAGCAATAAAATCTTCTTTAGTGTACTTTTTATTTTTAGCATGCTTTTCAGGTTCATCTTCAACCTCTTCTTTATCAGAAACATCATTCTTATCATTATCTTTATCATGTTCATTACCACTTTTAGTTTCAACATCAGAAATAGAAATACTATTAGGATCATTAACAAGCTCAGAGGATTCTACAACAGTTTTATGTTTCTTCTTCTTTTTCTTAGAAGGAGCAATAGTTTCTTTAGTTCGTTGAGAATCTTGTTCAACTCTTTTGGGATGCCCCTCAGGATATAGAGGATCCTGAGTAGAAACACCACCTCTAGTTGTTACTTCATAAGCATGTTTTTCTTTAGAAGTATTTTTTAACAAGTCATTTTGTACTTTAGTGAGTTGATCAATTTGAGTTTGAACCATATGAAAATGTTTAACAAGCATCTTAACATCATTGGAGGTTCTCTCCACAATATCATGCAATTTACTAATAGCTTGAGAATTTTCCATTAAATGATTCTCTACTCTCATATTAAAATTATCTTGCTTAACAACATAATTATCAAACTCATCTAAACATTGATCAGGAGGTTTTGAGTAAGGAATATCTTCTTTATCAAAGCGTTGAAGAGAATGTACCTCAATCGTGGATGAAGGGGAGGAGTTATCTTACATAAATCTTCTATGGGGGTAAATTCTTCACATCTTCAGATTTAATACCTTTCTCTTTAAGAGATTTCTTGGCTTCCCTCATATCTTCATCATTTAATTTAATCATACCCCTCTTCTTCAATATTGGTGTTGGGGTTGGTTCAGGTGTAGTCCAATCATCATGATTTTGGCCTATTCTAGCCATTAATTCTTCAGCTTCGTCTGGAGTTCTTTTCCTGAAAACACAACCAACACAACTATCCAGGTATGCCCTAGACTCAATGGTTAGTCCACTATAAAATATATCAAGTAGGTCATGCTTTTCCAAATCATGTCCAGGCCGAGCTCTGATAAGAGAGCAAAACCTTGCCCAAGCTTCGAGCAATTTCTCTCCATCTTCCTGGTCAAAACTATAAATTTTCTGCAAAGCAATATGTTGAGCACTAGCAGGAAAATACTTTCGAAAGAAAACATCAAGCAAACCACTTGGACTATCAATAGAATCAGGAGGCAAACTATTATACCAAGTTTTAGCATCATCCTTTAATGAGAAAGGAAAAAATTAGCAACAAAATAAGTACACTTCTTGATATCATCAGAAAACAAGCTACTCAAAGTAGAAAGCTCATTCATGTGCTCTACAGCACTTTCTTTTTCAGTACCACAAAAAGGTGTTTTCTCAACAATAGATATGTGAGATAAATCAAGAGAGAAATCATAATCCTTATCCTTAATGTTTATAGGAGATGTGGCAAATTTAGGATCAGGAGACAGTTTATATCTAACAGCACGTTGTGCAAGAAGTTTTTTAATATTACTTGCATCAGTAGTAGCATTAAATTTATCAATAAAATCATCATCAAGTTCCACATAATCTTCATCAAGATCATCACTAGAGTATTCAACAGACTCAGGTGAATTAACAAGTGTAACAGTATTTTCATTAGGAATTTCAGTATTTTCAATTTGTCTAGACCTAGCAATTGTAGCATCTAGAAAAGGACCTAATGAAACATCATCATCAAGCACAGCAGAAGCATCACCAAAATTATAAGAGGAATTTTCAGATTCAGCAGAAGTACCAGTGTCGAGGGTGCTCCTCGGCAATGCCCTCCGATAGGGGCTTAGGGTTGGTGGAATCCTGCAAGCTGACACGAGACATCGGTTCACAGACAAGCGGGGAGAGCGATTTACCCAGGTTCGGGGCCCTCAATGAGGTAAAACCCTTACGTCCTGCCTGTCTGTTCTTGATTATGATGATAATGGGTTACAATGGGGTGCCGAATAGTTCGGCTGAGATCTCGTCGAGTTTGGCTAAGCGCTAGGGTAACCTAGCTTTAAGCTTCTGCTGGCTAAGATCGCTAAGATTGGTTATCTCCCTCGACAGCCCCTCTCCTGGCCTTTATATAGGAGGCCAGGTCTCAAGAGGTCCAATCGAGTACGACTAGGTTTACAGTAGATCTATCTCTAAACTTTCCTTGTTCGGCTCCTTCCGTGTCTTGTACTTCAAGGAATCTTCCTTTGCACCGTCCTAGTGGCCCATCTTGCCATCGAATGCCTTCATGGGCCTCCAAATAGGAAATATAGGGTAGGGCAACATTAGTTACCCGAAGGGTAATGCCCACGTCAGTAGCCCCCGAGTGTCTAGCCGAAGGTAGTTCGGGTAGAGACTAAAGCACGCCTCCTCCCAAAGTTCTTCTCCTTGATTGTTCTTGTTCTTCTTAAATCTGCATCATCTTCTTCTGTCGGGTGCGCGTCAGCGCTCCCGATGGGAGTAGCCCCCGAGTCTAGGTACGGATGCTTGTAATCCGTGCGTAGACTCAAGTTGAACCACTCGAATGTTTTACTCTGCCGAAGTTTTTTCTGTAAGTCTCCGTATTCATCCGATATATTTTCCACATGCAAGGGATGATAAGTAACGTGCCCAACTTTTGTTGGTTAACTGCCGATGGAAAAAAAATGCTACCTTACACAGAATCAAGTCCCCGGGCATGATCCTGGAGTGCAAAAAAGTTCTATCGGGTGCGCGTCCAGCGCTCCCGATGGGAGTAGCCCCCGAGTCTGGGCTCGGGTGCTTGTAACCGAGCGCAGACTAGGGTCGAACAAATGTCCCTTTCTTCAAGTCTTCATTTTATCGGGTGCGCGTCAGCGCTCCCGATGGGAGTAGCCCCCCGAGTCTAAGTGCGGATGCTTCTTAGTCTGTGCTTAGACTCAAATTTTTCATCCGATAACTTTTCATTTTTTCATCGAGTGCTTTTAGCATTTTTCATGACGTCATCGATGACGCTTTACTGATATCTTGATTCTGACTGACAGGGCGTAACCTGCTGGGCCTATTCTTTCTCTGTCCGGCCCTTTTCGCACAGTCACCAAGGCGTCTCCTCGATTCTTGCGACCTTCAATAAAAAAATATTACTGAATGGATCAGAGGCAATGACACGTGCCCCACTCAGTTCTCAAGTCCCCCTTAAAATCTCCAAAGGGTGAAGAAATCCCTAATCCTCTTCCGCATTTTCCGTAGCATCTCTTTGTTCTCCTCCTTCTTCCTCCCTTCGCCACTGCTGCGCCGCCACCACTACTTTTCCGATCTTCCCCGAATGTCACAATGGTGAAGAAGAAGAGCGTTACTGCCACCGCCGGTTCTACTAGCGGAGGCGCCGCCGCCAAATCTTCCTCGACTCTTCCGAAGGGAAGCGCTCCGAGCGCTCCTCTCTCAACTCCGGCGCCGTCAGCGCCGCCAAGCTCGGTGGCCAAGCCCGGAGATTGGGTAGCGTCGACCGTCACCAAGCGTGACGAAACGAGATCCCGAAGCCTAGGATTAATCTCCTCCGATGAGGGAAATGTGATATTTCCAGGTGCGATTTCTCGGCCTAATCCCCCTGCTGGCTTTACCGTGATGTTCTTATCGTTCCTATATCGAGGTCTTTCGCTTCCTGCTCATGAATTCCTCCTCCATCTCTTACGAACTTACGAAATCCAATTATGGCAACTCACTCCCAACTCAATCCTCCACGTTGCTGTGTTCATCACACTTTGCGAGGCGTTTCTGGGTATCAAACCTCATTTCGGGCTGTGGAAAAAGACCTTCTATGTGAAGAGATACAGCAGTAGTAATGGATTCTTTGTCACCGGAGGAGTGGGGTTTGTAGCCCGTTCAGAGGTTAATTACTTCAATTTCCCAATGCGAGAATTCGTGCAAGGGTGGAGGCTGAAATGGTTTTACGTTAAGGACTCCCTGTCATCCGAATCCCAACTTCCTTGCTTTGCCGATGTCCTCGAGGCTAAGCCCAAGAATTCTTGGAAGAACATCCTCTCACCCGACGAAAAAGTAGTAGCCGATGAATTATTTGCCAAATTTCTTCGAATCAAGGAGGCCGATGGCCAAACTATGATCGGCACATAGGTGGCAGCAGTGTTCTTGAAACGTCGAGTCCAACCAGTCATGGCCAGAGTGCACCCGATGTGGTTGTATTCAGGCCCAAAGGATGAAACCAGGATTAATGTCGCCGAACCGTCGGAAAAGGAGTTGCTTGACGAAGTCCGTCGCCTTACTTCTTTTAGTCGAGAAGACTCGATCCCGTTGATATCTTCTTACACTCCTCTTGATGCTGATCATCCGCCGCCGGAGGTAACTCTTTTTCTCGATGTCCTTACTATGCTATTTTCACTTTAGCCAATATGATTGCTTTGTATTCTTACTTGTTCTTCCTTTTAACAGGCCCCCATAGCCTCTGGAAACTTACATGATTCGCCAAATGATACTTCTGAGGGAAGAGGCTCCTCCGTTCCTGTCGATTTTCCCACTGTCGAGCACGCAGGCCCAGAGAGTGAGCGTGACAATGCGATAGATTCTGAAACTGTTCACACCGACCTTCCTCCTTCAGCCGATGATGCTTGCGATACAGAGGGATCAGTGCGTAGCGATGACGCTGATCAAGATGCCTTTGTTAATGCAGTTGTGGAGGCGACTGTGGCTTCGCCCGTGAAGAGATCAACCGGCGGCTTTGCCGACGAAGACGATCTCTTCGATATGTAAGCACTTTCTTCCCTGAAGCCATAGCCTGTCCCTTTATTCTTCACACCTTTTTCTTTTATAACTTCTGTCGACCATTTCCTTTTTCAGTGACGAAGGTTTCGCCGAGCCTCCGTCTAAGAAGGCCAGATCCGATGCTATTCCGCCGGCTGTTGCTGCGTCCGAAGCTTCAGCTCCTAAGGCAGCTCCCACGGCCCAGGCATCGACTGCTTCTTCCCTTCCCAAGGGAAAGATGCTCCTGCCGCCACCACGACTCCTCCTTCGGTAGGTCCTTTTTAAATACGTCGTGGATTTCCTGAAATGTGCCTTTTCTAACGATTCTTTGCAAAACATTCTTTTTCCCTTAAGGATCTTCGAAGTGTTATTTCCTCTTTGGAGGCCTTCGCTTCCCAGTTCACTTCTCTGGAAGCAGACAAGGTTCGACTGCAGAAGGAAGTCAAATCCTCTTCCTCGAAGCTGGAGGGTGCAGTCAAGATAGCTGCCAAGGCCCACCAAGAAATTAACTCCCTGAAGGAGGAACTGGGTAAGCTGAAGGAAAAGTTGAAGGAGGAGGAGGCGTCAAGGTTGGCTGCCGAAGCTCAAGCAGCCGAAAGGGATGAACTCCTTCGCCACTCTTCTTTGGCTCTACTTGGTAAGCTTTTTCATACATCTCCGTCGATTATTATTCTTATGGATTTGTTCCTTTGTCAATGATCTTTTCCAATTCACTTTCTTGTAGAGGCCGCCAACATTCCTGCTGCCGGCTTGGACAAAGTTCCAAACAATTCTCCGGCAAATGGTGTGTCGATGGCTCTCGCCTCCCACCAGCTTACGCGGGAGCTTCTTGAAAAAGGAAAAGGTGCCCTGGCGCGGATGCACCTGATGATTTTCCCCAAGATCAAGCAGGACAAAACCCTGGGGCAGCTGATCGATGCCTTCGCAGTGGACACCAAGGAGGTCATCGAGGTATTCAAGCGTACTTCGCGCACCTTTGGTGCCCTCCTTGCCTTCTAGCTTATGATGGGTTACGGCTTTAAGGGTGACATCGAAGAAATGACTAAGGAGCTGCCGAAAGATCAAGACAGGCAGTTTGTTGACTTAAGCACCTTTAACTCGTCTGCCCTTACTTGTGCTCGCCAGCTCCTTGAGCTAGTTTCGTCAAGGAAGTCGTCGGCTGGACTCCAGCTTATCGACTCAGACCCAAGCCCCTTGATTTTTGTAACAAACTTATGCTTGAGCTGATACGAAACATTGTTCTGATGCAAAACTTATGCTTGTAATAAACTCCGTGCTAGCACACCTTTGTTATGATATTTCTACTTGCACTTCTCCCGATGGGAGTTACTTCGGATGATCAACTTAGCCAAATCCGTCATCCTTTTTAACGTTGTTTCCTGCAGGTTTTCCCAGTGCCCTCATTTGTCGAAGACTCTTCGGGTGTTCTTCCTGAGGGTGATCGGATCCAGCGTATGAAGGATCGGATCACTCAGATGGAAAAGGACCTGCGCAGCACTTATGCTTTAGCTGCTATTATCAATAAGAAGAGCGAGATTGCAGCCGAAGTGGAGCGGTACGCTCTTACTGAGCTACATAAAGCTACCGAGAGTTTGAACCGTAAGCTTCCCGATTCCTTTGTCCTTTTGTCAACAACGCCTTGTCTGATCTTTTGTTGATTCCTTTGCCAGTCATAGCTTTGAACCGAGCGGAAGAGAACAAGCGGATTCACGAGCGAGTGCATGCTTTAACCCAGCTATCCTCATCCGAAGAGATTTTCTGGCGGGAACACTCGAAGGCTTCGACTGTCGCAAAATTTCGGGATCGGGTTCAGCAAGTCCATCATTTCTTCGACAAGTGCTACAAAGCTATGAGGGTGGTGTGGAAGACGATGTTCCCTTTAAACGCAGCTTCCCCTACGCTGCTGTCTTTGATGTCTGAGTTTGGGAACGCCAAGAAGATTCAAGACTTGGTACGAGCTCAGGTTTTCGCAGGGGCCAGGTTGACGCTTGCCCCTGTGCTTGCACGGTACCCCTCGGCGGATCTGCTTGCTATTGCCAACGCTGTTGGTGATTTCGATACTTTGTATCCGAAGGTATTGCTTCCTGCCAATATAATCGTCGACAAGCTTGAAGGGAATTCGAGGGTACCTGAGGAAAGAGAAGCTCCACAAGGGTGATTTTCGTGGATTAGGTTTGTTTTTGTAAATAGGTTAGTTTGACTGCTTTATCCAAGTATTAGGATTGTTGAGCCAAAAAAATTTACTCGGTAGATACATGTATATGTACTTTTACCATACTGATGCCGTTGGCGATTTTTGAGGGAGAAAATCTTAATTGTCCGCTTAAGAATTTTTCGTATTCGTTGGTCAGCAAATGTTTGAGTGATCAGCTCGTGTTGCAGGTCTTGCTAAACCCGTTGTATGTGCAACTTTGCTTTCAACCGATGTGGTCAGCAAATGATTCTGCCGATGAGCCCGTTGTTCTTTGATATTACCATAAGTAGAATATCGAACGTGGGTTGTATGTATGTCCAAAATTCGTGCTACTTTCGGCACTCGTAGAGGCATCTATAGCAAAGGGAAAGGTTAACACCTTTGTTTGCTTTGTATCTTTTAGCACTCGTAGAGGCTTTTCTTTTGGAGCACGATCTTCTGCCTTGTACTATGTTTGCATAGTGATGCGGCTTAGATATTTTTGAAATACTGCAATGCTTAACAAAGGATCGAAACTTAAGTTCTCATTAATAAGGTAAGCACGAGACTAGAGGGCGAAAAGGAAGGCCCTGTTGATATAAGGGAAAAAATTAAACGCTAATAAATTGCTTAAGCAAGGAAGGGGTTCTTCTCATCTTCTGCCTTTTTCACCATGTTAGTGGTTGCCGCGGCGTTGTTGACTTCACCAGGGGTCTGGGCAGTGGTTGCCAGCGTCTTGCTGTCTCTTGTGCCTTCTGTGCCATCGGCTGCCGAAACTTTTGCTGTCGCAGCTTCTGTTGCCGAAGCTTCTGCTGCCGAATCTTCAGGGGCAAGGTTGGTTGGCTTCTTCTTGGTTTCCCTATCATGTTTTTCCTCCTTGATTTCTCGTATCGACAGCTTGGGCAGAGGGTTGAAAATTTCTCGTTGTGGCCCAAACTTTGCAGCAATCCTTTGAAAGTCGCGATCACAATTGTCCGAGCGTGAGAAACTTCCATAGACTGTGATGTTCGTCCCGTTGTTCCCAGGCATTTTCAGCTTGAGGTATGCATAGTGCGGCACCGCCATGAACTTGGCATAAGCTGGTCTCCCGAATATGGCGTGATACTGTGACTCCCAGTTCACTACCTCGAACTCGATATTCTCTTTCCTGAAATTGTCGGTTTTACCAAAGACGACGTTCAGGTAAACATTGCCGAGAGAGTAGCCCGGTGCAGTTGGGAGAATCCCATGGAAGCAGGTATCTGTTTCTTCTAGCATCTTCATGGTGATCTCCATACTTTTGATTGTGTCGATGAATATCAGGTTTAATCCGCTTCCACCATCCATGAAAACTTTGCTCATCTTGAACCCCCCGATTTGTGCCTCGACTACTAAGGCAGCGTGTCCCAGTTTTGGTATGGTCATCGGGTGATCTGCTCGACTGAACGTAATGTTCTGAGAGGACCATTCGACATACTCGGGGATGTTTGCCATGATGCTTTCTGCCAGGTTAATCTCTCGGGTGAGCTTCTTCATCTCTCTTCTTGAGACACCTGTCCTATGGATCATGCTCATCTGCCCCCGTGGTGGTGGAAACGCCTCGTTGGGTTGATGAGGTTGAGCCTGCTGGACTTGGTGCTGCGGTGGAGGTGGAGGTGGCGGTGGTGGTAGCGGTTGCTGACCTCCCTGCTGGATGAGTTTATGCATGTCAATGAACTGCCGACAGTCCCTGAGTAGGTGACTCGACTTCGTTTTTCCATCCTTAGAATCGGTATACGAGTGCAGGTAACAGGGAGCGTTGATCTGCTCAGCGTAAGGCAGTTCAGGGGCCCTCTGCTGCCGAGGTTTATAATTGCCACGGTTCCCGGAGTTGTTCCGATTACCGTCCTGTCGATCGTCTCGTCTGTCGTCATACCGATCATCCTGCCGATCAGAGTACCCTGCGGCTACTAGGTTGTTGTCATCATAGTTGCGGTTCTTCCTTCTCTTGTGGCGATCCCTTCGGCCACTCGAGTCGTGCTTCGGCTGGTCATCGTCTTCGTCGTCACTGCGCTGTCGTGGCCTTCGCACGTTGTCCTCGCCATCAGCCCAGCTGTTGGCGATTTCCATTAACTTGGTTATGGTTTTAGGCTTTTTACGCCTGAGTTCTTCTATGTAACTCTCACATCGGACGCCGTCGCTAAAAGCGTCAATTGCTCTGTCGACAGACACATCTTCGGCAGCGTTTAGGAGTTTGGTGAATCTCCCGATGTACGAGCGCATCGACTCCTTCTGCTTCTGCTGGCAGTTCCGTAGCTCTTCAATCCCGACGGGTCTCTTGTATGTTGCTTGGAAATTGGCAACAAAGGCGTCTACTAGATCGTTCCACGATTTGATGGAACCCTTCGGCAGCCCCCTTAGCCAGGCTCGCGCTGAATCTTTGAGATAGAGCTGTAAGCACTGCATTGCCGCTATTTGGTTCCCCTTATGTAGTATTACAGTTTGCAGGTAATCATCTATCCAAGATCTTGGCTCTTGCTGCCCATCATATTTGGCAGCGTCGGTAGGCGTAGGCTTGAACTTCCTGGGCGGCATTGCCTCGCGGATTCTGTGACTTAAACAGTCGGCTCCCCTGAGCTCACCGTCGTACTCCTGATCCTCATCCGAAGAATCGCTGTCGTTCTCGTTCCTAGCGGCGCGTCGTCGCCTTGCTTTGTCGATCCTGCTCTGGGTGATTTCATCCCGAGCGTCTCTCGCATGATGCTTCGAGCCGCTACCCTGCAGCGTGATCTTCTCCTTTTGTGGAACTAGATTATTTCCCAGTATCGCGAGACTTTCCAGGGCGCCTCGATGAGCTTGAGCCATGGACCCTTCGGGACGTTGGTTGATGAGGTATGCAGCAAGGTTGGTGATGTCTACGGGTGCTTCTATTCTTGTAGACAGTGTTGGGCCTCCAAGAGCAGAGGTTTGTAGAACAGCAGCAAGTTTCCCTTAAGTGGATCACCCAAGGTTTATCGAACTCAGGGAGGAAGAGGTCAAAGATATCCCTCTCATGCAACCCCGCAACCACAAAGCAAGAAGTCTCTTGTGTCCCCAACACACCTAATAGGTGCACTAGTTCGGCGAAGAGATAGTGAAATACAGGTGGTATGAATAAATATGAGCGAGTAGTAACGGCGCCGTAAAAGTGCTTGTCGGCGTGTGGTTGATGGTGGTAATATTGCGGACAGTAGAGATGCAGTAAAACAGGAAACAAGCAGCGATAGCAGTATTTAGGAACAAGGCCTAGGGATCATACTTTCACTAGTGGACACTCTCAACATTGATCACATAACAGAATAAATAGATAGATGCTAGACTCTACACTCTCTTGTTGGATGATGAACACCACTAACTGTGTAGGATTACACGAACCCTCAATGCCGGAGTTAACAAGCTCCACAATATTCGATGTTCATGTTTAAATAACCTTAGAGTGCATGACAGATCAACATAACCAAACCAAGTACTAACATAGCATGCACACTCGTCACCTTCACGCTACGAAAGGAGGCATAGATCACATCAATACCATCATAGCAATAGTTAACTTCATAATCTACAAGAGATCACAATCGTAGCCTACGCCAAGTACTACACGATGCACACACTGTCACCATTACACCGTGCAGGAGGAATAAACTACTTTAATAACATCACTAGAGTAGCACACAGATAAAATGTGATACAAAACACATTGCAATCATAAAGAGATATAAATAATCACTTCACTATGCCATTCATAACAGTGAATAAGTATTCTGTGAAATATAGCCTAAGAGACCCACACGGTGCACACACTGTCACCTTTACACACGTGGAACAAGGAGTCTCCGGAGATCACATAAGTAAAACCCACTTGACTAGCATAATGACATCTAGATTACAAGCATCATCATATGAATCTCAATCATGTAAGGCAGCTCATGAGATTATTGTATTGAAGTACATAGGAGAGAGATGAACCACATAGCTACCGGTACAGCCCCGAGCCTCGATGGAGAACTACTCCCTCCTCATGGGAGACAGCAGCGTTGATGAAGATGGCGGTGGTGTCGATGGAGGAGCCTTCCGGGGCACTTCCCCGTCCCGGCGACGTGCCGGAACAGAGACTGCTGTCCCCGGATCTTGGCTTCGCGATGGCGGCGGCTCCGGAAGGTTTTCTCCGGTTTCGTCGAACGTGTCGTGGTTTTTAGGTCAGGGACCTTTATATAGGCGAAGAGGCGGAGTCGGAGGGTCGACGAGGCGACGACACACTAGGGGGGCCCCCTAGGGCCGCGCCGGCCTATCATCTGGGGGCCCAGTGGCCCCCCTCTGGCCTCTCTCGGGTGTTCTGGAAGCTTCGCGTGATCCTAAGATGCCGGGCGTTGATTTCGTCCGATTCCGAGAATATTTCCTTACTAGGATTTCTGAAACCAAAAACAGCAGAAAAACAGGAACCGGCCCTTCGGCATCTCGTCAATAGGTTAGTTCCGGAAAACGCATAAATATGACATAAAGTATGCATAAAACATGTAGATATCATCAATAATGTGGCATGGAACATAAGAAATTATCGATACGTCGGAGACGTATCAGCATCCCCAAGCTTAGTTTCTGCTCGTCCCGAGCAGGTAAACGATAACAAAGATAATTTCTCGGAGTGACATGCCATCATAACCTTGATCATACTATTGTAAGCATATGTAATGAATGCAGCGATCAAAACAATGGTAATGACATGAGTAAACAAATGAATCATAAAGCAAAGACTTTTCATGAATAGTACTTTCAAGACAAGCATCAATAAGTCTTGCATAAGAGTTAACTCATAAAGCAATAAATTCATAGTAAAGGTATTGAAGCAACACAAAGGAAGATTAAGTTTCAGCGGTTGCTTTCAACTTATAACATGTATATCTCATGGATAGTTGTCAATGCAAAGTAATATAACAAGTGCAATATGCAAGTATGTAGGAATCAATGCACAGCTTCACACAAGTGTTTGCTTCTTGAGATGGAGAGAAATAGGTGAACTGACTCAACATAAAAGGTAAAAGAATGGCCATTCGCAGAGGGAAGCATTGATTGCTATATTTGTGCTAGAGCTTTGGTTTTGAAAACAAGAAACAATTTTGTCAACGGTAGTAATAAAGCATATGTATCATGTAAATTATATCTTACAAGTTGCAAGCCTCATGCATAGTATACTAATAGTGCCCGCACCTTGTCCTAATTAGCTTGGATTACCGGGATTATCGCAATACACATGTTTTAACCAAGTGTCACAAAGGGGTACCTCTATGCCGCCTGTACAAAGGTCTAAGGAGAAAGCTCGCATTTGGATTTCTCGCTTTTTGATTATTCTCAACTTAGACATCCATACCGGGACAACATAGACAACAGATAATGGACTCCTCTTTAATGCATAAGCATGTAGCAACAATTAATGTTCTCATATGAGATTGAGGATATATGTCCAAAACTGAAACTTCCACCATGATTCATGGCTTTAGTTAGCGGCCCAATGTTCTTCTCTAACAATATGCATGCTCTAACCATTAAATGAGTGGTAAATCTCCCTTACTTCAGACAAAACGGACATGCATAGCAACTCACATGATATTCAGCAAAGAGTAGTTGATGGCGTCCCCAGGAACATGGTTATCGCACAACAAGCAACTTAATAAGAGATAAAGTGCATAAGTACATATTCAATACCACAATAGTTTTTAAGCTATTTGTCCCATGAGCTATATATTGCAAAGGTAAAGAACAGAAATTTTAAAGGTAGCACTCAAGCAATTTACTTTGGAATGGCGGAGAAGTACCATGTAGTAGGTAGGTATGGTGGACACAAATGGCATAGTGGTTGGCTCAAGGATTTTGGGTGCATGAGAAGTATTCCCTCTCGATACAAGGCTTAGGCTAGCAAGGTTATTTGAAACAAACACAAGGATGAACTGGTGCAGCAAAACTCACATAAAAGACATATTGTAAACATTATAAGACTCTACACCGTCTTCCTTGTTGTTCAAACTCTTTACTAGAAATTATCTAGACCTTAGAGAGACCAATTATGCAAACCAAATTTTAGCAAGCTCTATGTATTTCTTCATTAATGGGTGCAAAGTATATGATGCAAGAGCTTAAACATGAGCACAACAATTGCCAAGTATCAAATTATCCAAGACATTCTACCAATTACTACATGTAGCATTTTCCGTTTCCAACCATATAACAATTAACGAAGCAGTTCAACCTTCGCCATGAACATTATGAGCTAAGAACACATGTGTTCATATGAATCAGCGGAGCGTGTCTCTCTCCCACACAAGCATTTATTCAAACAAAAACAAAAACAAAAGCACACAGACGCTCCAAGTAAAGTACATAAGATGTGGCCGAATAAAAATATAGTTTCAAGAGAAGGAACCTGATAATTTGTCGATGAAGAAGGGGATGCCTTGGGCATCCCCAAGCTTAGATGCTTGAGTCTTCTTGAAATATGCATGGATGAACCACGGGGGCATCCCCAAGCTTAGACTCTTCACTCTTCTTGATCATAGTATATCATCCTCCTCTCTTGACCCTTGAAAACTTCCTCCACACCAAACTCGAAACAAACTCATTAGAGGGTTAGTGCATAATCAAAAATTCACATGTTCAGAGGTGACACAATCATTCTTAACACTTCTGGACATTGCTCAAAGCTACTGGAAGGTAATGGAACAAAGAAATCCATCCAACACAGCAAAACAGGCAATGCGAAATAAAAGGCAGAATCTGTCAAAACAGAACAGTCCGTAAAGACGAATTTTATTGAGGCGCCAGACTTGCTCAAATGAAAATGCTCAAATTGAATGAAAGTTGCGTACATATCTGAGGATCACTCACGTAAATTGGCATAATTTTCTGAGTTACCTACAGAGAATTAGGCCCAGATTCGTGACAGCAAGAAATCTGTTTCTGCGCAGTAATCCAAATCTAGTATGAACCTTACTATCAAAGACTTTACTTGGCACAACAATGCAATAAAACTAAGATAAGGAGAGGTTGCTACAGTAGTAACAACTTCCAAGACTCAAATACAAAATAAAAGTACTGTAGCAAAATAAACACATGGGTTATCTCCCAAGAAGTGCTTTCTTTATAGCCATTAAGATGGGCTTAGCAGTTTTAATGATGCACTCGCAAGAGATAGTATTTGAAGCAAAAGAGAGCATCAAGAGGCAAATTCAAAACAAATTTAATCCTAACATGCTTCCTATGAAAAGGAATCTTGTAAATAAACAAATTCATGAAGCATGATGCAACAAGCATAGAAAGATAAAACAAGTGTAACTTCAAAAATTTCAGCATATAGAGAGGCATTTTAGTAACATGAAAATTTCTACAACCATATTTTCCTCTCTCATAATAACTTTCAGTAGCATCATGAGCAAACTCAACAATATAACTATCACATAAAGCATTCTTATCATGAGTCTCATGCATAAAATTATTACTCTCCACATAAGCATAATCAATTTTATTAGTTGTAGTGGGAGCAAATTCAACAAAGTAGCTATCATTATTATTCTCGTCATAAAATATAGGAGGCATATTGTAATCATAATCAAATTTATCCTCCATAACAGGCGGTACTAAAAGACTACTATCATTATAATCATCATAAATAGGAGGCAAAGTATCATCAAAGAAAATTTTCTCCTCAATGCTTGGGGGACTAAAAAGATCATGCTCATCAGAACCAGCTTCCCCAAGCTTAGAACTTTCTATATCATTAGCAACAATGGTATTCAAAGTGTTCATACTAATACGTTCCATGGGTTTTTTAATTTTCGCATCATACCATCCATGTCTTAAATCAGGAAATAGAATAAGAAGCTCATTGTTGTCCATTATGCCAAACTAGTGTAAACAAGAAACAAAAAGATGCAATTGCAGGATCTAAAGGAAATAGCTTCGAACACTCACACAATGGCGCCAGAAAAGTACTTTTACCTGGGACCGAAGTATGAGTGCCTTTTACCTTTCCTCCCCGGCAACGGCGCCAGAAAAGTGGCTAGTTGCCGGGGTTGCCGGTGTGTGAGTGCCGTTTACCTTTCCTCCCCGGCAACGGCGCCAGAAAAGTGCTTGATGTCTACATGTGCTTCTATTCTTGTAGACAGTGTTGGGCCTCCAAGAGCAGAGGTTTGTAGAACAGCAGCAAGTTTCCCTTAAGTGGATCACCCAAGGTTTATCGAACTCGGGGAGGAAGAGGTCAAAGATATCCCTCTCATGCAACCCCGCAACCACAAAGCAAGAAGTCTCTTGTGTCCCCAACACACCTAATAGGTGCACTAGTTCGGCGAAGAGATAGTGAAATACGAGTGGTATGAATAAATATGAGCAGTAGTAACGGCGCCGTGAAAAGTGCTTGCCGGCGTGTGGTTGATGGTGGTAATATTGCGGACAGTAGAGATGCAGTAAAAAAGTAAACAAGCAGCGGTAGCAGTATTTAGGAACAAGGCCTAGGGATCATACTTTCACTAGTGGACACTCTCAACATTGATCACATAACAGAATAAATAGATAGATGCTAGACTCTACACTCTCTTGTTGGATGATGAACACCACTAACCGTGTAGGATTACACGAACCCTCAATGCCGGAGTTAACAAGCTCCACAATATTCGATGTTCATGTTTAAATAACCTTAGAGTGCATGACAGATCAACATAACCAAACCAAGTACTAACATAGCATGCACACTTGTCACCTTCACGCTACGAAAGGAGGCATAGATCACATCAATACCATCATAGCAATAGTTAACTTCATAATCTACAAGAGATCACAATCGTAGCCTACGCCAAGTACTACACGATGCACACACTCGTCACCATTACACCGTGCGGGAGGAATAAACTACTTTAATAACATCACTAGAGTAGCACACGGATAAATTGTGATACAAAACACATTGCAATCATAAAGAGATATAAATAAGCACTTCACTATGCCATTCATAACGAGTGAATAAGTATTCTGTGAAATATAGCCTAAGAGACCCACACGGTGCACACACTATCACCTTTACACACGTGGGACAAGGAGTCTCCGGAGATCACATAAGTAAAACCCACTTGACTAGTATAATGACATCTAGATTACAAGCATCATCATATGAATCTCAATCATGTAAGGCAGCTCATGAGATTATTGTATTGAAGTACATAGGAGAGAGATGAACCACATAGCTACCGGTACAGCCCCGAGCCTCGATGGAGAACTACTCCCTCCTCATGGGAGACGAGCAGCGTTGATGAAGATGGCGGTGGTGTCGATGGAGGAGCCTTCCGGGGGCACTTCCCCGTCCCGGCGGCGTGTCGGAACAGAGACTCCTGTCCCCCAGATCTTGGCTTCGCGATGGCGGCGGCTCTGGATGATTTTCTCTGGTTTCGTCGAACGTGTCGTGGTTTTTAGGTCAGGGACCTTTATATAGGCGAAGAGGCGGAGTCGGAGGGTCGACGAGGCGACGACACACTAGGGGGGCGCCCCCCCAGGGCCGCGCCGGCTCGTCATCCGGGGCCCAATGGCCCCCTCTGGCCTCTCTCGGGTGTTCTGGAAGCTTCGCGTGATCCTAAGATGCTGGGCGTTGATTTCGTCCGATTCCGAGAATATTTCCTTACTAGGATTTCGAAACCAAAAACAGCAGAAAACGGGAACCGGCCCTTCGGCATCTCGTCAATAGGTTAGTTCCGGAAAACGCATAAATATGACATAAAGTATGCATAAAACATGTAGATATCATCAATAATGTGGCATGGAACATAAGAAAATTATCGATACGTCGGAGACGTATCAGCTGGCAGTTGCTCCTGCAACGGTTTTCGGTCGTGGCATGCCTGCGGTGTCCGTAGTCATAAAGGACTTGGTCAGATTTGACGTGATTTCTCTGGCATCATCTTCCGAGAGCCTGGACAGTCTCGACCTGTGCTTTCCTGCCCCTTGAGTATTTCGAGAGGCGCTCGCCTGTGAGCCTCTTCGCCGCTCACTGGATCGATCTGCCGCAGATAGGCGTCTCTCGAGAGAGGCTTGTTCCTTTGACAGGTGCTCTCGATTTTTCTCTAGTATAGAGCGATAAGCATTGAGGGTTCCGACTGAGGTTCCTGCGGGGAGCGGTGTGTTGTTGAGTACTGCTGTCCTAGCGGCTGCCCACTCCTCGTCTGCGATGGTGTAATCGCTGTCGTGGTTGCTGGCGCTGTTGTCGAAGCTCGCCCGCCTACTAGAACGAGGAGTGTGGTCTCCGCTTCCTCTGTGCCTTGTGTTTCCTGTGTTATTGGCGACACAGACCTGATGGTGCGCCGTTCTTCGGGTAGTTCCTTGGACGATGTTGTCGATACTGTCCTCTCCCGATGAATACTGGGCATTGCAGATGAACGGCGTGTCGCTCGATCCCAGCCCGTGTCTGGTGTCGCAGTTCAAGCAATAGTACGAAGTTAACTCCGAAGATGTCGGATCGTCAGATCCTACCGACATGGAAGACACTGAACGGGGAGTCGAGGGTGCGTGTAAGCTCGTCGAGCCTATCAGGCCAGCCGAAAGGTCGAGTGATGATGACGCGCTTGGACTCATCGATCTGGAAGTGGACGATTCCAGCAGTCGAAGGATTCCTCCTGCGTTGACGTTGTAGTGGACGCTGCCGAAAGTCATCTCCATGTTTCCTTGTAGATCTGAGAAGTTCGAGCGGGAAGAATCGCTGTGTGGGGTGAACTCATAGGAGCCGAACCGAATCGGGCTTCCCAGGTTCGGTGATGACGGTGTCGATGAAGTTGCTGATGAAGTGGCCGGTGAAGTCGCCGGTGAAGTCGCCGGTGTCACGATTGGATCTGCCGATGACCGATCTTGCGCCGACAGGTTCCCCACAGACGGCGCCAATTGTCAAGGGTGCTCCTCGGCAATGCCCTCCGATAGGAGCTTAGGGTTGGTGGAATCCTGCAAGCTGACACGAGACATCGGTTCACAGACAAGCGGGGAGAGCGATTTACCCAGGTTCGGGGCCCTCGATGAGGTAAAACCTTACGTACTGCCTGTCTATTCTTGATTATGATGATAATGGGTTACAATGGGGTGCCGAATAGTTCGGCTGAGATCTCGTCGAGTTTGGCTAAGCGCTAGGGTAACCTAGCTTTAAGCTTCTACTGGCTAAGATCGCTAAGATTGGTTATGTCCCTCGACAGCCCCTCTCCTGGCCTTTATATAGGAGGCCAGGTCTCAAGAGGTCCAATCGAGTACGACTAGGTTTACAGTAGATCTATCTCTAAACTTTCCTTGTTCGGCTCCTTCCGTGTCTTGTACTTCAAGGAATCTTCCTTTGCACCGTCCTAGTGGCCCATCTTGCCATCGAATGCCTTCATGGGCCTCCAACTAGGAAATATAGGGTAGGGCAACATTAGTTACCCGAAGGGTAATGCCCACGTCAACCAGCATGTGAAGCTTGTGGTGGTGAAACAAGTTGACTTATCACAAATGGTGAATCAAGAGCAGCAGAGGTACTCAGAGTTGTACCTTTTCTTGTAGTGGATGGCAATATGGAGACTTTAGCATCACGAGGTTTACCCATGATGGAGGATTTGCAGCGAACAACATCAATTCAGGTGAACTTGCAAATAAAGCTATGCTCCCCGGCAACGGCGCCAGAAAATAGTCTTGATGACCCACAAGTATAGGGGATCGCAACAGTCTTCGAGGGAAGTAAAACCCAATTTATTGATTCGACACAAGGGGAGCCAAAGAATATTTGTAAGCCTTAACGACGGAGTTGTCAATTCAGCCGCACTGAAACGAGACTTGCTTACAAGAGTTCATCAAGTAGCAACAGTTTTATAGCAGTAGCGTAGTGAAATATAAGCGACAGTGTAACAAAGACAGTAGTAGTGATTATAGTAAACAACAGGATTAAAATACTGTAGGCACAGGGATGGATGAACGGGCGCTGCATGGATAAGAGAACTCATATAACAATCAAGGCAGAGCATTTGCAGATAGTAATAAAACAGTATCCAAGTACTAAATAACCATAGGCATGTGTTTCGTATATAGTCGTACGTGCTCGCAATGAGAAACTTGCACAACATCTATTGTCCTACCAGCCGGTGGCAGCCGGGCCTCTAGGGAATCTACTGGTAATTAAGGTAGTCCTTTTAATAGAGCACCGGAGCAAAGCATTAACACTCCGTGAACACATGTGATCCTCATATCACAGCCTTCCCTCCGGTTGTCCCAATTTCTGTCACTTTGGGGCCTCGGGTTCCGGATAGCAATATGTGTATACAACTTGCAGGTAAGATCATAAAACAATGAATATCATCATGAATCAATAACATGTTCAGATCTGAAATCATGGCACTCGGGCCCTAGTGACAAGCATTAAGCATAACAAGTTGCAACAATATCATAAAAGTACCAACTACGGATACTAGGTACTATGCCCTAACAATCTTATGCTATTACATGAACAATCTCATCCAATCCCTACCATCCCCTACAGCCTACAGCGGGGATTTACTCACACATGGATGGGGGAAACATGGATGGTCAATGGAGAGGCATCGGTGGTGATGATGGCGATGATCTCCTCCAATTCCCCGTCCCGGCAGGGTGCCAGAATGAAGTTTCTGATCCCGAGATGGAGTTTCGCGATGGCGGCGGAGTTCTGGATGTCTTCTGGCAAATTGGTCGAACTCCCGTGCGTTTTTAGGTCGAGGGCTTTAAGTAGTCCAGAGGGGAGCGTCGGGGGCTGGCCTAGGCGACACCACCATAGGGCGGCGCGGCCCAGGGGCCCACCGCGCCGCCTTGTGGTGCGGGCGCCTCGTGGCCCCCCTCCGTCTCGTCTTCTGGCTCCGTCAATCTTCTGTGAAAATAGGCCCATTGCAATTATCTCCGGGGTTTTCCTGAAAGTTGAGTTTCTGCACAAAAATAAGAAACCAGGGAAATTCTGCTGAAAACAGCGTTAATCCGTGTTAGTTGTATCCAAAGTACACAAATTAGAGGCCAAACAATAGAAAAAGTGTTCGGGAAAGTAGATACGTTTTGGACGTATCAATGGGATAGACCAATCAGGGCAATGTTGCACGTCTGTAAGAATTTGTGAAGGGAGAGGGCAAAACTGAGTGGTATCAAGAAACCAATGGCACCTGATTAGTAAACAGACTAAGGGATTCAAATATGAGAATTAAAAAATGGAAAATACGTGTTTTGTACAATGAAACCCATCTTGGCCTACCTCAAACTCTTTTCAATACAAATATACATTAGTGTGAGAATTGTGGAGTCATTTAGACAAAATATGTTTTGGGGAAAGTTGTTTTGGGAAGGGCTTATTGTGGAAAACCATGCACCTTCATAGCTACTAGGTGATTTGAGAAGTGGCAATTTGTGGTAAAACTTGATTTATCTATGACTTATCTATGATTTGAGAAGTGGCAATTTGTGGTAAAGACTCCATGAGTAAGTGCCACTCTTTTTTTGGAATTTTTTGCACATTAAATGACTCATTTAACTAGTTAATCCCATTTGTTGACTTTCTGTTGACTAGCCACTTGAGGGTAAAACTAAGTATATTTCACTAGCCAGTAATAGCACTCAAGGGGAAAACTGAGCACACAAAAAATGCTAGTATAAGACTCGAGGGTATACCTGAGTATATCTAAATTTTCAGGGTTAGGCTCGAGGACGCATGTTGTGGTGAAGAAATGGAAGACGTGCAATTGTTGACGTGTAGACGCGGGTCGCGGTGCAGAAGTCGAAGACGTGCAATCGTGGACGCGTGTCACGTTGCAGAAGTCCAAGACGTGCAGACGTGCAACGGTGGACGCGTAGGACGCGGGTCGCATTAACCACGCCCCTCGCCTTTATAGACGCCTCCTCGCACTATCTCTGTCACTCTCACTCGCTCATGCAACGCCGCCTCTCTCACGTCCCATCATCTTCTCCAAAGCAAAAAACCCTCTCCCTCTCCCTCTCCTCTGCCGGCGATATGGACAAGGAGAATGCCAATCACATCGTCCACGACGCCGTCGGCTCCAAGCGCGACGCCTCCCTCTTCGACGCCGTCCCCTCAACGGCCGTCGCCACCGGTGCATCGGAGGCTGCCGCTGGTGGCAGTCAGATCCCGACGGGATGGGACCCCTATGAGGAGGTGCCGTACGAGGCGCCCCCGAACCCCTACGACACCTTCATGGACGACCCATGGAACGAGGTAACTACGGTTTGCTCCCTTTTTTGTTCCTCATTCCTTTTTGAACCCTATTTTTGCTGGTGTAGATGGATCTGTAGATGGATGAGTATTGAGTTAATATTTGCACTGATTTTATTCCATTTTGTTTTGATCCCTTCTTGGTTTCGTTTAAGATTTGGGGTTCGGCCGTTCGGTTAATTTATGCAACTAATAATGGGATCTCAATCGGTTAATTTATGCAAGTAATCATGGGATCTCAATCAGTTATTTTATGCACGAATCAAAAGATATCAACCATTTAATTTTGAAAATAATCTGGAATGTGTTCAAGTTTAGATCTGGAATCTGTTTCTTTGCCTAAGATGAATCGTTGGGCACAAATCTTTACAGGGAGGGTTCAGCGAACCATTGCTGTGTACAAATCTGTTGTGCACGAGCTTTTGTTCGCTAACCCCTTCCCTGTAGATATATAATAGTGTCCACTCTAACTGAGGCTGCCTCTGTTTTTCCTAACTTTGTTATCATGGTCGTTAGTCATCGCTGCAACTCATTCACTCATAGTTTCCGTTTGATATGGATCAGCTGTCTGGCAGCGACGTCGGCACCGACGACGAGCACCATGACACCAAGACTCGGCAGGTGCTGCGCAGGCTGCAGGTCGGCCAGTACGTCTCGTACTTTGCCAAGGGTGTCTACAGGTGCCCCTTCTGCACTAGGAGACTCGGCGGTACCGACTTCAACTGCCTCCTCACGCATGCCGAGAACATCGGCAACACCTTCCCCAAGGTCGGCACTACAGTGAACCCCTACTCCTTCCGCGCCAAGCACAAGGCGCTCGGCATGCACCTCTGCGGCTTCCAGCGGGTGGAGATCGCCGCCGGGCGCACGCCTCCGCTCAAGCCCAAGGTGCCCAAGCGGAGCAACAAGTGGAGGCAGAGCCAGATGGGGTAGGCGGAGTCCTGGACGTGTGCTGCTGCTGCCTCCTCCATTTTGTTGTTAACTAGGGATCCCTTATTGTTATGTTGTTAGTATGATGATGCTGTGAAGAACCTCGAACCTGTTACTATGTTGGCTGCTGTATGCAGCTTATTATCTAGGGAGGGATCCCTATTATCTATCCATATTCTACTATATGACTGTGTTAATTTATCGTACATTACCCTGGAGATTTTCTTATAGATTTAACTACATACATATGGACCAGAGAGAGTGCTAGATTTGCTGCCATATTGGGCAAACAATGAGGGCCAAAAGGCACAAATAATTGAAGAAAGACAGAAATGCAAGCTTCTCTAGGTTTGATACTAATTAGGTGAAAAAAGACAGAGAGAAAGAGGGGGAAAAGGTACTCTTAAAAATGCTAATTTTGGCCGAGAGAGACAGAACCCAACTCCTGCTCACGTGCAACCAAACGTTGTCTCGTCCTTTCCCACGCTATCCCTTTCTACCAGCCCCACGCGACGCGGTCCCACATGACGCGGCCCCACACGTCAGCATGGAACGGTCAACTAAACGGGAATCATGCCGTCTGAGCTCCTTCTGCGGGTTTCAAACAAGGGCTTGGGGAAAACTGAGGAAAAACTAAGGAGCTGGGGAAAACTGAGTACAACTAAGGACCTGAGGGCACGAGAATAGAAAACCCAAGAATATTATGGCCTATGTGACTGGCAAGGAATGTGGTGATAATGCACGTCTGGAACAAAAATAAAGAGTTATTATGTTCATTGTTGGCATTCTACCTAGCCCTTCAGATTTATAATAAAGAACCTTATAATTGTTATTTTTTTATGGTCAAATGAAAACAATGCGTTGTTCAAATTATGATAGTATTCCATGTACGATGGAGAAGTTATTATAAGTCTTTATGGTGAAACACACATGCATAACACTGACGCTAAAATGCCATAAGGCAAATGATGTGAATTCCACTTATTAGTGGAACCGCCTTTTAGGTCATATTAGTTGAATCGTTCGGCGCTTGCAAATCTCTTCTATAGAGAATGACCGAAATACCGTTCATAGGCCAAGAGTTGAACGGGCAACTTGCCTAGTGAAAACATACATGATGATGTATATGGTTCTTAGGCATAGTTGTGTGCGGAAGATTCCTCTACTTCATGAAAACTTCCAACAATGAATTGAGTGTGTATATAAAGATATATTCAATAAGGAAGAAGTTTGAAACATTTGAATAGATTCAAATAAATTTCAGCATGAAGTGGAAATCACCGTAATAGAAAAGTCAAATATCTATGATTGGATCATGGTGGAAATATTTGAATTACGAGTTTTAGCGAACATCTAAGAGAGTTATGAAATTATTCTACAACTCACGTTTCTTGGAGTATCATAGTGATGATGGAGTATCTGAGAGACGTATACAAACCTTGTTTGGTTAATGATGATATAAAATAAAATGACGCTATTATATTTTTGTGGATTATGCTTTAGAGACTACCGCTTTTACACTAAATAGAGCGTCATCATAATCCGCTGAAATGACACCATACGAGTTATGGCATGGGTATAAACCCTAATAGTCATTTCTTAAATTTTGGTATGCGTAGCATAAGTAAATGATTTTACAACCAAAATCGGATGAATGTCTTTGTTGGTTATCCCAGAGAATTAATTGGGAATTTTTTCCGCTATGGAGTCAAATACAAAAGTGTTTGTCGATGTTTTTTACTTAATTCTAAGAAATTGTTTCTAGCGAAGTATTTGAGTGGGAGGATAATGGAACTTGGTGAGGTTTATGAACCTGAGCATGATGATCAGAGCAGCGCAGCATCGGAAATGGTTCCGGAAGCGGCCACGATGATCATGGCTCCCATGTCTACAAAGTGTTATAGTCATGGAGATCGAAGTACCTATTGAACCTTGTAGGTATGGTTTACTTTGTGATCAAATAAATGTTTATGGACAAATGATTGATTTTGAACAATAATAAACCAACTTCATACAAAGAAGCTATGATGGGCTTTGACTCTGTTAAAATGGCTAAGTGTCATGAAATCCAAGATAGGTGAATACTTTTTGAAAGTAAAAAGATCTATAAAATTGATGGACTTGGATGCAATATCCTTGAAGAAGCTCGACTTGTCGAAAAGTTGTTTATGACAAGGTTCAAAGAGTTGACTACGATAAGATTAGATCTTCCGTAGCGATGCTTATAATCTATGTGGATTTTTCTAGTAATCGCTACATATTTCTTTTATGAGATATGTTAGTAGGATGGGCGAAATACATTCCTTACCAGAAGTGTGTATTAAGGATGTATACTAGATACAACCAAGAGTTTTGCTAGTCCGTGGAACACTAGATAGGTATACAAACTTCAACTGGATGAAGTAAGTATCCCGGAGTTGGAATCTTCACCAGATGAAATAATCTAAGAGTTTTTGATTTCATCAGAAATGATGAAGATGCTTGCATTTGCAAGAAATTAAATTGGAACGCTGAGACATACTTATATTATATGTGGATGACATATCATTGATTATAAATGATGTAATTATGTACTTGATGTGATTAAAAGGTTTCATTGTGAATTAACTTCAATGAAAGGATATTGAATAAAACATATTAAGCATCAAGATCTATGAAGATAGATTAAATCGCATAGTAAGTTTAAGTCAAAGTACATAGCATGAATATTGAAATAGTTCAATACGAAAACATTAAGAAGGTGTTCTTTTTCATGTGAAGGTTTAACAAGACTTGAGTGTATTTGATACTCAATGAGAAAAAACACATGAGTGATTTTAGATCACGAATAATATGTATACAATCAGATGTCCTGTGCTCTAAAGAGTTAGGAGCAAATATCATAATGATCTATGCGATGATCATTGGACAATAGTAAGAATATCGTTGAGTACTTTGGAAGAGCCAAGGATATATAGTTTTGTATGAGGTAATGAAAAACAAATCGATGTAAGGCGTTGCACCGATATTAGTTTGGTCACATATAAAAATAAATGTCAATCTCAATTAGGCTAAGTGTTCATTAAAAGGTTGCATAATGAGCTAGAAGAAGTCTATGCTAGATTTAGATGAGTTCTAAATATTGTGACGGATTTTACAAACGAAGGCAGAGTATGTCATTGTTTTGACAATGACCGAGAGTGTTTGAGTCGAGAAGTTATTTAAGGACGTGTAGTTCCAACAGTGTCAGAACTTTGAAGCTATATTGTGCGTGACAATATTAGTGACATATTTTAGACCGTGGAATTAAGGTTCCACCAGAAGACTGAACATATACGATTAATGCTGACTCATTGGAAAATGAGTGATGCATGGAGACGCAAATGAATTGCAAAATACACACGTTTCTGAGCGTGTCAGATTCGTTGACTGAAACCTCTCCCGTGAGCAAAACATGATAAGCACCAGAAGGCCAAGGTTTTATATCTTTACAAATGTAAACTAGATTATTGACTCTAGTGCAAGTGGGAGAGTGTTGGAGATATGCCCGAGAGGCAATAATAAAGTAGTTATTGTTATATCTTAGTGTTCATGATAAATGTTTACACCCCATGCTATAATTGTATTAACCGGAAACATTAATACATGTGTGTTGTGTAAACAACCAGAGTTCCTAGTAAGCCTCTTGTTTAACTAGCTTGTTGATAAATAGATGATCATGGTTTCCTGATCATGAACATTGGATGTTATTAATAACAAGATCATATCATTAGGTGAATGATGTGACGGGACACACACCCATAGTAAGCATAGCATAAGATCAAGTCATTAAGTTCAACTTGCTATAAGCTTTCGATACATAGTAACCTAGTCCTTCGACCATGAGATCATGTAAATCACTTACACCGGATGGGTAGTTTGATTACATCAAACGTCATTGCGTAAATGGGTGGTTATAAAGATGGGATTGAATATTCGGAAAGTATGAGTTGAGGCATATGGATCAAGAGTGGGATTTGTCCATCCCGATGACGGATAGATATACTCTGGGCCCTCTCGGTGGAATGTCGTCTAATTAGCTTGCAAGCATGTGACAAGGTCACAAGAGATGACATACCACGGTACAAGTAAAGAGTACTTGTCGGTAACGAGGTTGAACTAGGTATGGAGATAACAATGATCAAACCTCAGACAAGTAAAGTATCGCGTGACAAAGGGAATCGGTATCGTATGTTAATGGTTCAATCGATCACTGAGTTATCGCTGAATGTAAGGGAGCCATTATGGATCTCCAGGTCCCGCTATTGGTTATTGATCGGAGAGGAGTCTCGATCATGTTCGCATAGTTCACGAACCGTAGGGTGACGCGCTTAAGGTTTGATGATATATAGTAGATATGGAATATGAGATGGAGACCGAATGTTGTTCGAAGTCTCGGATGGGATCCAAGGCATCACGAGGAGGTCCGGAATAGTCCGGAGAATAAGATTCATATATGAGAAGTCATTTTCAGGGTTATCGGAAAAGTTCAGGATTTTTTGGTATTGTACCGGAGGTTCTAGAAGGTTCCGGAGGGTACCATAGTGGGGCCAACCTATCCCGGACGACCAACATGGACCGGAGGGGTCGCATAGGCCCACATGGGCCAGGCACACCAGCCCCCCAAGGCCCATGTGGCTGGATTAAGTGGATAAGATCAAATCCCTTGAAAATAGGAACTTAACTTAGGGGGAAGTTTCCCCCTTGTTTTGGCCGACCCTAGGGCTTGGAGGAGGAGCCAAGGCAGCCCTCCCACGCCTATATAAGAGGGAGGGGAGGGTTGGGGCGCAACACATGATTCCCCAAATCCTTGCCGCCCCTCTCCCCCTCCTCCTTCCTGCGCAGGTTTGGCGAAGCCCTGCAGGAATTTCTCCTCCACCACCACCACCACACCGTCGTGCTGCTGGGATTCCGAGGAGATCTACCATACCTCCGCTGCCCGCTGGAATGGGGAGAGGAAGGACTTCATCGACACCGTACATGTGAGCGAGTACGGAAGTGCTGCCGGATTGCAGCACCGGAACGATCGTCTACATCAACCACGAGATCTGATCTCATTTAGGCTTTGGATCTACGAGGGTTAGTCTCTCTTATTTCTCGTTGCTCCGATCTTCATAGATTAGATCTTGGATTTTCCTAGATTGGATCTTGGTTTTGTTCTTCTTCACGGAATTTTTTTTTGTTTTCTATGCAACGAACCCATCAGGTGGACATACAAACAGAGAAATAGAGGTTTCGCAGTCCGTCAATGGAGGAAGGTTTGAGGGGGGACAACTGTAGGAATTGCCATAGGCCATCACTGGAGATCTGAAGGGGGCTGATTTTATGGGGTGCTAGCTGCAGGTCCCTCCGGAGGTGCTACTGGCCGGCCGAACGGCGGCACCAGTTCCTCACACATGGCCTTGTGCATGGTCGCGCTAGGAAGCCATGGTGGCGGTGCTGCCCGGCTTTGGCCCCCCTCCGACCGTGCTTTGGGATGGGTTCTTGGAGGATATGGAGTAGGTGGAGTCGACGCGTTATGGCGTGAGAGAGAGAGAGAGAGAGGATTGCAGCAGGAGGGGAGGTCCTGGCGACGGGCTCGATAGCTTGGAGGCATGCGACATGATGTGATGTTGTGTTTGTGCTTGTTGCGGGCCGAATTTGGGCCAGACGGGTCCAGATATCCCGGCGAGATGGAGAGATGGCTTTGGCCACGTAGAGATGGCAATGGTGGCATCAAGACCCTGGCAGGGCATACCGGTGGGTGGCGGGTATGCTGGTGGCGAGACCCCTGCATGGGGGTTGGACGATGCAAGGTTGACGGGAGATAGCAAGGCCGAGGCGGCAGCTGCCACGGTCTTGCTTGGCCTGGAACTGGAGGTGCTTTACGGGCCTCGTTGGGTCTGAGATTTGTAGGCCTATTTCTATCTGTCTTGTCCATTGACCTACGTCTGGCGTGCCCTACCACCTGCGCAAATGGACTTCACAGGGCTTCTATGTCATGGATCTTCGGGGGATTATGGTCCAGGGGTTCTGGAGAAATCCTTATCGTCTGGCACCAACGCGGTGGGCGCCTGCAGGTTTCGCCATTCCTTCTTGAAGGGCGTGGAGGATACCCCTCTCCATTTCCCTCCGGGTATGGGGGAAGCCCTAGGTCTAGTTTATTAGTCCGGGCATGAACGTCATGTCGATTTCGTTTTCCTTCGTGTAGGTGTTGCCTTGGTATTTCGTGATCCGGGGTGCTTCTAGTGTGGTGGGACAATTTTGGATGGTGCAACGGTTGAGGGGCGCCATCGTTTCATCGATCTACCGTTTGGCTTCCTTTGTAGTATCTTTTTCTTTTCTATTAGGCATGTGTATGATGTTATCGCGATGTTTTTCTTTATTTCAACTGTTGTATAATGTGGTTGCTTGGACGAAAGACTATTTTAAAGAGTTATCTACATGCGTAATTTTTTACACACCGGAGTTCTCTGTTCTCGTGGCCTGGTACATCTACTCCACGATTCTTTTACTACCCCGGGCGATTAGCGGGACTAATGTTTACACTTTACAATCTGTACAACAGACTCATTCGAGGGCAAGAAACAAAACAAGATACCAGATGGCGGAGGTTCTGTTGCCGTCACCAGCAGCTCAGACGACAGCAGATCATGCCGGCGTGGCGCGGCAGAGCGGGCAGGTGGTGCGGGCGCGCAGCCACTCGTCGATGCAGGCGGGGTGGTAGTAGTGCATGCACGCCGGCAGCACGCTGACGGCCTCGCCGTCCGCGAAGTCGGACAGGCACACCGGGCACGTCGCGTCCTGGCCCCCGTCGCTCTTCCGGTACATGCACAGCACCGGCGACGCAGCTCGGGGATCGGCGCCGACGTTCGGGCTGCTGCCGCCTTCATCTTCACGAGCCTGCTCCTGGTGGGGATCGGGGCGCCGGCAAAAGCTGCGGATCGCCTTCACCAGCACGATGAGGACCACGAACCCCACCAGGATGATGGACGCCACCGTGCGGTTCGCCGACGAGCCGCGGCCGTAGTTGCTATCGCTGTTAACAGGCGTGGTCATCGATGACGACGACGACACGACAAAGGCTAGCTAGGAGATTAGCTAACAAACGCATAATTAGGTGTGTACGGCTACTACTTAAAGGTGGTGCATCGACAGTTACAAGAACTAAATGAACCGATCACGCATTCACCTACGTGTTGGCGGCTGATGGCTACGTCGTGATCCAAGAAATGCCTAGCTTGGTTCTCTCCGTTTTGTTTCTTTGGTGCGGTCGTCGTCGCCGGCCACTACATATATATGGGCGCTCCGGTGCAGCCCCTGGAGCGGCATGTGAATGGGGCGCCCTTTTTTAAACAACATGCTCTCCCTGTTCCACATTAAGATTGTGTTCTGGAAGAAGAAAGAAATTGAAGACCTCGAAGATTTGTTACAATCTTTTAGACTTTATTTTGTAATCGTTGGAGTCAGTTCATGTATTTCTACCATGTACTATTTATTGCTAGGAATATATGTGGTATTGATTGTCAAAAAAAAAAAAAGTGATGTTTTACCTTTGTCGAAGTGAAACTTTCCAAGTGCTTGACCGAGTCTACTTCCTCAATTCACGAATAAATGTATACACTACATTTTTAGAAAAAGTCAAACATCTTCAATTTTGATCAACTTTCTCATACAAAAGTAGCAATATACTCCCTCCATCCTAGAATGTAAGGCATCTAAGCTTCAGTCAAAAGTCAACATATAAAATAAGTTTGACCAAATTTATATGTAAAAATATAAACGACATTCACAATACCAAATCAATATCAATAGATTCACCATAAAGTATAGTTTCTCAAAATGTTCATTTGATATTGTAGACATTCATATTTTTTCGTATAAACTTGATCAAACTTAGAAGATGTCGACTTTTGGCTAAATCTTAGACGTCTTACATTTTGGGACGGATGGGGGTATGTGATATGAAATTATTATATTATTGAATTACATATCAAGATGAATCTAGCAATATTAACTTAGTGTCATAAATCTTCCTACTTTTTATAGATCTTTGGTCAAAACTAATAAAATTTGACGCAAGAAAAACCTAAACAATTTTGTTTGGAAAAAATGGAAAATTATGCATGTTTTCCCATGCTTTAAGAAGTCTCCAGGTCCGCCACTTGTATCATGTGTCTTCCCTTAGTAACTTAATTTCCTATTAAAGTTTATTTGATTCTTATTAGTTGTTAGAGATGATAGTAAGCGATAATGCATTGTATCACTTATATCCGTCTTCTCTAGCTGGCGTGGACTACTAATGGAAGACCTGTTTTTCTACAATTGTACAACGCCCTTACACCTCTAGTTGGTTATCTTAGGTGTGCCGTGGAGGGTGCGCTTCTCCTGTACTTTTCTTATACTTCTATTTTTGATCTGCCTTTTAAGAGGGTTTTCTTAATTTCTTTCGGTTTCTTCATATTAGTTTATTTATGAAGCGGAGCAAAGATAGGAAGTTTTTTTTGGTGCGGGTACCCGGGTAGTTCCTACTCTAATTACATGAGTCAGACGGCAACATGAGCTGAAAATCCTACCTCACACTCCAAGGTGTAGGAAATCTGATGACTAACAATGACGAGGTATCGTATTACTAATGCTTAAACCTTTTATAATACTTCGCATCCTTCATCAAGAAAAAACAATGACGAAGTAGTATCACATGTCAGAAATAATAATATGCAGATTAACTTCACACTGATCATAATTACTGAGTCAAAGAGAAGAATTAGTGCCATCCATACAACATCATCAATGTTTCCTCGCTGAGTTCTGGCAATAAGAATTTACCACCATGCATATAGCTTTCCTTCCAAATAAAAAAGAAGGTGCTACGTGCGCACAAGGATGTCTTCGAGGGAGATGTCGAGGGAGAGCTGGTGGTGGAGCGACCCGGCGGGGCTTGGCGACGGCGTGGGCGTGGTCTCGGCGCGGCACATCGGGCAGCTGGTTTTGCCGGCGCCGAGCCAGGTGTCGATGCACTCGGCGTGGAAGTAGTGCAGGCACTCCGGCAGCACCCGCACCGCCTCGCCGTCGGCGAAGTCCGCCAGGCACACCGGACAAGTCGGCTCGCCCCACTCCTCATCCTTGTTGTATCGGCACACCACCGCCTTCGTCACCAGCTGCGCCCGCGACGACAAGCTTAGCTCGTCCACGCTGACACTCACCGCGTCCTGATCCGTGCTGGCACCGAGACGGCGGCCGCGCCTGCCCCTCCTCTCGCCGCCGTTGCAGCAGGTGACCAGGATGCAGTGGTGCATCAACAGCACCACGGCGACGCACATCACCGCCAGGAGGCCGATGAACACCGGCGACTTGAACGTCGACGAGCTCATGCTGAACCACTTCATGTGTACTGTTGCATATATGAGCCTAGCTACAGCCTCGGCACCTAGGTCGGAAGCTTCGATCGAATGTGAAATGAGTCATGCAACAATATTAATCGATCCATCGACAGACACATGGTATGGTACAGGCGTACAGCTAGCGGACAGCCCGAGAGCAACGATGGTTACGAAGCTGCATGATCGCTGATGCTACTGATGGCTACTTGGATCTGTTCGCTTGTGCTTGGAAGCTAGTAGCAACAGCACAAATTAAGCCTAGTATACAGTTTCTTTCTTGTTTGTTGCTACTTAAAATGTCAGCTCGATCAGACCAGTTCAAGTTATAGCTCAACATCAGTCCAAGCAGATGAGTCTGAAGATCAGCAATTAACATGAACAATTGGTTATTCGATCGAATCTGACTTAGCAAATTAACAATTGTGCTAAGCTTATTATATAGTAACCGGAAGGCAGTAGACGCCTCGTGGAGTCGCGACACGTTCTAGCTAGCCAGTATAGTAGAGTGAGTGACTAGTTGGAGGTGTCGGGGCAGAACACGATCTTGAGCTCGCCGGGCTGGAGGCAGCGCTGCGGGGTGGCCTCCACGTCCGTCGGCGTCGTCCTCGTGTCCGGGCACCTCTGCTTGAAGAACTGCCCCTGTCCCTGGGCCCTGCACCCGCCGGCGGGGGCCTTGGCGTCGCTGGGGCAGTCGACGTCAAGGTCCACGGAGCAGCCGAGGGACGGGCACTGATCGCCCTGCTCGAACCCGTGCGGCGTCACCACCACCGGCACGTTGAACCCGTCGACCAGGCTCACACTGTACTCCGCCAGCCCATTGGGCCCGTGCACGCTCACCTGCGTCACCGTCGTCGGTGCCGGCGCCACGCCGGTGTCGCACACGTCGTCGTCGTCGTCGATGCAGCCGGTGCGCGCTACGATGCGGCCGGACCACGCGCCGGGAGGAAACGCCAGGGTGACCAGGCCCTCGCCGCCCCCATCGAGGCGGCCGGCGGTGTCGTTGGCGTCGGGGATGGCTGGGAGGCCGATGTTCTGGGTGATGCGCGGCCACACTGGGTAGAGGCAGAGGTTGTGGAGGGTGAGGTTCGTCACCGTCTGCTGGGCGGCGGTGGCAGCGAGAGGGGTGAGCACGGCGAGCACCAAGGTGATCAGAAGTGCCTTGGATGCAGCCATGGCGCGCTAGCTTGTGGGTGGAGTGGATTAGAACTCAAAGTGTTGTTGATGCCTGTCCATTGATCGATCATGGGTATATAAGAGAGGGAAATTTTGTGGTGGTTAAGTAGCAACGAACGCATGTATCTACGCACGCATGTAACGGGGGCGTGCATTCATCGGCACATGTGGCGCCTAGCTCCAACTTTCTCATCATTCGGCTTCTTCTGTTTGAGATAGCTTCACAGGTTCGGCGCTTTGGTAACTTTCTCATGATTCTACCTTCGTTTCAAATTAAGTGTCACATCTGTGTTCAAATCCAAATATTTCTACACATTAAAATACGTCTGAACACATCTTTATCTAGACAAGGCCTTACATTTTGGGAATCAAAGAAGCCCTTACATTTTCGTTTCTGGGAAATTGGAAAATTGCCATATTATTTGACAAAAAGAATTCATGGCAACTCAATATCGATGTACATTTTAAAATACTTTAAAAAATCCAGATGTGGTTTTTTTCCAAGATCTGAAAAAATTACACAATAAGAGATTTATCTGTATTATGAACTAATTATTTATTATTTTCTTCACAAGTCTCCAAAGAGAATTGTAGCGATGGTCCGGATTTTGAGCGGAGTCAGCTACACATTTTTCGTGCTTGGGTGATAGCACCATTTGCCGGAAAAGACACGATGAACATCAAATCGTGGGTTAAGACCCATGAGAAGGAATTCTAAACATGACAGAGAAACATCTTCGAGAGCATAACATTACTAAAACATTCTCATCAGTCCCAAAGCCAAGTAGCAAGTGTATAAAAACTAAACACCACCGCGCAACGATCCATGCCCAGGGGACATCAGCCTAAATCCAACGTCATCACCAAGACACGATAGTGTAGCCGAATGTATGCTACTGGAGCCTGTTGCCTCACCAAACCGGTCTAATCTTTTTCGATAAATAACACTTCTATCTAACTATCTATCTATTCTATATCTATATCTATATATATACCTACTAATAACGCTTACATTAGATTATCACCTTCAGGAGGCTCGGTGGTGCAATTGTGCCACGGAAACAAGGGACATATCCAGATTTTGTTTTGGACTGGTCTATCCTCCCACCAAATCACATATAATGCACCACGACTCGTTTTACACCTTTCTCTCCCGAGAAACCAGGAATAGGTCTTCTTCCCCAATCCGCCTAACCTTTCTCTCCCGAGAACCCAGCGCCGCCGCAACGCACTACATCTGTACCTCACGCTGCAGCTTCAGGATGACCCACGACTCACGAGTAAGGTCTGTGACCACGAGGCAGAGCGTGTTGGTCGGTTGCCACGAGTGAGAGACTAGGGAGAGAGTTGCCACTGCTGATTGACGGAAGCGGCCCTAGGTATCAAGGATGTGCGGCAGAGAGGGAGGTGGGCCGAAACAGGCCGCTGGCTTTTGAGTTGACGGCGGCCAAGACGGACGACGTGGGCAACAAATTGTAGTGTTGGAAGCCGATAGAAGAGAGGGAGATGCGGGGCTAGCGCGTGTGCTTGGCCGGAGCCGGGTGGAAGAGGGACTCAACAATGTTTGGTATTTTGCGGCAACGCGCCGGAATTGTCCAGTATATACTTAAAACACAATATAAATGTTTAAAATAGAGATACCACATTAATCCATATCATCAGAATTATTTCAATTAGATCTCTAATTTATGGCTCGAATTCAGCAAACGGTTACGTAACTTTATTTTGGAGCCGACACGTATACATCCGAAATAATTATTTTTGTTTAGCCAGACACCTATATCAGGTTGTACTCCATGTCACGTGCAAAAGGTAAACCCCATCTTTTAGTAACTTGGAAAACAGAAAAGACCAGGAACAACACGTACGTAACGTTTTGGGCTGTCATGCATACGATAAAATCAATGACGACCTCAGCAGATTAATAAAACGCTACGAATTTTAATAGCGTACAACTTTTAAAATATTTGCATATTATGTTCATAAATATATTCAATTTCTAAGAAATGAGCTGCCTCAGTTTTCGAATATCTATTCTAATATTGACTACTAATATATTTTAACATATTTATATTCGCAAAGTTAAATTTTGTGTCATTATATTTTTCTTGAATATGTAAATATCATCTATTTGCAGAAAGGAACTTATATGTTTCAGATTTACTAAAAAATGGCATTTGATGAATTATGTAAAAGCAAATGTACAGAACAAAATAGCAAATTAATTTTATACATATCCATTGATATCCAAGCTTAAACAAATGTGAGATAGCTATTTGAGTTTGCCATAAAACTGAATGTAAAAATGAGGAACAAAGTCATAAATGTTACCTCACATATTAGAAAATTTATAGGGATATGGGACATATGTGAAGTTAGCGCGCCATAGATGTTACCAGCGTGTGAAGATTGGTTATTTTAACATGCACAATAACATGCCTTAGCAGAGTACCTGCAACTCATGAATTGTCTAATGCAAGGTAACTATCCATCGAGGATATATCTTCCTTGCATAAAACTAGTCTAAGTAGGACGAACCGCATGATCTGTCACCGAATTAGGTCTGATAGTATTAGTTTTCATGAAAATCTAAAAAAAAAATTAAGGAGCCATATATGTCTATATTGTTAAATTCTTTCTGCTTCATTAACCTTTGGCAATAAAATTATCTCACCAAAAATTAAGTTGAAATAACTCAAGTTGACTGTCATGGAGAACCCCCAAAAGCTAAAGCAAGTCTGTTTTTATGATATTCTAAAAGTTTTGGTAGAACTGAGCTGAGAAAAACCATCTAAATCTGGTGTTCCATTTGAAAAACCCGGTATGACATAGTTTCAGATGTTTTGTTCCCTACATTTACGATAGTGTAGTTGAATGTATTCAACTGGAATTAGCCAACATTTTTTTCGTTGCAAGGATGCTACGGTTTGAATTTTGGATTGGATTTCACAGAAACCTTTTCTAAGTTGGTTGGTTGATTCGTAAGATTGAATATTATAAAGGTTTTCTCTATGAAGCAAAAAGACAAAAAACATACTAGGATTGTGGCGAGTAGAGCATCTCTACCGGCGCGTCCTAAATAGGTGCCGACAGTTGTGCCGGCAGTGCACTATGGGGAACGTCGGCACATGCTCCCCATTTAGGGGATATGTTGCACACACCGACGACCCTAATAAGAATTCCTAAAGAAATTTTAAATAAGCAAATGTAAATATACTGCAAAATTTTATTCAAATTTAGTATTACTTACAAAAGTTTAATGAAATTAGAACTAAACTAAACAAAAAGTAAACCCTAATCTAACAACCGACGGTTGGAGCGCGCGATGGGTCTGCCTCATCGTAGTTCTTCTCCTTTGCCGCCGTCTGAGTGCCCGCCTCTTAGCCCTTACTTCGGGCATCTGGCGGTGCAACATGATCGCGGGCGACAACGAAACTTGCCGGCGGCATTTGGCCTTTGGTGCCGTGCTGGCGTGTAGTTGACGTGGGAGTTAGAAATCTTTTCTTTAGTTCCCCGGCAACGGCGCCAGAAATTTAGCTTGATACGCGTACAGCACGTGTTCGTTGGGAACCCCAAGTGGAAGGTGTGATGCGTACAGCAGCAAGTTTCCCTCAGTAAGAAACCAAGGTTTATCGAACCAGTAGGAGTCAAGAAGCACGTTGAAGGTTGATGGCTGCGGGATGTAGTGCGGCGCAACACCAGGGATTCCGGCGCCAACGTGGAACCTGCACAACACAACCAAAGTACTTTGCCCCAACGAAACAGTGAGGTTGTCAATCTCACCGGCTTGCTGTAACAAAGGATTAGATGTATAGTGTGGATGATGATTGTTTGCGAGAAAACAGTAGAACAAGTATTGCAAGTAGATTGTATTCGATGTAAAAGAATGGACCGGGGTCCACAGTTCACTAGAGGTGTCTCTCCCATAAGATAAATAGCATGTTGGGTGAACAAATTACAGTCGGGCAATTGATAAATAAAGAGAGCATGACAATGCACATACATGATATGATGAATATTGTGAGATTTAATTGGGCATTACGACAAAGTACATAGACCGCTATCCAGCATGCATCTATGCCTAAAAAGTCCACCTTCAGAGTTATCATCCGAACCCCTTCCAGTATTAAGTTGCAAAACAACGGACAATTGCATTAAGTATGGTGCGTAATGTAATCAATAACTACATCCTCGGACATAGCATCAATGTTTTATTCCTAGTGGCAACAGCACATCCAGAACCTTAGAACTTTCTATCACTGTCCCAGATTTAATGGAGGCATGAACCCACTATCGAGCATAAATACTCCCTCTTGGAGTTAAGAGCAAAAACTTGGCCAGAGCCTCTACTAGTAACGGAGAGCATGCAAGATCATAAACAACACATAGGTAATAGATTGATAATCAACATAACATAGTATTCTCTATCCATCGGATCCCGACAAACACAACATATAGAATTACAGATAGATGATCTTGATCATGTTAGGCAGCTCACAAGATCCGACAATGAAGCACATGAGGAGAAGACAACCATCTAGCTACTCGCTATGGACCCATAGTCCAGGGGTGAACTACTCACTCATCACTCCGGAGGCGACCATGGCGGTGAAGAGTCCTCCGGGAGATGATTCCCCTCTCCGGCAGGGTGCCGGAGGTGATCTCCAGAATCCCCCGAGATGGGATTGGCGGCGGCGGCGTCACAGTAAGGTTTTCCATATCGTGGCTCTCGGTACTGGGGGTTTCGCGACGAAGGCTTTAAGTAGGCGGAAGGGCAACGCGGGGGGCCACACGAGGGCCACACACGCCATGGCCGCGCGGCCAAGGGCTAGGCCGCGCCGCCCTGTTGTGGCGGCGCCTCGTGGCCCCACTTCCTTTCCCCCTCGGTCTTCTGGAAGCTTCGTGCAAAAATAGGACCCTGGGCGTTGATTTCGTCCAATTCCGAGAATATTTCCTTTGTAGGATTTCTGAAACCAAAAACAGCAGAAACGAGCAACTGGCTCTTCGGCATCTCGTTAATAGGTTAGTGCCGAAAAATGCATAAATACGACATATAATGTGTATAAAACATGTAGATATCATCAATAATGTGGCATGGAACATAAGAAATTATCGATACGTCGGAGACGTATCAGCATCCCCAAGCTTAGTTCTGCTCGTCCCGAGCGAGTAAACGATAACAAAGATAATTTCGGAGTGACATGCCATCATAACCTTGATCATACTATTGTAAGCATATGTAATGAATGCAGCGATCAAAACAATGGTAATGACATGAGTAAACAAATGAATCATAAAGCAAAGACTTTTCATGAATAGTACTTCAAGACAAGCATCAATAAGTCTTGCATAACAGCTAACTCATAAAGCAATAAATCAAAGTAAAGGTATTGAAGCAACACAAAGGAAGATTAAGTTTCAGCGGTTGCTTTCAACTTGTAACATGTATATCTCATGGATAATTGTCAACATAGAGTAATATAACAAGTGCAATATGCAAGTATGTAGGAATCAATGCACAGTTCACACAAGTGTTTGCTTCTTGAGGTGGAGAGAGATAGGTGAACTGACTCAACATTAAAAGTAAAAGATAGGCCCTTCAAAGAGGAAAGCATCGATTGCTATATTTGTGCTAGAGCTTTTATTTTGAAAACAAGAAACAATTTTGTCAACGGTAGTAATAAAGCATATGTATCATGTAAATTATATCTTACAAGTTGCAAGCCTCATGCATAGTATACTAATAGTGCCCGCACCTTGTCCTAATTAGCTTGGACTACCGGGATCATCGCAATACACATGTTTTAACCAAGTGTCACAAAGGGGTACCTCTATGCCGCTCTGTACAAAGGTCTAAGGAGAAAGCTCGCATTTTGGATTTCTCGCTTTTGATTATTCTCAACTTAGACATCCATACCGGGACAACATAGACAACAGATAATGGACTCCTCTTTAATGCATAAGCATGTAGCAACAATTAGTGTTCTCATATGAGATTGAGGATATATGTCCAAAACTGAAACTTCCACCATGATTCATGGCTTTAGTTAGCGGCCCAATGTTCTTCTCTAACAATATGCATGCTCTAACCATTAAAGTGGTAGATCTCTCTTACATCAGACAAGACGGACATGCATAGCAACTCACATGATATTCAACAAAGAGTAGTTGATGGCGTCCCCAGAAAACATGGTTATCGCACAACAAGCAACTTAATAAGCGATAAAGTGCATAAGTACATATTCAATTCCACAATAGTTTTTAAGCTATTTGTCCCATGAGCTATATATTGCAAAGGTAAAGAATGGAAATTTTAAAGGTAGCACTCAAGCAATTTACTTTGGAATGGCGGAGAAATACCATGTAGTAGGTAGGTATGGTGGACACAAATGGCATAGTGGTTGGCTCAAGGATTTTGGATGCATGAGAAGTATTCCCTCTCGATACAAGGTTTAGGCTAGCAAGGTTATTTGAAACAAACACAAGGATGAACCGGTGCAGCAAAACTCACATAAAAGACATATTGTAAACATTATAAGACTCTACACCGTCTTCCTTGTTGTTCAAACTCAATACTAGAAATTATCTAGACTTTAGAGAGACCAAATATGCAAACCAAATTTAGAAAGCTCTAGGTGTTTCTTCATTAATAGGTGCAAAGTATATGATGCAAGAGCTTAAACATGAGCACAACAATTGCCAAGTATCAAATTATTCAAGACATTTTAGAATTACTACATGTAGCATTTCCCGATTCCAACCATATAACAATTTAACGAAGAAGATTCAGCCTTCGCCATGAATACTATGAGTAAAGCCTAAGGACATATTTGTCCATATGCAACAGCGGAGCGTGTCTCTCTCCCACACAATGAATGCTAGGATCCATTTTATTCAAACAAAAACAAAAACAAAAACAAACCGACGCTCCAAGCAAAGCACATAAGATGTGATGGAATGAAAATATAGTTTCAGGGGAGGAACCTGATAATGTTGTCGATGAAGAAGGGGATGCCTTGGGCATCCCCAAGCTTAGACGCTTGAGTCTTCTTAAAATATGCAGGGGTGAACCACCGGGGCATCCCCAAGCTTAGAGCTTTCACTCTCCTTTATCATATTGTATCATCCTCCTCTCTTGATCCTTGAAAACTTCCTCCACACCAAACTCGAAACAACTCATTAGAGGGTTAGTGTACAATAAAAATTAACATGTTCAGAGGTGACACAATCATTCTTAACACTTCTGGACATTGCATAAAGCTACTTGACATTAATGGAACAAAGAAATTCATCCATCATAGCAAAAGAGACAATGCGAAATAAAAGGCAGAATCTGTCAAAACAGAACAGTCCGTAAAGATGGATTTTATTGAGGCACCAGACTTGCTCAAATGGAAATGCCCAAATTGAATGAAAGTTGCGTACATATCTGAGGATCCCGCACGTAAATTGGCATATTTTTCTGAGCTACCTACAGAGAGGCAGGTCGAAATTAGTGACAGCAAAGACATCTGTTACTGCGCAGCAATCCAAATCTAGTATGAACCTTACTATCAAAGACTTTACTTGGCACAACAATGCACAAAACTAAGATAAGGAGAGGTTGCTACAGTAGTAAACAACTTCCAAAACTCAAATATAAAATAAAAATACTGTAGTAAAAACATGGGTTGTCTCCCATAAGCGCTTTTCTTTAACGCCTTTCAGCTAGGCGCAGAAAGTGTATATCAAGTGTTGTCAAGAGATGCAGCGTCGATATTACCTTGGGCTTTCCCCTTACCTTTCTTGTTCTTTTTCTTACTCTTTGACTTAGGGAATATATGTCTACCCCCGGGTGTAGAGGTGAATTTTAGGGTGCCTTCTCCCATATCTATGACTGCTCCCAATAGTTTCAGCAGGGATCTTCCGAGGGTGATTTGTCCTGTTCCTGCACATTCAATAACAAGATAATCAATGTATATTGTTCTCCCAGGAATGGTTGTATGCACACCCGCAGCTATTCCTTTAGGAATTATAACAGAGTTATCAATAAGAGTTATTCCTTCTCCCCCTTCAACGAATCCCCAAAGTTTCAAAGATTCATGAATACTCTTAGGCATTAGGAAAAATTCGGACATAATATCACAATTAGCATGAAGAGTTTGGTCACCGATAGCAATTTTAATAGTAGGATCCCATAATGAAGGTTCAGAGTTCACTAAAACTTGATCAAGACGGTTACGAACATATCCACAATTTTCATTCAAGCGAGATGCACTTGTCTCAAGAGTGTTTAATCTATTATAAATGCTAATAAGGGCTGAATCAAAGTTATTAGCTGAATCATGTGATGCAACCAACTTCTTTATGGCATTAAAAGCTTGATCCCCATTGCAACGAAGGAAATCTCCTCCCACTACAGCATCCAAGGCATATCTATAACGAATCATAAGACCAAAATAAAAATTACTAAGGAGCAAACTTAGAGTCATTTGAGGTTCAGTTTTACGATAAGAAGTAAAAATTCTGGACCAAGCATCTTTAAAACTCTCCTCATCCCCTTGTTTAAAAGTGAAGACTAATTCCTCAGGTGAGGAAGCAACAAGTGCAGAGCTAGACATGGTAACAAAAAGTAAAATGCAAGTAAATTTTTTTTGTGTTTTTGATATAGAGTGCAAGACAGTAAATAAAGTAAAGCTAGCAACTATTTTTTTTGTGTTTTGATATAAGTGCAGCAAACAAAGTAGTAAATAAAGTAAAGCAAGACAAAAACAAAGTAAAGAGATTGGATTGTGGAGACTCCCCTTGCAGCGTGTCTTGATCTCCCCGGCAACGGCGCCAGAAATTTAGCTTGCTGGCGTGTAGTTGACGTGGGAGTTAGAAATCTTTTCTTCAGTTCCCCGGCAACGGCGCCAGAAATTTAGCTTGATACGCGTACAGCACGCGTCCGTTGGGAACCCCAAGTGGAAGGTGTGATGCGTACAGCAGCAAGTTTCCCTCGGTAAGAAACCAAGGTTTATCGAACCAGTAGGAGTCAAGAAGCACGTTGAAGGTTGATGGCGGCGGGATGTAGTGCGGCGCAACACCAGGGATTCCGGCGCCAACGTGGAACCTGCACAACACAACCAAAGTACTTTGCCCCAACGAAACGAGTGAGGTTGTCAATCTCACCGGCTTGCTGTAACAAAGGATTAGATGTATAGTGTGGATGATGATTGTTTGCAGAAAACAGTAGAACAAGTATTGCGGTAGATTGTATTCGATGTAAAAGAATGGACCGGGGTCCACGAGTTCACTAGAGGTGTCTCTCCCATAAGATAAATAGCATGTTGGGTGAACAAATTACAGTCGGGCAATTGACAAATAAAGAGAGCATGACAATGCACATACATGATATGATGAATATTGTGAGATTTAATTGGGCATTACGACAAAGTACATAGACCGCTATCCAGACATGCATCTATGCCTAAAAAGTCCACCTTCGAGGTTATCATCCGAACCCCTTCCAGTATTAAGTTGCAAAACAACGGACAATTGCATTAAGTATGGTGCGTAATGTAATCAATAACTACATCCTCGGACATAGCATCAATGTTTTATTCCTAGTGGCAACAGCACATCCACAACCTTAGAACTTTCTATCACTGTCCCAGATTTAATGGAGGCATGAACCCACTATCGAGCATAAATACTCCCTCTTGGAGTTAAGAGCAAAAACTTGGCCAGAGCCTCTACTAGTAACGGAGAGCATGCAAGATCATAAACAACACATAGGTAATAGATTGATAATCAACATAACATAGTATTCTCTATACATCGGATCCCGACAAACACAACATATATAATTACAGATAGATGATCTTGATCATGTTAGGCAGCTCACAAGATCCAGACAATGAAGCACATGAGGAGAAGACAACCATCTAGCTACTGCTATGGACCCATAGTCCAGGGGTGAACTACTCACTCATCACTCCGGAGGCGACCATGGCGGTGAAGAGTCCTCCGGGAGATGATTCCCCTCTTCGGCAGGGTGCCGGAGGTGATCTCCAGAATCCCCCGAGATGGGATTGGCGGCGGCGGCGTCACAGTAAGCTTTTCCGTATCGTGGCTCTCGGTACTGGGGGTTTCGCGACGAAGGCTTTAAGTAGGCGGAAGGGCAACGCGGGGGGCCACACGAGGGCCCCACACGCCAGGGCAGCGCGGCCAAGGGCTGGGCCGCGCCGCCCTGTTGTGGCAGCGCCTCGTGGCCCCACTTCCTTTCCCCCTCGGTCTTCTGGAAGCTTCGTGCAAAAATAGGACCCTGGGCGTTGATTTCGTCCAATTCCGAGAATATTTCCTTTGTAGGATTTCTGAAACCAAAAACAGCAGAAAACCAGAATCGGCTCTTCGGCATCTCGTTAATAGGTTAGTGCCGGAAAATGCATAAATACGACATATAATGTGTATAAAACATGTAGATATCATCAATAATGTGGCATGGAACATAAGAAATTATCGATACGTCGGATACGTATCATGCCGCCTTCCACTGGAGGGACTCCTTGTTCTGGGCGAGCCTAGCTTCCTCGCAATATGCCGCCTCGGACTGGCGTTAAGCGTTGAGCTCAAGCAGCATCTACCACTCGGTCGCCATGAGGAGGCGACCTACCTCCTCCGTGGCTGCTTGTTCACGCGAGATCTCGAGGGTGTGCTCGAAGTTGGTGGCGTCGATCTCCTCGAGCGTTTTCTCATTGATACTCCGAAAGCGATGCACGATAATGGAGGCCAGGATCGCTGTCTTCTCCTAGTCGACGTGGAACTGCTCCTCCTCGGCCCACTACGCCGCCTCCTCCGCCGCCTCGGCATCCATGTTTGCTATGAACGCCTCATTCCACTCGTCGAACTCGGAGTCATCGGAGTCGACGAAGTTGAAGTCCGGAAACTCAAACTTGGCGGCGGGCTGCGGCAGGGTCACAAGGTCTAGTTGCGGCGGTGGCGGTGGCGGTAGCGCCTCTGGAGGCGGGTGGCTGTTCCGGCCTAGCATCGAGTAGGTGGTGGCGAGCTGACACAGAATTATGGCGTAGAGGCGAGTTCGGCGAAGCAGGGGAGAACGGGCTCTGGCCGGTGTGGGGGGGAACAGGCGGGTTCATTAAATGTCAACATGTTCCTGTGGAGGTTGGCCAAGCAGTCGTTGCCAACGAACGAGGTTCAGCACCACCGCAAGATGGCGAATGATGATAGGTGTCAGCTATCTGGTGCCCAAGATACATGGCGTCATGCATTACTCGACTGCACCATGTCACGCTGTGTATGGGCACTTGCCGATGAGGAGGTGACGGAACACATGCACAGATCAGAGGAGGGAAACGCGAGGGAATGGCTAGCAACTGTGACGAATACACTCTGCCATAGAGACCAGACTAGGGTTTCGTCACCCTATGGGTGATATGGCATCGAGAAGGAAGGCTATACACGAACAGGAGTACAGAAGTCCCCTCTTCGTTCACCTGTTTGTGGAAATTTTCATTGCGGATCTCGATCAGTCCGATGAAGGAAGGCAACGGTGTTAGAGATATATTTGGTATAGATATATTAGGTAGTCTAGGATTTGTAATCTCTACCTACCATATCTCTAGGAGAGCTATCTTAGCCTCCAAGTCTTGTACCACTATATATACTCGCCCGAGAGGCTCAATACAATATCCATCATATTCCGCATATCCCTCTCTATCCTTCTACATGGTACCAGAGCGGCGCCGATCCTAACCTAGCCGCCGCCCAAGCTTCCGCGCCGCGCCGCCCCCGGGGAGGTCGATCTCCATGATCTACTCCGGGGGCCGCGCAACCCGTATGAGGGTTCGTCCGGCGATCCGTTGATCCGCTGCCCTCGAGTCTTTTTTTTCCAATCCGTAGATTGGTTTTCTTTTTGCGTCGCCGGTCGCTCGACCGGTGTTTTCTTTTTTGGTTTACCGATCATAGATCGGATTGAGTCACCCATTGCCGTCGTCCACTTGCGCCTCTACTCCAACAATGACATCGATCTGCACCGGCCATCAACCGCACGGCACAGCCGCATGCGCCGCACACGGGGCGCCCCTACGTGCGATGCAGCAGGTTGTTTCGCCTGCACGGTCTCCATCGCCGGTTCATCTTCGCTGTCATCACCGGGACTACATCGACAACGCCGCCATCGACTCCGATCTGCGCGTCGTCCACGCCATGGCGCGTACAGCGCTGCCGTAGGTCTGATCAACCGATAGCGCGCACGTCTCCGCCAAGCACGTCCCGAGCACGCGCCTACCACTGATCGAGCTACGGGTTGCGCTGCGTCGCCCCTTCGGGCCGCAGCGCTGCCGCCTTTGGTCCATGCTACCGGCCTCCGACACGCCTTCCGAGGCATGTACGTCGCCGGTGGCCTCCCGCCGCTGCACCGACTCGCGCCCTGCAGCCACGTCGGCCCCTCGGGCCGTGACGTCACCGCACGCAGTCTACTTCGCCGTCCCCCGCGCACATACGTCCGAGGCCACAACAGCGCCGCCCCTTCGGCGCGGGTCACCTCCGTCCGCGCATGGTCTTCGTCACGCCGCCGGGTCTTCCTCGCCTACTTCGTGTACCGCCGCTGCGCCTCCACCCCTGGTCGCCGCTGGGCTCGCCAAACACTCCAGGTCGCGTTGGGCTCGCCGACCACCACAAACGCCCGTCTAGGCGTCCAACATGACCACCTCGGGTCACCGCTGAGTTAGCCGCCTTCTACGTCTTCATCCACTACATCTCCGCCGCCAGCGTCCTCGCATCTTCTCGGACTACGACACCTGCTACTCTACTCCGACAACTGCCGTTGAGTCTTCCTCTGCTAAGTCTACTTCGACATGGCGCGCCATTTGTACTGGTCCCGTCCTACGCATGCACGGTGCTGGCAACACCGCCGCGTGCCTTCATCCCCGACGCGTCCGCGGGCCTAGCAAGCTCGGATCGGCGCCTCGCCTTCCTCGACTTCGTCTTGCGTACCCCGTTCTGGCAAAACCGGAGTATGCCTTCGTCCCCGATGTGCGCCTAGTTCTGGCAAAACTAGGGTAGCACCTCGTCCTCGACGGCTCGGACTGCATCGACTTCGGCATCGACAACCTCCACGACTGCCTTGACGCGTCTCCGTCACTCTCCTCGCGCACTATGCGCTTGCGGCTTCATGTGCGGCTACCTCGACACCCGACCACGACATCGACCACGACAATCCCTCGCGCAGCTCCCTCGACCAAGGTTGCAGCACCCACGCTCTCAGCTACCTCGACATCGGCACAAGGGCTATCACCTCGCATGAGCACCTCGGCTTCTTCTACAGTCCAAGCATCCGCGACGCGACATCGTCCACGACGCTCACGCTACGACTCGCGGGGAGTGTCAGCCCGTTGGTTCCTACCTTCAGCTTCTCTCCCGGTCGACCGTCCGCGACGCTCATCGTTGTTCACGTCACTACCGCTACGACTGCGGGGGAGTGTTAGAGATATATTTGGTATAGATATATTAGGTAGTCTAGGATTTGTAATCTCTACCTACCATATCTCTAGGAGAGCTATCTTAGCCTCCAAGTCTTGTACCACTATATATACTCGCCCGAGAGGCTCAATACAATATCCATCATATTCCGCATATCCCTCTCTATCCTTCTACAGACGGCAGCAGGCGGTGCCCAACGTGGCCACACCGGCTTGGATACCACCCCCGCAAGGCACGCTGAAAATTAACGTCGACGCCAGGATGGGGAAGAACACAGGAAGAGGCACGGTTGCCGCAGTGGCGCGCGACTCAAGCGGGCTCTTTCAGGGAGCCTCAACGGTGGTCTACCCGGGGAGGATGGACGCTGAGACACTCGAGGCCTTGGCGTGCCGTGAGGTTGTGTCTCTGGCCCTCGATGTTGGAGCTCGGAGGTTGAAGGTGGCGAGTGATTGCAGCAATGTCATCGCAAGCTTGGAGCAAGGAACCATGGGTGTCTATGCTCATATTATCCAGGAAATCAACAAGTCTAGAGGTAGTTTTGATTTTTTGTCCTTTGTTCATGAGTAGGCTCTCGAATAAAGAGGCCCATAGATTAGCTAAGAGTAGTGTGCTGTTGGACCAGGGCGCCATGTTTGGCTCCTGGATCCTCTAGACGGTGTGTGCAACCTTGTATCCTCTGAAGTTTGAATAAAGGGCAGGGTTCTCAAAAAAAAATTAGAATCCTGTAGTTGTCAAAAATAATGACATAGCTAAAATAATCTATTCGGGGCCCAAGGAAAGATAGTGGGCTAACAGCCGACAGGACAGAAAAATCCTCTCCCACACAATATAAGTGCGTAAACATCAAATCATATGTTCAACTTCACTAAAACATAAACTATGTGAGCAACCATGAAAACGATAAGAATTGAAGAAAAAAATGCTGGATTCCCATGCTGCAACGAAATCTATACGGTTCAAGATATTTTGTTTTCTAGCAATCATACCCTTTGGGAAATGATTTTCATGAAGCGCCAACAAGATGAATAACCAAAGAGCAATGAGCTGGATAAAGTTGATGGGCTGGACTATAGCTCTAAGATTACAAACGAGTTTCAACAGTGAAGATTGGCCACAATTCTGCAAAAACTGTGCAGCAAAAGACCAGCTGCAAGCCTGCAACACACAGATCAACAGCAGCACCTAGGTACAATTTTTCATTAACCTATTTTGTCAGCTGTTGACCTATTGTTCAAATGCTCAGATAGTTTGTCTCTCACGTTGACAGCCTTCTCATCTGCTAACAGGCACACCTGTTGCCTGTAATTCGCATCATGATCATCAGATATCCGTGCCTCATCCATGGCTGCATCCTCCTCCATGTCTACCGTTATGTTATGCAGCAGGCAGCACACGTGGATTATTCGAGGCAGCTTATGCTTGTCAGGGCGCCACATCTCTCCCTGCAGAAACTTCCATGTGTCTTTGAACCTTGCTAGCGCCTTCAACGCGACCACTCTGGCTGCGGAGTGTCTCCTATTGAACTCCAATTTGGGATCTGAGAGGTCATTTTCTTGGTAAGGTGTGAGCAGCCAGGGAAGCAAAGGGTATCCTGTATCACCAATTATGTATTCCCCAACTTCTGATTCATCTGATGATAACTTCAGAGTGCTCCCATTCAACCGTGAACCCTTCTCACACAGCTTGAAGAGACCTGAGCTGTTCAAAATGCTTGCCTCTTTCATGCTACCTGGCCATCCCGTCACAATATCTGTGAATCTCATATCTGGATCAATTACAGCCTGCAGTACCATGCTGTAATTCTTTTCTTGGTCAAGCCAGACCTTACAGTTTGGTTCAGCCGAGGACAGGCACATTATGATGTGAGTTGTGTCTACGACACCGCAGCAGTTTGGCAAACCATGGATCTTCTCGAACTTGGATTTGATCATCGCCATCTCATCAGAGTCTGGCCAGCGTAAATGGTGGCCTGCTCGCGCCTCCACAGCTTCAACAAACCTCCAAGTTATCAGTGACACGGTCGAGTGGTTCACACCGACAGAGGCTCCTACAGTTACCAGCGACCCACCAGAGTTCAACCTTCTCAGAGCAACAGCTACTCGATCTTCCAATGACAGCACCGTCCCATCGAGAAAGGTATAGCTGCTAGCCCTTACCATCATATCGTCTTTCACCAGACTGCATACATAGTTGAAGGTTTTTCTTGGCATTTTGAAGATAGACTCAAATCTGTGTGACTCCACAGAAGATAAAGTTCCTGAGAAGAAAATGAAGAAATAGGTTACAAAACCAATGACTTGCAAGGGAACAGAAATACTATGGAAGACTTTACCAAGCACATCAATATTTTATAGATATGTTAAACTGGAACAATGAAGTGCTTGTCAGGTGGAGATCAAATTTCAATACAGTATCAAATAACCTAAGGAAACAAGTAAACAATAAACATTTGGAGACACGCGTGAGTGCAGCCAAACCAAAATGTGGTATACACGACCCATACAACAAATACTTTTTTGGCGCGAGAACCACAAAACTAGTAGTTGGTAAAACAGAAGTTTCAAACTAGTCTCATTAAACAGCTCCAGTTCAGCGAGCATTATATAAGTGCCAAGCCACTTCCATAGTTTTAATTCTACATTGCCAAAAAAAAATGCATCAGGTACCAGTAGTAACTTGTATGGAAGATCCAGATGTTGTTGCAACCTTCAGAAAGAAAGTCAGAAATAACAAGTAACATATGTGGAGAAATTCCTTCCCCGCATGCAGTATTTTACTTACCAATCTCTTAATTAGCGAGCCTGGAAATTGCTAAGAATACGTCTGTGGCAACTGGCAATGCAAGCGCACAGGAAACAAAACTAAACCAACGTAATGGCCAATCACCTACCAAGATTTACAGACCAAGTTGCTATATAGCTGCATCACATGTATAACTTGATGTCATGCTTCGATAAAGATGAATTGATCCAACATGAAGAAGACAAGAGATTCTCATGCTCAGCTTCCACAGAGAGATAAGAACCCAGCTAAGCATCGACTAGCATAAGAAATCAAACCGACTATCATACTCATGGTGTGTAAAGCCTGCATTTGGACCTGACAACCGATAACTCCATAGTCATCGTATATGCAGTAATCAGTAACTTGCCCATCGTCCTGCCTAGTCATCAGTAATCACAACATAGATGCACAATCGAAAGCTCGGTTCATTGCAATTGATAACTCAACCTAAATCGCAGCGTAAAACTGAAGCATCACTGTTCTGTTCGTTTACAAAAAAAAAAAAAATTTACTGCAGCATCCGTACTCAAAGACACTCCGTGAGTCAGATGCATTATTCCAGCTGGTGCAGGACCGTGGCATTTATCACGAGTAGCTCCTAACACGATCGATAAAGCACGATACTACTACTCCAGGAATCGGAGCGTGAGATATACAGTAATTTAGATCTAAAAAGAAATAACGCCGCTAGGGCAGGATATGCCCGCGAGTCACACAGAATCTGCGCAAATCTCGTGGAGACGTACGGGCGCGGGGAGCAGAAAGGGACGCACCTGCCATCCGCATGCAGAAGCCGTCCCACCAGTCGCCGCCGGGCGCGCCGTGCCCCGCCGCCGCCGCCATTGCGGCCTTCTTCTCCGCCGCCGCCTTCTTGCGGCGCTTGGCACCGCGAAGCGGCGCCATGACAAACACGGACTGTTGTGTCAGACGAATCGATGAGAGCGAGTAATCTGAGTGGTGGCGGTGAAATCAAGAAACCAGGGGAAGGGGGCGGGCGTGGACGCGGGGAGGTGTGTGTCACGGCTGCGTCGGCGGCGAGGCGATGGAGGGGGCGCCCCGGCGGTGGCTGGGCATGGAGTGGAGGGTGCAGGGCATGTAGAGTTGATGGGGAGGAAGAGCTTGTATGGTAAGTTTTGGGGGGCGACGCAAGGAAGGAGAAGAGGAGAGAGGAAGAGGCGAAGATGGCTGGATTGGAGAGACGGCACAGGGTTTGTATGTGTATTTATTTGTACATCTGTAGGTGCATAGTACATGTGTATTCCTATAAATCGTATGTTGTATTCCGTAGGAATCCTACGGTAGGATGCATGAATGTTTCTGTCTACGTGTGTGTGTAGGTGCGTGTACAGTTATATGTTTTCTTACCAGAATTATATGTTTGCACGGTAGGAGTATATGTTTTTTTCGAGGATAGAGCGGGACGATTTTCTTGTTATTATTTATCTTTTTAGAGGAGAAATGCAGGAGCTCTCTATATATATATATATCATAAAGTAGAACAAAATAAACAAAAATAACTATTGTTATTTACAGCGTGATCAGTGGATCTATGAAAATACGCTACTCCTTTCGTCCCAAATTAGATGACACAGTTTTTCTAAAATGAGCAAAACTACGCGTTGCGGAGCATCTAGATAGTAGTATCTAAACCAAATCTGACAAGAATTGTGACAACTAATTTGAAATGGGGAATATAACAAATTATGATCGCAAGTCAAAGTGCGTAACTAGTTATTAAACTAAGAGCGGTTTTATGGGCATAAAACTTTATTGGACATAAATGACGGTTTTTTGGACATATGTGCACGCTATGGAAGGTGGATGTCGTGTCTTACTATTTTTGTGTGTGGAAGATATGACATATCCATTCACCGTCTGATATATATGCATAACCCATACATGCGTCACCCATCTCAGCAAGCACACGAGAAAACCTCAAGAAACAAACAAATAATATAGGAGCTAGCTTTTTTGGATTTTCAGTTGAGCAGTAACTTCGCCCTCCATCATATTTATTATCAATCGAAGAATAAACCAAGATCAACCATACATCGAGAAGGAGGTGCATCGCTTGTGCGTGAGGTTTGGAGACCTTTGGAGTAGCCTAACATGTCAACTTTCTGTGGGACGGGGGCCTAGCGAAGGCAAGTACCCATCGTGCTCCCGCTACATCCACCGATGTGATGAGAAAGCTACTTAGAATTCCACGCCAGAGAGTATTACCAACATCACCCAACCATCACTCACTTCCATCCTTCTTAAGCGCAGAAAGTCCAAAGTGTGGTTTCATAGTGGACTTGAGAGTGAAGAAGCAAAAAAAAATCTCTAGGTGTGGCTGTGATACGTCCCAAACGTATCTATAATTTCTTATGTTCCATGCTACTTTTATGATGATACTCACATATTTTATACACATTATATGTCATATTTATGCACTTTCCGGCACTAACCTATTGACGAGATGCCGAAGAGCCGATTGTTGTTTTCTGCTTGTTTTTGGTTTCAGAAATCCTAGTAAGGAAATATTCTCGGAATTGGACGAAATCAACGCCCAGGGTCCTATTTTTGCACGAAGCTTCCAGAAGACCGGAGGGGAGACGAAGTGGGGCCACGGGGCGCCGCCACACTAGGGTGGCGCGGCCTAGAGGGGGCCCGCGTGGCCCTAGCATGTGGGGCCCCCGTGACTCTCCCGACTCCGCCCTTCCGCCTACTTAAAGCCTCCGTCGCGAAACCCCCAGTACCGAGAGCCACGATACGGAAAACCTTCCGGAGACGCCGCCGCCGCCAATCCCATCTCGGGGGATTCAGGAGATCGCCTCCGGCACCCTGCCGGAGAGGGGAATCATCTCCCGGAGGTCTCTTCATCGCCATGATCGCCTCCGGATCGATGTGTGAGTAGTTCACCCCTGGACTATGGGTCCATAGCGGTAGCTAGATGGTCGTCTTCTCCTCATTGTGCTATCATGTTAGATCTTGTGAGCTGCCTATCATGATCAAGATCATGTATTTGTAATCCTACATGTTGTGTTTGTTGGGATCCGATGAATATTGAATACTATGTCAAGTTGATTATAAATCTATCATATATGTTATTTATGTTCTTGCATGCTCTCCGTTGCTAGTAGAGGCTGCGGCCAAGTTGATACTTGTGACTCCAAGAGGGAGTATTTATGCTCGATAGTGGGTTCATGCCTCCATTAAATGCGGGACGATGACGAGAAAGTTCTAAGGTTGTGGATGTCTTGTTGCCACTAGGGATAAAACATCGATGCTTTGTCTAAGGATATTTGTGTTGATTACATTACGCACCATACTTAATGCAATTGTCTCGTTGTTTACAACTTAATACTGGAAGGGGTTCGGATGATAACTTCGAAGGTGGACTTTTTAGGCATAGATGCATGCTTGGATAGCGGTCTATGTACTTTGTCGTAATGCCCTGATTAAATCTCATAGTACTCATCATGATATATGTATGTGCATTGTTATGCCTTCTTTATTTGTCAATTGCCCAACAGTAATTTGTTCACCCAACATCTGCTATCTTATGGGAGAGACACCGCTAGTGATCTGTGGACCCCGGTCCTATTCTTTACATCTGAAATACAATCTACTGCAATTGTTCTTTACTGTTCTTCGCAAACAAACATTATCATCTACACAAAACATCTAATCCTTTGTTTACAGCAAGCCGGTGAGATTGACAACCTCGCTGTTACGTTGGGGCAAAGTTCTGTGATTGTGTTGTGCAGGTTCCACGTTGGCGCCGGAATCCCTGGTGTTGCGCCGCACTACACTCCGCCACCAACAACCTTCAACGTGCTTCTTGGCTCCTACTGGTTCGATAAACCTTGGTTTCTTTCTGAGGGAAAACTTGCTACTGTACGCATCACACCTTCCTCTTGGGGTTCCCAACGGACGTGTTGACTGCACGCATCAAGCTATTTTTCTAGTACCGTTGCCGGGGAGATCAAGACACGCTGCAAGGGGAGTTTCCACTTCCAATCTCTTTACTTTGTTTTTGTCTTGCTTTAATGTATTTACTACTTTGTTTGATGCACTTAAACAAAACACAAAAAAATTAGTTGCTAGCTTTACTTTATTTACTGTCTTGTTCTCTATATCAAAAACACAAAAAAAAATTAGTTACTTGCATTTACTTTATTTACCTTTAGTTTGTTTCATCATGTTTCCTCCTAAGTTCACTCTGAAAGACATACCGGTAGGACGTGGGTCTATAATTGGGAGAGATAATATAGAAGATTTTTTCACTCATGTTAGTACCGTGGAAGATTTTGAAGATAGACATTTGGTAGAACTTGCTCCTACTTATGAAATTGCTGTTGCTTCTTTAGTACACATGTTGGAAACTAAATTTGTTTATCTCAATCCTATAATCCAACACATGTTTCTCACACTCGGTGATATGGAAGAAGGGGAAAAGAAAGATTTTGTTTTAGAAACCCTTCTTAAAGAATTTGGTGGAGTAGCAAGAGAGGCTAGAAAGGTCTTTATTAAATATAAGATGCTTGGCTCTTATACCAATTTTGTTAGTATCCTTCAAAATATGGACATGGAGAGAGTAAGGTACACTAATAATATTAATGATGGTGGGGAGATTAATACAACAATACCTTGTAAGCTCCTAGGAATGAATGACGCTCTAGAGAATAACTATGGTTGGCTTGTCCCTGAAAATTTGTTTGACGAAGATAGCAAACCTAAGAATAATGAAAAGGGAGCCTCTGAAACTCACATAGATAAGATAAAATGCATAGTTTAGAAAACTCCCAACACCTATGTTGATGCTTCATCTCTCGACAATACTTGATACACACTTTCTGCGCCTAGCTGAAAGGCGTTAAAGAAAAGCGCTTATGGGAGACAACCCATTATTTTACTTCTGCACTTTATTTTATATTTGAGTCTTGGAAGTTGTTTACTACTGTAGCAACCTCTCCTTATCTTTATTTTAATGCATTGTTGTGCCAAGTAAAGTCTTTGATAGTAAAGCCAATGCTAGATTTGGATTACTGCGCAGGAACAGATTTCTTGCTGTCACGAATTTGAGCAGTAGTCCCTGTAGAAAAATCAAAAAAATCTGCCAATTTACATGCGTGATCCCCAGATATGTACGCAACTTTCATTCAATTTGGGCATTTTCATCTGAGCAAGTCTGGTTCCACTTTAAAATTCGTCTTTACGAACTGTTCTGTTTTGACAGATTCTGCCTTTTATTTCGCATTGCCTATTTTGCTATGTTAGATGGATTTCTTTGTTCCATTAACTTTCAGTAGCTTTGCGCAATGTCCAGAAGTGTTAATAATGATTATGTCACCTCTGAATATATGAATTATGCACTGACCCTCTAATGAGTTTGTTTCGAGTTTGGTGTGGAGGAAGTTTTCAAGGGTCAAGAGAGGAGGATGATACAATATGATAAAGAAGAGTGAAAAGTCAAAGCTTGGGGATGCCCCGTGGTTCATCCCTGCATATTTTAAGAAGACTCAAGCGTCTAAGCTTGGGGATGCCCAAGGCATCCCTTCTTCATCGACAACTTATCAGGTTCCTCTAGTGAAACTATATTTTTATTCCGTCACATCTTATGTGCTTTACTTGGAGCATCTGTTTGTTTTTGTTTTTGTTTTTGTTTGAATAAAATCGGATCCTAGCATTCTTTGTTTGGGAGAGAGACACGCTCCGCTGTTTCGTATGAACACATATGTTCTTAGCTTTATCTTTAATGTTCATTGCGAAATTTGAACTATTTCATTCATTGTTATATGGTTGGAAACGGAAAATGCCGCATGTGGTAAATGGTTTAATGTCTTGAATAATGTGATACTTGGCAATTGTTGTGCTCATATAGATCTTGTTTAAGCTCTTGCATCATGTACCTTGTACTCATTAATGAATAACTACATAGAGCTTGTTAAAATTTGGTTTGCATGATTGATCTCTAGAGTCTAGATATTTTCTCGGTTGAGGTGTTTGAACAACAAGGAGACAATGTAAAGTCTTATAATAGCTACAATATGTTCATATGTGAGCTTTGTCTGCACCTTTTATACTTGAGTTTGCTTCAAACAACCTTGCTAGCCTAGCCTTGTATTGAGAGGAATTCTTCTCGTGCATCCAAATCCTTGAGCCAATAACCATGCCATTTGTGTCCACCATACCTACCTACCACATGGTATTTCTCCGCCATTCCAAAGTAAATTACTTGAGTGCTACCTTTAAAATTTCTATTCTTTGCCTTTGCAATATATAGCTCATGGGACAAATAGCTTAAAAACTATCGTGGTGAAGAATATGTACTTATGTGTCTTATTTCTTAATAAGTTGCTTGTTGACCGATAACCATGTTTCTGGGGACGCTATCAACTCTTTTACCTTTGTTGAATATCATGTGAGTTGCTATGCATGTTTGTCTTGTCTGAAGTAAGGGCGGTTCTCACAATCAAATGGTTTGAGTATGCATACTGTTAGAGAAGAACATTGGGCCGCTAACTAAAGCCATGATTCATGGTGGAAGTTTCGGTTTGGACAACCAATCCTCAATCTCTTATGAGAATATTAAGCTGTTGTTGAATGCTTATGCATTAAAGAGGAGTCCATTATCTGTTGTCTATGTTGTCCCGGTATGGATGTCTAAGTTGAGAATAATCAAAAGCGAGAAATCCAATGCGAGCTTTCTCCTTAGACCTTTGTACATGCGGCATAGAGGTACCCCTTTGTGACACTTGGTTGAAACATATGCTATGCAATGATAATCCGTGTTAACCCAAGCTAATTAGGACAAGGTGCGAGCACTATTAGTATACTATGCATGAGGCTTGCAACTTATAGGATATCTTATACATAACACATATGCTTTATTACTACCGTTGACAAAATTGTTTCTTGTTTTCAAAATGAAAAGCTCTAGCACAAATATAGTAATCAATGCTTCCCTCTGCGAAGGGCCTATCTTCTACTTTATTGTTGAGTCAGTTTGCCTATTCTTTCTATCTTAGAAGCAAACACTTGTATCAACTGCGTGCATTGATTCTTACATGTTTACTTATTGCACTTGTTATATTGCTTTGTGTTGACAATTATCCATGAGATAAATATGTTGAAGTTGAAAGCAACCGCTGAAACTTATATCTTCCTTTATGTTGCTTCAATGCCTTTAGTTTGAATTTATTGCTTTATGAGTAACTCTTATGCAAGTCTTATTGATGCTTGTCTTGAAAGTATTATTCATGAAAAGTCTTTGCTATATGATTCATTAGTTTACTCATTATCTTCATCATTGCTTCGAATCGCTGCATTCATCTCATATGCTTTACAATAGTATGATCGAGATTATGATAGCATGTCACTTCAGAAATTATCTTTGTTATCGTTTACCTACTCGAGGGCGAGTAGGAACTAAGCTTGGGGATCCTTGATACGTCCCAAACGTATCTATAATTTATTATCTTCCATGCTACTTTTATGATGATACTCACATGTTTTATACACATTATATGTCATATTTATGCATTTTCCGGCACTAACCTATTGACGAGATGCCGAAGAGCCAGTTGTTGTTTTCTGCTGTTTTTGGTTTCGGAAATCCTAGTAAGGAAATATTCTCGGAATTGGACGAAATCAACGCCCAGGGTCCTATTTTTGCACGAAGCTTCCAGAAGACCGGAGGGAGACGAAGTGGGGCCACGGGGCGCCGCCACACTAGGGCGGCGCGGCCTAGAGGGGGCCCGCGCGGCCCTAGCGTGTGGGGCCCCCGTGACTCTCCCGACTCCGCCCTTCCGCCTACTTAAAGCCTCCGTCGCGAAACCCCCGATCACCGAGAGCCACGATACGGAAAACCTTCCGGAGACGCCGCCGCTAATCCCATCTCGGGGGATTCGGAGATCGCCTTCGGCACCCTCGCCGGAGAGGGGAATCAGCTCCCGGAGGTCTCTTCATCGCCATGATCGCCTCCGGATCGATGTGTGAGTAGTTCACCCCTGGACTATGGGTCCATAGCGGTAGCTAGATGGTCGTCTTCTCCTTATTGTGCTATCATGTTAGATCTTGTGAGCTGCCTATCATGATCAAGATCATCTATTTGTAATCCTACATGTTGTGTTTGTTGGGATCCGATGAATATTGAATACTATGTCAAGTTGATTATCAATCTATCATATATGTTATTTATGTTCTTGCATGCTCTCCGTTGCTAGTAGAGGCTCTGGCCAAGTTGATACTTGTGACTCCAAGAGGGAGTATTTATGCTCGATAGTGGGTTCATGCCTCCATTAAATGCAGGACGATGACGGAAAGTTCTAAGGTTGTGGATGTGTTGTTGCCACTAGGGATAAAACATCGATGCTTTGTCTAAGGATATTTGTGTTGATTACATTACGCACCATACTTAATGCAATTGTCCATTGTTTACAACTTAATACTTGGAAGGGGTTCGGATGATAACCTCGAAGGTGGACTTTTTAGGCATAGATGCATGCTGGATAGCGGTCTATGTACTTTGTCGTAATGCCCTGATTAAATCTCATAGTACTCATCATGATATATGTATGTGCATTGTTATGCCTTCTTTATTTGTCAATTGCCCAACAAGTAATTTGTTCACCCAACATCTCGCTATCTTATGGGAGAGACACCGCTAGTGATGCTGTGGACCCCGGTCCTATTCTTTACATCTGAAATACAATCTACCGCAATTGTTCTTTACTCGTTCTTCGCAAACAAACATCATCATCCACACTATACATCTAATCCTTTGTTTACGACAAGCCGGTGAGATTGACAACCTCGCCTGTTACGTTGGGGCAAAGTTCTGTGATTGTGTTGTGCAGGTTCCACGTTGGCGCCGGAATCCCTGGTGTTGCGCCGCACTACACTCCGCCACCAACAACCTTCAACGTGCTTCTTGGCTCCTACTGGTTCGATAAACGTTGATTTCTTTCTGAGGGAAAACTTGCTACTGTACGCATCACACCTTCCTCTTGGGGTTCCCAACGGACGTGTTCACTGCACGCATCAGGCCGCCACCACCACCTCATCAACCATGATAAAGAACACACAACTCATCATTGGGCATGACCCGCGAGAAAACCATAGCCAATATATCCCAATAGGAATCTACATCTCGACCATGCCGCTATAGAGGACGGCCCTAGGAGGAGGAAAGACCAAGCACGGACCCCCACAACCACCTCCACTAGAATAGCACCAAATTACGCCCCTAAACTGACCAAGAGGGCACATATATAGTTCCCCCTCCCGCCACTAGATCATGTTGTCTCGGAGGTGCCAGTGGTAGAGGGAGGAGCCCTATTTCCCTCTCATGTGTTGTAGCTGGGGCAAGATATCCAATAAGGCGAGAATTTAGAATGGAAAGAAAGCAAGATGAAAAGTACAGTGACCATCATGCAAAAATGGTGAACTGTGAAAGAGCTTATATCTGAAAGACTTCTTCATGAAAAATGTCACGAAGATGAGACGGGAGCTCGTCCTTCATTAAGTCATATGCCGATGAGACGGGAGCTCTCTTTTTTAATTTTACAAATGATGAACCGAGAGCTTGTGCTTCATTAAAGGCGCGTTTGGTAGCATGTCTTCACTTTGGCCCGCATCCGTGGAGATGAAAATGGGTTGTTTGGTTTCCTAGGCTTCGTTGCCTTGTTGCATGCCATGATTCTTAAAACAGTGTTGGGCTTCCCGGGAGAAACGGTCGAATCATCTGTGAAGCCTGACCCATGGTCATGGAAATGTGCACGCGCTCGAGCAACCGTTGCACGCATGGATAAGCGTTGGCGATGCGGCAATTCCTCGCGTGTGTCGGTCTCCACTCAAGTCACCGCCCTCTCTCTCTCTCGCTCTCTATCACGTCCTCACTCGTTCTCACTGACAACGAACCGCACGTCCCATCAACCGCCCTTCCATGGCTTCCTCTCCTCCGCCGCCCCCTCCGACCGGTCCACCGATGGATCCCACGGTGAAGCTCATTCCCGGTAGGTGTCCAACCGCGCGGGCATCATCTGTGAGTAGGAGACCGACGGCCTCCGCGATGTGGCGGCACCAATGGAGCCGGTAGTAATGCCAGTGTTAAATCAGCCTCCCCTATCTTTGTGAGTCCAATGGGGACGCGGAGCACGGCGGTGGCAGCCTTGCCTGCCGTTGGGATTCGACCATCAAATCCCCCGATGGAGCAGAAAACACCCAACTAGGGTTTTTGATGGCCATAGTGGCGGCCATGGCAGTGGGTGTAGCATGCACTAGCAGGGAGATGGATGTGCCACCGGGATTCATCCCATTCCTGCGGCACGCTAGGCCATGAATGGGGCAACCCTCGGTAATTGCAACTTATTTAACGGTGGTGATGCCGCTTGTAGCACTTCAAGCGTCGCCTCCTCTCGTATGGGGAGCAGGACATCTTCGAACACCGAAAGGAGCAGCGATACAACCTCCACCTCCCAGGGGGCCACTTTCCCTTCGGCCGATTGTAACTTTCCAATCCCCTTTTTGATTTCGGTAAGGGATTGTTAGATCGGAAACTAGGTCATCACAGTTATGTTGGGGTCGTTCAATTTTGGTAGATTTGTGATTTGCTTAATGGAGTCTTCGTTGATCATGCACGGAAGCATGTCAATGGCAAGTATGTCATCGCCATGCATTTCATTGACATGCTTTCCATTAATATGTCATGGTGATCACATCGTTGGCTATGAACTCATTGCCAAGCATGTCATTGGCATGCTTGTCATTGACATGCCGTGGTGATCACTGCATCGGCTATCAAGTCATTGCCAAGCATGTCATTTGCATGCTTGTAATTGACACGCCGTGGTGATCACCCTTCCTATGCCTGAATATAATTATCATTGCATTTGCAGAACTAAGAGTACATTATGCCAGGGTGCAACTCAGGGGCAACAATGTTGCACTGATGGTTACGTATTGCGACATCTACGCGCCGAAGTCTCATCCAGCCCGTTATGCGAACCTAGTCCACGGTCCCCGACAGAAGCTCCAAGCCTCCTCCGTGCAACTCTTCAACAATGACCTCCTCGCGCTGAGCATGCCGCCCGCCATGGAGCAGTCACAAATAAAGAAGTACAAGCTCAAGAATGGCGGGCAGCCGGTGAAGACACCGATGTATCTGGGGAAGTACTGCGAGAACAATGTGCAGCTGCAGTGGATGGGTGAGAGGGTAGCCTTGATCAAAGGCTGCAGTGAGTTCGCCCAGAAATGTGAGATGGCTGTCAACGACACAATCGTCTTCACCCCCATGGATGGCGGCTTCGACGTCCGTGTACGATAGTATGTTTTGGGGGGAACCGGCACTACTCTAATGGAGAGGCCTATCTCATATATATATATATATATATATATATATATATATATATATATATATATATATATATATATATATATATATATATATTATATGGGTATGCAAGATACAATACAGGTGTCTATACCAAATACGGTATGACATACATATACAGCTACTATACATGTCTAACACCCTCACTCAATCTTAGCCACTTCGTAGAGAATCAAGTGTTGGGATTCGTAGCATAGAAAACAAAAATATTTCCTACCGCTAGAACGAAACACAAGCCAAGATCTAATCTAGAAGACGGTAGCAACGAGGGGATCACGAGACTAACCCTTGAAGATTTCCAAAGCCTACGAGATTAGATCTCGTTGTTGCAGAAGGTGATCACTTGCCGCTTTCAAAAGCGCGTAGAAAATCTTGACGGTGCCACAATCGGGCAGCACCTCCGTACTCGGTCACACGTACGGTGTTGATGAAGACGACGTCCTCCTCCCCGTTCTAGCGGGCAGCGGAAGTAGTAGATCCTCCTCGGAATCCCGGCAGCACGACGGCGTGGTGGCGGTGGTGGTGGAGAACTCCGGCAGGGCTTCGCATATGCGCTGCGGGAGTATTATGTGGAGGAGGAGAGGCTAGGGTTTGGGCGCCGACCACTTGGGGGCTGCGGCCAAGAGGGCTTGGTGTGGCCGGCCCCTCCCCTTTGCTCCTCATTATATAGGTGGAAGCCCCCAAGAGTTGTAGTCCAAGTCTTCGAATAAGACCCCAACACCAAAACTTGCCATAGGTGGGAAACCTACTCAAGAGGGGAGTCCTACTCAAGGTGGGACTCCCACCTTTCCTTGAGGGGGGTGGCCGGCCACCTTTAGGTGGAGTCCACCTGGGACTCCTCCCCTTAGGTTTGGCCGGCCATGCTAGTGGAGTCCCTCCGGGACTCCGCCTTCCATAGTGATTTCTTCCGGACTTTTCTATAACCTTCTAGAACCTTCCATAAATGCACCGGATCATTTTCAAACTTTTAAAATGACTTCCTATGTATGAATCTTATTCTCCGGACCATTCCGGAACTCCTCGTGATGTCCTGGATCCTATCCGAGACTCCGAACAAAACTTCGAACTCCATTCCATATTCCATATCTACTTAAACGACATCAAACCTTAAGTGTGTCACCCTACGGTTCGTGAACTATGCAGACATGGTTGAGACTTCTCTCCGACCAATAACCAATAGCGGGATCTGGAGATCCATAATGGCTCCCACATATTCAATGATAACTTAGTGATCGATTGAACCATTTACATACGATACCGATTCCCTTTGTCTCGCGATATTTTACTTGTCCGAGGTTTGATCATCGGTATCTCTATACCTCGTTCAACCTCATCTCCGACAAGTACTCTTTACTCGTACCGTGGTATGTGGTCTCTTATGAACCATTCATATGCTTGCAAGCTAATTAGACGACATTCCACCGAGAGGGCCCGGAGTATATCTATCCGTCATCGGGATGGACAATATCCCACTCTTGATCCATATGCCTCAACTCATACTTTCCGAATACTTAATCCCACCTTTATAACCACCCATTTACGCAGTGGCGTTTGATGTAATCAAAGTACCCTTCCGGCTAAGTGATTTACATGATCTCATGGTCGAAGGACTAGGTAACTATGCATCGGAAAGCTTATAGCAAATGAACTTAATGATGTGATCTTATTCTATGGTTATTTGGGTGTATGTCCATTATATCATTCACTTAATGACATAACCTTGTTATTAATAACATCCAATGTTCATGATCATGAAACTATGATCATCTATTAATCAACAAGCTAGTTATACATGAGGCTTACTAGGGACTCCTTGTTGTTTACATAACACACATGTATCAATGTTTCGGTTCATACAATTATAGCATGGTATGTAAACATTATCACAAACTCAAAGATATATTATAATAACCATTTTATTATTGCCTCTTGGGCATATCTCCAACAGTCTCCCACTTGCACTAGAGTCAATAATCTAGTTTACATTTGTAAAGATATAACACCTTGGCCTTCCGGTGCTTTATCATGTTTTGCTGACGGGAGAGGTTTTAGTCAACGGATCTGACACGCTCAGAAACGTATGTATTTTGCAATTCATTTGCGTCTCAACGCATCACTCATTTTCCAAATGAGTCGGCATTAAATATGTTTGGTCTTCTGGTGGAACCTTAATCCCGCGGTCTGAAATATGTCACTAATATTTTCACACACAATATAGCTTCAAAGTTCTGACACTATCGGAACTACACCAAGTTCTCAAAGAACTTCTCGACTTAACATCCTCAATCATTGTCAAAACAATGACATACTCTGCCTTCTTCTATAGAATTCGTCACAATATTTAGAACACATCTAAATCTAGCATAGACTTATTCTAGCTCATTGTGCTACCTTTTAAACAACACTTAGCCTAATTGAGATTGAAATTTATTTTTATATGCGACCAAACTAATATCGGTGCAACACATTACAGCGATTTGTTTGTCATTACACCATACAAAATTATATATATATATATCATTGGTTCTTCTAAAGTACTCAAGGATATTCCTACTGTTGTCCAATAATCATCACATGAATCATTCTGGTATATGTTCATAACTCTTTAGAGCACAGGACATCTGATTATGTACATATTATTCGTGATCTAAAATCACTCATGTGGTTTTACTCATTGAGTGTCAAATACACTCAAGTCTTGTTAAACCTTCACATGAAAAGAACACCTTCTTAATATTTTATATTGAACTACTTCAATATTCATTCTATGTACTTTTAACTTAAACTTATTATGTGTTTCAATCTATCTTCATAGACCTTGACACTAAATATGTTTCAGTTCATATCCTTTCATTGAAGTTAATTCTCAATGAAACCTTTTTAATCAATTATATAATTACATTATTTATAATCAACGATATGCCATCTAAATAAAGTATTATAAATATGTCTCAGCGCTCCCACTCAATTTCTTGCAAATGCAAGTATCTTCATCGTTTCTGATGAAATCAAAAACTCTTTGACTATTTCATCCGGTGAAGATTCCAACTCCGTGATACTCACTTCATCCAATTGAAGTTTGTATACCTATCTAGTATTCCACGGACCAGCAAAACTCTTGTTTGTATCTTGTATACACCTTTAATACACACTTCTGTTAAGTAATGTATTTTGCCATCCTACTAGCATATCTCATAAAAGAAATATGTAGCGATTACTAGAATAATCCACATAGACTATAAGCATCGCTACAGAAGATCTAATCTTATCGTAGTCAACTCTTTCAACTTTGTCGTAAACAACTTTTTGACAAGTCGAGCTTATTCAAGGATATTCCATCCAAGTCCATCAATTTTATAGATCCATTTACTTTCAAAAAGTATCCATCTATCTTGGATTTCATGGCGTATAGCCATTTTAACGGAGTCAGGGCCCATCATAACTTCTTTGTTTGTAGTTGGTTTATTATTGTTCAAAATCAATCCTTTGTCCACAAATCATTTATTTGATCACAAAGTAAACCATACCTACAAGGTTCAATATGTACTTCGATCTCCATGGCTAAAACACTTTGTAGTCATGGGAGCCATGATCGTCGTGGCCGCTTCCGGAACCAATTTCCGATGCTGCGCTACTCTGATCATTATGCTCAGGTTCATAAACCTTATCAAGTTCTATTGTCCTCCCACTAAAATACTTTGCTAGAAAACAATTTCTTGGAAATAAGAAACATTGACAAACACTTTTGTCTTTGTCTCCATAGTGGAAAAAATTCCCAATCAATTCTTTGGGATAACCAACAAAGACATTTATCCGATTTTGGTTGTAAACTCTTAGACCAAAATTTAAAGAAAGGACTATTAGGGTTTATACCCATGCCATAACTCGTATGGTGTCATTTCAACGGATCATGATAATGCTCTATTCAGTGTAAAAGCGGTAGTCACTAAAGCATAATCCACAAAAATATAATGGCGTCATATTATCTCATCATTAACCCAACAAGGTTTGGATACGTTTTCTCGGATACTCCATCATCACTATGATACTCCAAGGAACGTGAGTTGTAGAACAATTTCATAACTCTCTTAGATGTTCGCTAAAACTTGTAATTCAAAAATTTCCACCATGATCCAATCATAGATATTTGACTTTTCTATTACGATGATTTCCACTTCATGCTGAAATTTATTTGAATCCATTCAAATGTTTCAAACTTTTTCCTTATCGAATATATCCACATATATATACTCAATTCATTGTTGGAAGTTTTCATGAAGTAGAAGAATCTTCCGCACACAACTATGCCCAGTGAACCACATACATCATCATGTATGTTTCCACTAAGTTAGTTGCCCGTTCATCTCTTGGCCTATGAACGGTATTTTAGTCATTCTCTTTAGAAAAGTTTTGCAAGCGCCAAACGATTCAAAATCAAATGACTCCAAAAATCCATTTGCATGGAGATCCTTCATGCGTTCCTTTATAACATGACCTAAATGGCGGTTCCACAAATAAGTGGAATTCAAATCTTTGCCTTATGGCATTTTAGCGTCAGTGTTATGTATGTGTGTTTCACCATTAAGATTTATAATAACTTATCCATCGTACATGGAGTAATGTCATAATTTGAACAACTCATTGTTTTCATTTGACTAGAGCAAAATAACTATTATTAAGTTCTTTATTATAAATTCTAAGGGCTAGGTAGAATGCCAACGACAAACATAATAACACTTTATTATGTTCCAGACGTGCATTATTACCATATTCCTTATCAGTCACTTAGGCCATCGTATTCTTGTATTGCGTTGTACTGTATGACATCTCATACCAACCAATCTGGTACAAATACCCAAGAATTTCATTATGTGACCAAACAAGGGATACATCCATAACATGTATATCATTTATATACACCTGAGCTAGACTTTCTAGTATTTTCTTTCTTTCTGCCAAAATATCTTTTGTAGTTTCTCTTTTAGCTGTCCTCATTCTCAGAAAACACTTCACCTTCAATAACTTCTAGGTCCATTGGTCAAATACCAATAACCTTGAGGTTCTTACTTTTGAAGTTGATCATCATATGACAAGTGTTCCAGATTTCACTATTAGTAACTTTGTAATATGATGAACAATTTCACTCATAATTTTATCCCTCATATCATGACGACTTTCCGAGACCATGTATGTACATGCTAGGCTCGTAAAGTTTAACCTCAGTATTCGCATGTGCAAATCTGGCTTGCACCCGTTGTATGCACACATAGAATCTATAACACCCGATCATCACGAGATGCTTCGAAACGACGAGTCTTAGCAATGGTGCATACTAAGGACGATCACTTTATGGATATGCGAATATCGTTAGTGCCCAACTAGTTGGAGAATTGGGACGCCTGGCGTCTTCAACCTTCGTACATTCCCATAAAACTTATGAGTTTATGTAGTCTCACTAGATTATACTCTATCATCTTGTAATAAGGTCTTAGATATCACATATATCTCATACCTTGCTTATTTCTGAAAACAAAATTTCCAGCTCCTTAATTTTCAAACAGATTTGAACTTCAAGTTTCACGGAGACAAGATGACTTTTAGGTACTAATTGAAACCTTTGCTCTTTGAATCAACAATGTGAGGTTTACTAAAAGTTTGCAATAGGACTTAATCATTTCTTGATTCTTTAACAATACGGTACCAGTCTGTAAAGTTACTTGTCACACTTAACAGTATTTCTATCTCAATTACAAGACTAGCGCATAGTAGAAAACGGATGCCAATTCTACAAATTAATTCAAAATACTATTCAGACTATGTTTATGATAATTAGTTCATGTTTTAATCTAATTACTAATGAACTCCCACTTAATACAACATCCCTCATAGTTGTTTAGTGGTACACGATCTACATCCACTACACCAAAACCAATCATCACGTGAGATGATGTAGCTTCAATGGTGAACATCAACATGTTGATCATATCATCCATATGACTCGTGTTCAACCTTTCGGTTTCCGTTGTCCCGAGGCCATGTCTGTACATGCTAGACTCGTCAAGCAAACCCAAGTATTCCGCGTGTGCAAACATGGCTTACACCCGTTGTATGTGAACGTAGAGTCTATCACATCCGATCATCACGAGATGCTTCGAAACGAAGAACTGTAGCAACGGTGCATACGAGGGGAGAACACTTTATTATCTTGATATTAATGTGAGGGATCATCTTATAATGCTACCGTCGAGATCTAAGCAAAATAAGATGCATAAAGGATTAACATCACATGCAATTCATAATGTGATATGATATGGCCCTTTAGTTTTTGCGCCTTTGATCTTCATCTCCAAAGCACGGACATGATCTCCATCATCAACGGGCATGATCTCCATCATCGCCGGCGTAGCGTCAAGGTTCATGGTGCCGTCTTCATGGTTGTTCACCGTGTGTAGCAACTATTACAACTACTTTGAAATAATACTACAACATGAAATATAAAGACAACCATAAGGCACCTGCAGGTTGCCACAATACAATAATGATCATCTCATACATATTCATCATCACATCATGGCCATATCACATCACCAAACCCTGCAAAACCAAGTTAGACGTCTCTAATTTGGTTTGCATATTTTACGTGGTTTAGGGTTTTCGAGTAAGATCCAATCTACCTACGAACATGAACCACAACGGTGATACTATTATTGTCAATAGAAAGAGTAAATTGAATCTTCACTATGGTGGGAGAGACAGTCACCCGCAAAGCCACTTATGCAATACAAGTTGCATGTCGAGCGTGGAGCAAATCTCATGAACGCGGTCATGTAAAGTTAGCCCGAGCCGCTTCATCCCACCACGCCGCAAGATGCAAAGTACACGAACTAAAGACAACAAAGCATCAACGCCCATAAAACAATTGTGTTCTACTCGTGCAACCAATCTATGCATAGACACGGCTCTGATACCACTGTTGGGATTCGTAGCATAGAAAACAAAACAAAATTCCTACCGCAAGAACGAAACACAAGCCAAGATCTAATCTAGAAGACGGTAGCAACGAGGGGATCACGAGACTAACCCTTGAAGATTTCCAAAGCCTACGAGATTAGATCTCGTTGTTGTAGAAGATGATCACTTGCCGCTTTCAAAAGTGCGTAGAAGATCTTGACGGTGCCACAATCGGGCAGCACCTCCGTACTCGATCACACGTACGGTGTTGATGAAGACGACGTCCTCCTCCCCGTTCCAGCGGGCAGCGGAAGTAGTAGATCCTCCTCGGAATCCCAATTAAAACCGTTGCCTGATAATCTTAAGTATGCTCATATTGATGATAACAAAATATATCTTGTTATTATTAGTTCTAAGCTTTCAGATTTTGAGGAAGAAAGGTTATTGGAAATATTGAAGAAACACCGAGGAGCTATTGGCTACACTCTTGATGATTTGAAGGGGATTTCCCCATCTATTTGCCAACATGCCATCAACATGGAAGATGATGCAAAGCCTGTTGTTGAACATCAGCGTCGTCTAATTCCTAAGATGAAGGATGTGGTAAGGAATAAGGTATTAAAACTTCTTGAAGCAGGTATTATATATCCTATTGCTGATAGTAGATGGGTTAGTCCTGTGCATTGTGTTCCTAAGAAAGGAGGAATAACTGTTGTGCCTAATGATAATGATGAGCTCATCCCTCAAAGAGTAGTTTTAGGGTATAGAATGTGCATTGATTATCGAAAAGTTAATAAAGTTACTAAGAAAGATCATTACCCTTTACCTTTTATTGATCAAATGTTAGAAAGGTTGTCTAAAAATACTCATTTTTGCTTTCTTGATGGTTATTCCGGGTTTTCACAAATTGCTGTTAAAACTAAAGATCAAGAGAAAACCACTTTCACTAGTCCCTATGGAACTTATGCTTATAGGCGTATGCCTTTTGGTTTATGTAATGCTCCTGCTACTTTTCAAAGATGCATGTCTGCTATTTTTCATGGCTTTTGTGAAAATATTGTAGAGGTATTCATGGATGATTTTTCTGTCTATGGGAATTCTTTTGATAATTGCTTGCGAAACCTTGATAAAGTTTTGCAGAGATGTGAAGAAACTAACCTTGTTCTTAATTGGGAGAAATGCCACTTTATGGTTAACGAAGGAATTGTATTGGGACATTAAATTTCTGAGAGAGGTATTGAAGTTGATAGAGCTAAAGTTGAAGCAATTGAGAAGATGCCCTATCCTAGGGATGTTAAAGGTATTCGTAGTGTTCTTGGTCATGCTGGGTTTTTATAGGAGATTTATTAAAGGTTTCTCTAAGATTTCAAAGCCTCTTACTAATCTTCTTCAAAAAGATGTACCTTTTGTTTTTGATGATGATTGTAAGGAAGCTTTTGAAACTCTAAAGAAAGCCTTAACAACCGCTCCTCGTAGTTGAACCTCCGATTGGAATTTACCTTTTGAAATTATGTGTGATGCTAGTGATTTTGCTTGTAGGTGCTATTCTTGGACAACGAGTAGATAAAAAATTGAATGTTATTCATTATGCTAGTAAAACTCTTGATGCTGCTCAAAGAAATTATGCTACAACTGAAAAAGAATTATTAGCTGTAGTTTTTGCTTCTGACAAGTTTAGACCTTATATTGTTGATTCAAAAGTTACGATCCATACTGATCATGCTACAATTAGATACCTTATGGAAAAGAAAGATGCTAAGCCAAGGCTTATTAGATGGGTGCTTCTTTTGCAAGAATTTGATTTACATATTATAGATAGGAAAGGTGCTGAAAATCCTGTTGCTGATAATTTGTCTAGATTGGAAAATATTGCTTATGATCCTTGATACGTCTCCGACGTATCGATAATTTCTTATGTTCCATGCCACATTATTGATGATATCTACATGTTTTATGCACACTTTATGTCATATTCGTGCATTTTCTGGAACTAACCTATTAACAAGATGCCGAAGTGCCAGTTCTGTTTTTCGCTGTTTTTGGTTCCGAAATCCTAGTAAAGAAATATTCTCGGAATTGGACGAAATCAAGACCCGAGGTCCCTATTTTTCCCGGAGCCTTCCGGAACACCCGAGAGCCGCAGGGGAAGCCCTGGGGGCCCCACACCACACCCTGGCGCGGCCAGAGGGGGGGCCGCGCTGCCCTATAGTGTGGGCCCCCCAGGACCCCTCCGAGGCTGCCCTTCCGCCTATTTAAAGCCCCCGTCGTGAAAACCCTGATGCGAAGAACCACGATACGGAAAACCTTCCAGAGCCGCCGCCATCGCGAAGCCAAGATCTGGGGGACAGGAGTCTCTGTTCCGGCACCCTGCCGGAGCGGGGAAGTGCCCCCGGAAGGCTTCTCCATCGACACCGCTGCCATCTCCACCGCCATCTTCATCACCGCTGCTGCTCCCATGAGGAGGGAGTAGTTCTTCATCGAGGCTCGGGGCTGTACCGGTAGCTATGTGGTTCATCTCTCTCCTATGTGCTTCAATACAATAATCTCATGAGCTGCCTTACATGATTGAGATTCATATGATGATGCTTGTAATCTAGATGTCACTATGCTAGTCAAGTGAGTTTTACTTATGTGATCTCCGGAGACTCCTTGTCCCACGTGTGTAAAGGTGACGAGTGTGTGCACCGTGTGGGTCTCTTAGGCTATATTTCACGGAATACTTACTCACTGTTATGAATGGCGTAGTGAAGTGCTTATTTATATCTCTTTATGATTGCAATGTGTTTTGTATCACAATTTATCTATGTGCTACTCTAGTGATGTTATTAAAGTAGTTTATTCCTCCTGCACGGTGTAATGGTGACAAGTGTGTGCATCCGTGTTAGTACTTGGCATATGCTATGATCATGATCTCTTGTAGATTGTGGAGTTAATTATCATTATGATAGTATTGATGTGATCTATTCCTCCTACATAGCGTGAAGGTGACAGTGTGCATGCTGTGTTAGTACTTGGTTTAGTCGTATTGATCTTTCTTGCACTCTAAGGTTATTTAAATATGAACATTTAATTGTGGAGCTTGTTAACTCCGGCATTGAGGGTTCGTGTAATCCTACGCAATGTGTTCATCATCCAACAAAAGAGTGTAGAGTATGCATCTATCTATTCTGTTATGTGATCAATGTTGAGAGTGGCCACTAGTGAAAGTCTAATCCCTAGGCCTTGTTCCTAAATACTGCTATCGCTGCTTGTTTACTATTTTACTGCGTTACTATTGCTGCGTTACTACTGCTGCGTTACTACTGTTTGTTTACTGTCCTGGGCAAAGCACTTTTCTGGTGCCGTTGCTACTACTTATTCATACCACCTGTATTTCACTATCTCTTCGCCGAACTAGTGCACCTATTAGGTGTGTTGAGGACACAAGAGACTTCTTGCTTTGTGGTTGCAGGGTTGCATGAGAGGGATATCTTTGACCTCTTCCTCCCTGAGATCGATAAACCTTGGGTGATCCACTTAAGGGAAACTTGCTGCTGTTCTACAAACCTCCGCTCTTGGAGGCCCAACACTGTCTACAAGAATAGAAGCTCCCGTAGACATCAAGCACTTTTCTGGCGCAGTTGCCGGGGAGGAAAGGTAAAAGGCACTCATACTCCGGTCCCAGGTAAAGTACTTTTATGTTGCCGTCGTGTGTGTGCTCGAAGCTATTTCCTTTAGATCCTGCAATTGCATCTTTTTGTTTCTTGTTTACACTAGTTTGGCATAATGGACAACAATGAGCTTCTTATTCTATTTCCTGATTTAAGACATGGATGGTTTGATGCGAAAATTAAAAAACCTATGGAATCTTATTTGCATGCTGGTAGTAATATTAGTATGAACGCTTTGAACACCATTGTTGCTAATGATATGGAAAATTCTAAGCTTGGGGAAGCTGGTTTTCATGATCTTTTTAGTCCCCCAAGCATTGAGGAGAAAATTTACTTTGATGATACTTTGCCTCCTATTTATGATGATTATAATGATAGTGGTCTTTTGGTGCCACCTACTATGGAGAGTAAATTTTGCTGTGATTATACTATGCCTCCTACACTTGATGAGAATAATAATGATAGCTACTTTGTTGAATTTGCTCCCACTACAACTAATAAAATTGATTATGCTTATGTGGAGAGTAATAATTTTATGCATGAGACTCTGTTGACGTCAGAAACCCACTGGCGGGCAGAGACTGGTCAACACCGTAGAGCCGGGAACAACTAGGGCTGCGGCTGGCCCTAGTCCCTCTGAGCGACGGCCCGCAAAGCCTCCTGGTCGCACGCACCGATGTTTATCACAAGGGCGTGCCACCTGACCTATACCTGGTCAGGAAGGTGTGGATGATGCCTCGCTTAGTTTCCTGCAGGGCACACACGTAAACGTTAAATACGAGCCTCGATCGGCTCTCAGGTTATCCCGCGAATCGTCTCAAAGAGCCGATCCACCCATGATTCAGACGAGGTGTCCGAATATATGGTGGTCCTGCTTGATCAAGGTAAAGCTAATGAGATCTACGACGATGTGGGGTTTTCACCGCATAATCGGATCGTCCTACTCTAGGTTGGGCCTCGCGGCCACGCACGGCGATCGTAAGCCGATCCTAAACAAGGCCTAAAAACCAACACGAGGTTGATCCTCGGAACATCCTGCTTAGGGCCAACGAACGACACCCTACATGCCGCTGGATCCTCCCCCTTTGTAAGGCCTAACTATTGCAGATATTAAACTAATCCTTGTAGAACAAGGAGCAATCGTAACGGATCAGATCTACTAAACTATGATCAAGCGGGTGCCGCCCCTACGCCTAAGATAGGCGTAAGGGCGGCTAGACATGCAAGGGTTGCACTACGAAAGCATGTAACATGAAGAACAATGCTAACCCTAACATGTCTAAGATAACTACGTTGCTCGCCATCAAAAAGGCTTCAGTACGAGCAACGCATGAACAACGTAGGCAGGCTTGTGCTGCCTAGATCGCGAGATGCGATCTAGGCAGCATGACGCTTACCGGTAGAAACCCTCGAGACGAAGGAGTTGGCGATGCGCCGAGATTTGTTTGTGGTTGAACGTTGGTTGTTCTTTATTCCATAAACCCTAGGTACATATTTATAGTCCAGGGGACTTTCTAATGTGGGGCGTGCACCAAACCGTGCACGAGTAAGATTCTAACTAAAATGCGATCTAATATGTTACAGATACATGGGCAATTAAGCCCAACTTGATATAAAAGGCCGATCCACGTATTCCTTCTATATATATTTCTTCAAACCCATCTTGATCGCGGCCCACCTCCGACTTGGTCAAATTCCGGTGATAACACATGCTCCCCTGGTTTTGGAAATGACATTTCCAAAATCATTACGCTTTCTTTCGTCGGGTCATGTCGTGGCGAGTAGAGCTGCCGCAGAATCCCCATCATGATGCCTTGCCCCTTCCACTTCTCCACGTGGCCGTAAAATTTTTCTGTTGGGCAACATCTCCTCGGAAACTGCTGTGGCATTGAATCTCTCTCATATCCCCTTTATTTAACTGTTCTAAATAGCTTGCGTCTCCTTCGTCCTCCTCGCATTAGCACCAAAAACCCTCTTGTGCCGCCATGTCTTCTTCCTCTTCCTCCGAGTTTTCCTACGGGTCCGACTCCTCCCGCGAGACGCCGCCGAAATTCGTGCCCCGGAAGACCGGGACGAGGGAGAGCCATGCCTCCTCCATTTGGTCCGAGGACGACAAGTCCTTGACCAGCGGGGATGAAGATCTTCGGTTCCTCGCCGATGGGGAACCGGAGCCAAAGAGCGAGGACGACCGGCTTCTCCTGGGACGGCTGCCCCACCTCCGAAGAAGAGGGAGCGAAGACGACGACGACGACGACTCCCTCGAGGGCTACCCGCCGGCGAAGCGCCTCCGCATGTGGTGGGACGACGACAGCAGCGACGACGAAGACGGGGATGAAGCCCCCGTGGAGGGCTACGGGAGTAGCGACGAGGAGCCCATCGGCAGTAGTGCCGATGAGAGTTCTGAGGATGACGATGAGGGCAGTGATGGCCCGTAGATTAGGATCTAATAGTATAGGCCTAACAAGTAGTAAATTGGTCAATAGACCCTTCTTTTGTTCTTCCCTCCTTGAGCAATCGGCTCCTCATTGTAAGAAATCCAATATTAATGAAGAATTCCCTTAGCTTGATTTCGCCGATTTCTTTCATGCTGAGTTTGTCGACTGTTGGCCTAATCCATGCTTAGTGACTGATGGTAACGCATCAGTTTCATGATAATCTGCGAGACAGGCCAATTTAGCCATCCTTCCAAGCTAGCTGGCTTCTGCCGATGACGATGACACAGCCGATCTTAGCAAGCTGGCGACTTGATCTTTGAGCAGGCGACTTTAAAAGAGCCCTGGAACCGTTTCGGATGCTCAAACTGATGACCCTGCAACAGAACACCGCCCTCCAAACCAGTTGTGTCGCAGGGCTAGCCGATTCCAACCAAATCGGCTCCCTAGAGCAACGACCTTTAGGGCGAGTTGCCCCCCGAGCCTTAATGAAGGCGAATCAGCCATATGTGCCGACATTAGCCTTAACTCATGACGTAGCCCCGAGCAGAGAACCTTCAAGGTGAGCTGCCCCCCGAGCTTCTTCGGCTCTTCCGGCCGGATCGGCTCCTTTCCTTTGGTGGACCCGATGCGCTCCATCCTTGACCTGATCCGCACGTCCGAGCTGCTCTTGGCCTTTGCCCTTGAAGAGAGGATCCGAGCTTTTACACTACTCCATTGAGGAGTTCTTCCATTAGTGCTCCATTGACCCTCTGATCGTAACAGTTATTCCTCTTGAGTCGATGTCTGCTGCATCGGCTGCCATATCCTTAAGTCGATGCCTGCTGCATCGGCTGTGCTCGAAAATTTTCGAATAATTTTCAGATTTTTAGGCCGACTAATGCATCGGCCCCCATATTCCAATACCCATCACCAAAAGATGAGATGCTTCCGTTGCATATCCTCGTATTTTATCCACCTGGGTGCCCCCCCGAGCCGATTCTGTCAAGAGGATTGATGGTATCGGCTCTGTTGGATAACATGTTGAACCCAAGCAGAACGGTGGGTGAGGATAATTTTGGCCGATTGCTGGAATCGGCCTCCACGTTGCTTGCTCGGCGAAGGTTTTGTAAGTTCCCTTCATATATTTTTTTGGGGCCGATCACAAGGATCAGCCTCGCCACGTTTGCTCATTGATGTGCTCTTGCTACTCGCTCAGGCCGGTAGACCGAACCAGCCCAATCTCTGATTTTATCATGTTGGTGCGCTTGCTGTCGTCCACCTTGGATGTATCGTGTAACCGTGGAGCACTGAGCTTCGTCGGAAGAACGAGCACCATGTTTGTGCCAGCCGATGTTTCATCATCGGCTTTCCTTTGCTTGGGGCGCCACTCCATCTTCCGTGGACGACCCTCTTCATCCAGGGTTCGCTGAACCTTTTCAGCCAGATCAGGCCTTGCCTTCCTCAACGTATGCAAGTATAACCTCTCGGCTTCTTCCAGGCCGTGCAATCGTTGAACCCTACGTTCTCGGGAACGGCCGAGTCCGTCGAGGCACCACCTTGGCCGGTGGTACCTGTCTTCTTCTTCCCCCTCGTCTTCCGAATCTTCGAGATCTTCCAACCGAGGGGACTCAGCTCGTTTGCTCGTGGTGGGAGAGGTCCTAAGCGCTCGAACACGGACACGTTGGCTGCCTCCTTCTTCTTCCGGCTGCATTCGGGCAATTGCCGATTGTTGGCAATCGGCTCATTCCTGAATCCCAGCAAGTGCTCGAAGAAGGGACAATCCCGAGTGCTCGTCCTCGTCGCCTTGTTCCCTTGCCTTTCCCTTGGCACAACGCTCGTGCTCCTCCTCATCGCGATTCTCGCCGACGATGTCTTCCGGCTTCTCCGGCCGGACGAACTCTTTCATCATCATCGCTTGGACCGTCGGCGTTGGTCGTACCGACCCACATACTTGTTGAGGAGGTGATCGAGAGAGAGGTCGCCGATATCTTATGTTCTTCACTTCTCCCTCTGTGACGTAGCGCTTGCCGTCTTGGCGGAGCCGATCGCGTGGAGCGGCTTCCTCTGTATCTTTGCTATGAGAGCAGCTGCCCTCATCTCCATCCTTGCCAGCGTGGTGTCCAAGATCTACCATGTTGATATTGCACAGGAACCCGGCTGGCACCCCGCATGGCAAGCATACTCCACCATGTTCACGGTGGGGAAGGGCTGGGTATCGACCTTCATGGCGTATCGGTTGAAAATTAGACGCCCGTTCTCTATCGCCGCTTGGATGTGCTGACGCCACACCTTGCAGTCGTTGGTGGCATGGGAGAGCGAGTTATGCCATTTGCAGTATGGCTTTCCATTCAGCTCTTGCGCCGTGGGGAACTTGAGACCTTCAGGTATCTTCAACTGCTTTTCCTTGAGTAGGAGGTCGAAGATTTGCTCAGTCTTGGTCACGTCAAAATCAAATCCCCTGGGCGGGCCTGGTGGCTTTACCCATTTGCAGGACACGGGGGTTCCTCCCCGAGTCCACTCAGCCACTGCTACTTCTTGGTCTCCCGCAGGAACTTCGTCTTCCTCCGCATCGACCGGGGCTACCGCACGCTTGAACTTGTCTTGGTACGAGTCCGGGTGGCGGCTGTTCATATGCTGAAAGTTTCGAACCACGTGCGCCGGCGAGGGATAATCTGCTTGGGAGGCCATGTCCTTGAGCTGTGTTGCAAGGCCTGCTACTGCCAACTCGACCGCTTCCTTTTCAGTTATACGAACCGAATAGCATCGGTTCCTAAGATTCCTGAAGCGCTGGATGTATTCTGTCACAGTTTCTCCGCGCTTCTGACGTAGTTGTGCTAGATCGGCAATGCTAGACTCGGAAGCTTCTGAATGGTACTGTTCATGGAACTGCTCTTCCAACTGCTTCCAAGTTTGGATGGAGTTCGGTGGTAGCGATGTGTACCACCCGAAAGCCGATCCTGTGAGGGACTGTGAGAAGAACCTCACGCGCAACTCATCCGACGCCGAGATCGTGCCCAGCTCGTGCCAAATATCGGCTCACATGCTCGATGGAGCTGGACCCTCTCGACCCACTGAACTTTGTGAAGTCCGGGAGCCGATATTTGGGTGGCAGCGGGATCAGTTCGTAGCTGTTGGGGTACGGCTTGGTGTAGCCGAACGCTTTCCTTTCGGCATCATACCGAACCGATCTTTCGGAATTGTACAAATCTGATCCGCCGTGATGGCTGAAGGTGTCGAACCCCGAAGATTCGCCGGGGTGGCATACTTAACCAGCCATGCTTGCTTTTCCGGTTCTAAGCCAACTGCAGGAGCTGGGCTTTGGAGGTTCGTCGGGGTGGCGTACTTAGCCAGCCACGATTGCTTCTCGGGATCGGCTCCGACGTTCCTCCTGCCGTCCCGGAGGCCGCTGATATTGCAGCCTGGTTCGAGAGTGCCCAGGCGTTGCGATGCAGTACGTATGCGCACGTGTATCCGTGCGGGATCTCCTTAGGCGGCTCAGGTAGGAATTGGTAGTCACTAGGATCACCACCAACCTTGTAGACGACATATGCCGCTGAGTTCGGCAGTTCCGGTGCTGCCCATGCGAACGGCTGGGGCTGGAGCGGCATCTCTCCTTTGAAAGTCCCCAGAGCCGGTCCCGACGGGGAGTACCGGTGACTCATGATTTCCTCGGACGACGCGCGAGCGACACGCTCCAAGGTGTTCACCAGGCTCTCGAGTGGCGGTGCGGCGAATGAGCCACCATGTAGTTGATCTCCTGCCGCAGGCGACCTGGTGCGTTCTTCGACGGAGCGGACAGGTCCACTCCATCGAGCGCGCCTTCGGTGTGAAACCCTTCCACCCGACGCCACGGGAGCGGGTTCGGTGGAAGGAGCCGATGAGTTCGGCTTCGAGGGTTGCCTTGATCTCGTCATGCTTCTTCTTGAGCTCATCAGGCAGATCCGCGTAGGTGACCGGAGTGTCTTCCGCCATCTTGGATGTAGATGGCGATGTCGTGGATGTCGTCGACTGTCCCACCGGGCGTGCCAGAATGTGTTGACGTCAGAAACCCACTGGCGGGCAGAGACTGGTCAACACCGTAGAGCCGGGAACAACTAGGGCTGCGGCTGGCCCTAGTCCCCCGAGCGACGGCCCGCAAAGCCTCCCGGTCGCACGCACCGATGTTTATCACAAGGGCGTGCCACCTGACCTATACCTGGTCGAGGAAGGTGTGGATGATGCCTCGCTTAGTTTCCTGCAGGGCACACACGTAAACGTTAAATACGAGCCTCGATCGGCTCTCGGGTTATCCCGCGAATCGGCTCAAAGAGCCGATCCACCCATGATTCGGACGAGGTGTCCGAATATATGGTGGTCCTGCTTGATCAAGGTAAAGCTAATGAGATCTACGACGATGTGGGGTTTTCACCGCATAATCGGATCGTCCTACTCCAGGTTGGGCCTCGCGGCCACGCACGGCGATCGTAAGCCGATCCTAAACAAGGCCTAAAAACCAACACGAGGTTGATCCTCGGAACATCCTGCTTAGGGCCAACGAACGACACCCTACGTGCCGCTGGATCCTCCCCCTTTGTAAGGCCTAACTATTGCGGATATTAAACTAATCCTTGTAGAACAAGGAGCAATCGTAACGGATCAGATCTACTAAACTATGATCAAGCGGGGTGCCGCCCCTACGCCTAAGATAGGCGTAAGGGCGGCTAGACATGCAAGGGTTGCACTACGAAAGCATGTAACATGAAGAACAATGCTAACCCTAACATGTCTAAGATAACTACGTTGCTCGCCATCAAAAAGGCTTCGATACGAGCAACGCATGAACAACATAGGCAGGCTTGTGCTGCCTAGATCGCAAGATGCGATCTAGGCAGCATGACGCTTACCGGTAGAAACCCTCGAGACGAAGGAGTTGGCGATGCGCCGAGATTTGTTTGTGGTTGAACGTTGGTTGTTCTTTATTCCATAAACCCTAGGTACATATTTATAGTCCAGGGGACTTTCTAATGTGGGGCGTGCACCAAACCGTGCACGAGTAAGATTCTAACTAAAATGCGATCTAATATGTTACAGATACATGGGCAATTAAGCCCAACTTGATATAAAAGGCCGATCCACGTATTCCTTCTATATATATTTCTTCAAACCCATCTTGATCGCGGCCCACCTCTGACTTGGTCAAATTCTGGTGATAACAGACTCATGATAAGAATGCTTTATGTGATAGTTATATTGTTGAGTTTGCTCATGATGCTACTGGATATTATTATGAGAGAGGAAAATATGGTTTTAGAAATTTTCATGTTACTAAAACACCTCTCTTTTTGCTGAAAATCTTGAAGCTGCACTTGTTTTATCTTTCTATGCTTGTTGCATTATGCTTCATGAATTTGTTTATTTACAAGATTCCTATGCATAGGAAGCATGTTAGACTTAAATGTGTTTTGAATTTGCCTCTTGATGCTCTCTTTTGCTTCAAATACTATTTCTTGCGAGTGCATCATTAAAACTGCTGAGCCCATCTTAATGGCTATAAAGAAAGAACTTCTTGGGAGATAACCCATGTGTTATTTTGCTACAGTACTTTGTTTTATATTTGTGTCTTGGAAGTTGTTTACTACTGTAGCAACCTCTCCTTATCTTAGTTTTGAGTTTTGTTGTGCCAAGTAAAGTCTTTGATAGTAAAGTAAGTACTAGATTTGGATTACTGCGCAGTTCCAGATTTCTTTGCTGTCACGAATCTGGGTCTACCTCCCTGTAGGTAGCTCAGAAAATTAAGCCAATTTACATGCATGATCCTCAGATATGTACGCAACTTTCATTCAATTTGGGCATTTTCATTTGAGCAAGTCTGGTGCCCTAATAAAATCCATCTTTACGGACTGTTCTGTTTTGACAGATTCTGCCTTTTATTTCGCATTGCCTCTTTTGCTATGTTGGATGAATTTCTTTGATCCATTAATGTCCAGTAGCTTTATGCAATATCCAGAAGTGTTAAGAATGATTGTGTCACCTCTGAACATGTTAATTTTTATTGTGCACTAACCCTCTAATGAGTTGTTTCGAGTTTGGTGTGGAGGAAGTTTTCAAGGATCAAGAGAGGAGTATGATGCAATATGATCAAGGAGAGTGAAAGCTCTAAGCTTGGGGATGCCCCAGTGGTTCACCCTGCATATTCTAAGAAGACTCAAGCGTCTAAGCTTGGGGATTCCCAAGGCATCCCCTTCTTCATCGACAACATTATCAGGTTCCTCCCCTGAAACTATATTTTTATTCCGTCACATCTTATGCACTTTGCTTGGAGCGTCGGTTTGTTTTTGTTTTTGTTTTGTTTGAATAAAATGGATCCTAGCATTCACTTTGTGGGAGAGAGACACGCTCCGCTGTAGCATATGGACAAGTATGTCCTAGGCTCTACTCATAGTATTCATGGCGAAGTTTCTTCTTCGTTAAATTGTTATATGGTTGGAATTGGAAAATGCTACATGTAGTAATTCTAAAATGTCTTGGATAATTTGATACTTGGCAATTGTTGTGCTCATGTTTAAGCTCTTGCATCATATACTTTGCAGCCATTAATGAAGAAACACTTAGAGCTTGCTAATTTGGTTTGAATATTTGGTTTCTCTAGAGTCTAGATAATATCTAGTATTGAGTTTTGAACAACAAGGAAGACGGTGTAGAGTCTTATAATGTTTACAATATGTCTTTTATGTGAGTTTTGCTGCACCGTTCATCCTTGTGTTTGTTTCAAATAACCTTGCTAGCCTAAACCTTGTATCGAGAGGGAATACTTCTCATACATCCAAAATCCTTGAGCCAACCACTATGCCATTTGTGTCCACCATACCTACCTACTACATGGTATTTATCCGCCATTCCAATGTAAATTGCTAGAGTGCTACCTTTAAAATTCCATCATTCACCTTTGCAATATATAGCTCATGGGACAAATAGCTTAAAAACTATTGTGGTATTGAATATGTACTTATGCACTTTATCTCTTATTAAGTTGCTTGTTGTGCGATAACCATGTTTTCTGGGGACGCCATCAACTCTTTGTTGAATATCATGTGAGTTTCTATGCATGTCCGTCTTGTCCGAAGTAAGAGAGATCTACCACCTTAGTGGTTGGAGCATACATATTGTTAGAGAAGAACATTGGGCCGCTAACTAAAGCCATGATTCATGGTGGAAGTTTCAGTTTTGGACATATATCCTCAATCTCATATGAGAATAATAATTGTTGCCACATGCTTATGCATTAAAGAGGAGTCCATTATCTGTTGTCCATGTTGTCCCGGTATGGATGTCTAAGTTGAGAATAATCAAAAGCGAGAAATCCAAAATACGAGCTTTCTCCTTAGACCTTTGTACGAGCGGCATGGAGGTACCCCATTGTGACACTTGGTTAAAACATGTGTATTGCGATGATCCGGTAGTCCAAGCTAATTAGGACAAGGTGCGGGCACTATTAGTATACTATGCATGAGGCTTGCAACTTGTAGGATATAATTTTCATAACTCATATGCTTTATTACTACCGTTGACAAAATTGTTTCATGTTTTCAAAATAAAAGCTCTAGCACAAATATAGCAATCGATGCTTTCCTCTTTGAAGGACCATTCTTTTTACCTTTATGTTGAGTCAGTTCACCTATCTCTCCACCTCAAGAAGCAAACACTTGTGTGAACTATGCATTGATTCCTACATACTTGCATATTGCACTTGTTATATTACTCTATGTTGAAAATTATCCATGAGATATACATGTTACAAGTTGAAAGCAACCGCTGAAACTTAATCTTCCTTTGTGTTGCTTCAATACCTTTACTTTGATTTATTGCTTTCTGAGTTAACTCTTATGCAAGACTTATTGATGCTTGTTTTGAAGTACTATTCATGAAAAGTCTTTGCTTTATGATTCACTTGTTTACTCATGTCATTACCATTGTTTTGATCGCTGCATTCATTACATATGTTTACAAATAGTATGATCAAGGTTATGATGGCATGTCACTTCAGAAATTATCTTTGTTATCGTTTTACCTGCTCGGGACGAGCAGAACTAAGCTTAGGGATGCTGATACGTCTCCGACGTATCGACAATTTCTTATGTTCCATGCCACATTATTGATGATATCTACATGTTTTATGCACACTTTATGTCATATTCGTGCATTTTACGGAACTAACCTATTAACAAGATGCCGAAGTGCCGGTTCCTGTTTTTCGCTGTTTTTGGTTCCGTAAATCCTAGTAAAGAAATATTCTCGGAATTGGACGAAATCAAGACCCGAGGTCCCTGTTTTTCCCGGAGCCTTCCAGAACACCCGAGAGCCGCCGGAGGGAAGCCACGGGGGCCCCACACCACACCTGGCGCGGCCGGAGGGGGCCGCGCCGCCCTATAGTGTGGGCCCCCGGGCCCCCTCCGAGGCTGCCCTTCCGCCTATTTAAAGCCCCCGTCGTGAAAACCCCGATGCGAAGAACCACGATACGGAAAACCTTCCGGAGCCGCCGCCATCGCGAAGCCAAGATCGCGGGGGACAGGAGTCTCTGTTCCGGCACCCGCCGGAGCGGGGAAGTGCCCCGGAAGGCTTCTCCATCGACACCGCTGCCATCTCCACCGCCATCTTCATCACCGCTGCTGCTCCCATGAGGAGGGAGTAGTTCTTCATCGAGGCTCGGGGCTGTACCGGTAGCTATGTGGTTCATCTCTCTCCTATGTGCTTCAATACAATAATCTCATGAGCTGCCTTACATGATTGAGATTCATATGATGATGCTTGTAATCTAGATGTCACTATGCTAGTCAAGTGAGTTTTACTTATGTGATCTCCGGAGACTCCTTGTTCCACGTGTGTAAAGGTGACAGTGTGTGCACCGTGTGGGTCTCTTAGGCTATATTTCACAGAATACTTACTCACTGTTATGAATAGCGTAGTGAAGTGCTTATTTATATCTCTTTATGATTGCAATGTGTTTTGTATCACAATTTATCTATGTGCTACTCTAGTGATGTTATTAAAGTAGTTTATTCCTCCTGCACGGTGTAATGGTGACGGTGTGTGCATCCGTGTTAGTACTTGGCATATGCTATGATCATGATCTCTTGTAGATTGTGGAGTTAATTATCATTATGATAGTATTGATGTGATCTATTCCTCCTACATAGCGTGAAGGTGACGAGTGTGCATGCTTGTGTTAGTACTTGGTTTAGTCGTATTGATCTTTCTTGCACTCTAAGGTTATTTAAATATGAACATTTAATTGTGGAGCTTGTTAACTCCGGCATTGAGGGTTCGTGTAATCCTACGCAATGTGTTCATCATCCAACAAAAGAGTGTAGAGTATGCATCTATCTATTCTGTTATGTGATCAATGTTGAGAGTGGCCACTAGTGAAAGTCTAATCCCTAGGCCTTGTTCCTAAATACTGCTATCGCTGCTTGTTTACTTGTTTCTATTGCGTTACTATTGTCTGCGTTACTATCTGCTGCGTTACTACTGTTTGTTTACGATCCTGGGCAAAGCACTTTTCCGGTGCCGTTGCTACTACTTATTCATACCACCTGTATTTCACTATCTCTTCGCCGAACTAGTGCACCTATTAGGTGTGTTGGGGACACAAGAGACTTCTTGCTTTGTGGTTGCGGGGTTGCATGAGAGGGATATCTTTGACCTCTTCCTCCCTGAGATCGATAAACCTTGGGTGATCCACTTAAGGGAAACTTGCTGCTGTTCTACAAACCTCTGCTCTTGGAGGCCCAACACTGTCTACAAGAATAGAAGCTCCCGTAGACATCAATCCTGTTCTTGTTAATGATAGTTTTCCAAATGAACAATTGGCTGTAATAAAGGTGAGCTCGCGAGATAGTCCTTGGTATGCTGATTATGCTAACTTTATTGTTTCCAAGTACTTGCCTCCAACCTTTTCAGCTCAGCAAAGGAGGAAGTTCTTTTATGACTTGAGGCATTATTTTTGGGATGACCCACACTTATATAAAGAAGGAGTGGATGGTATTATGCGAAGATGTGTTCCCGAATATGAACAACAAGAGATATTGAGTAAGTGTCATGGTAGTGTTTATGGAGGACATCACGCCGGAGATAGAACCGCGCAAAAGGTTCTACAATCAGGTTTCTATTGGCCAACTCTCTTTAAAGATGCAAGAAAGTTTATTTTATCTTGTGATGAATGTCAAAGAGTTGGTAATATCTCCGGACGCAATGAAATGCCTATGAATTATACTCTTGTTATTGAACCATTTGATTGTTGGGGATTTGACTTCATGGGTCCTTTCCTTCTTCGAAGGTAACACTCATATACTTGTCGCTGTTGATTATGTTACTAAATGGGTGGAAGCCATACCCACGAAAAGTGCTGATGGTGAGACCTCTTTAAGAATGCTTTTAGATGTTATTTTTCCTATATTTGGAGTACCTAGATACCTTATGACTGATGGAGGTTCTCATTTTATTCATGGTGGTTTTAGAAAAACTCTTGCTAAATATGGTATTAATCATAGGATTGCTTCCACTTATCATCCTCAAACTAGTGGGCAAGTAGAATTATCAAATAGAGAAATTAAATCTATCTTGGAAAAGACCGTTAATAAAACTAGAAAAAATTGGGCTAGTAAGTTAAAGGAAGCACTATGGGCTTATAGAACTTCTTATAAAAATCCTATGGGTATGTCTCCTTATAAAATGGTTTATGGAAAAGCTTGTCATTTACCTTTAGAACTAGAGCACAAAGCTTATTGGGCTGTAAGAGAACTAAATAAAGATCCTAAACTTGCCGGTAAGAAAAGGTTGCTACAATTGAGTTCTTTAGATGAATGGAGAAGTGAAGCTTATGAAAATGCTAAATTTTTTAAGGAGAAAGTTAAGAAATGGCATGATAGAAGGATTATCAAAAGAGAATTTAATGTTGGGGATAAAGTCCTATTGTATCGGTCTCGTCTCAGATTTTTTGCAGGGAAATTGCTCTCAAAATGGGAAGGACCATATGTCATTGTGGAGGTGTATCGTTCAGGGGCAATTAAGATTGGTTCTCTCGAAAGGTGATGCCACACAAGTAGTGAATGTACAAAGGCTCAAGCACTATATTTCTGGAGATTCTTATAATGAAGATGTTGATGTTATTCGAGTGGTGACTCCGGAAGCTTTCATCAAAGGTCAAATTGACAGTTCTGCAAAGTTCGACTTTGAATAGGTAACAGTTCTGGTAATGAAAAGTCCGCGTTTAACTTTCCGAATAATATTTTTGCTATTTTCGGAAAATATGAAAAATTACGAGATCGAAACGGAGAGGAGGAGACGCACGAGGGCGTGCCCCCATAGGCCGGCGCGGGCCCCACCCTGGCCGCGCCGCCCTATGAGGACGGCCCCTCGGAGTCCCTCTCCAACTCTGGTTCGACCTGGTACTTTCCTTCCGTCGTGAAAATTTCTGCTATATAATCCCCCGGACCCCTGGAGGTCCGTATATCGTTTTCTCGTCGCGTTTTGTTTCGAGCTGTTTTCTGCCAGGATCTGTTTTTGATCTAGAAGCACCATGGTCTCCAACAACAAGGACAAGGAGCCTTTTGAGAAACTTCAAGACCCCAAGTTCAAAGAAGAAGTCGAGAGTGAAGATGAAGAAGAAGTGGAGGAAGACTCGCGTGCATACCCGCGTGTCACGTCGCAAGCATCGGGGTGGTGGAAGATCCTTTCAACCCCAAGAAGAGCGCACGAATTCGCACCGGGGGAAAAGTTCCACGTCACTTCCTAGCTCCAAGGACATCTCCTCCAGGCATCTACAACCCCTTCCACACTCTAATTCATAATAGTCAAATTGAAAGGATTCCCAAGGCAGTATTGCCTAGCAGTTGGGATATGGATCGTTCTAACACTGCAGGAAGGATGAAACCTGAAGCTGAAGAGTGGGGAAACAACTCTAAGAGTTGGGACTCGCCATCGGACATACTTCTTAGCCGCGTCGAGGACAATTCGGAGATGAACCGCAACCTCATATACGAGATTGATGAGTTAAAGGAGCTTGTTAAGAAGCTTATCAAGAATTCATCACCACCACCGCCGAAGGAGTAATTCATCATTGGTATTGGCACCCCCTTGGTTTGTTCCAAGCTTGGGGGGAGTGCCGCGGTATCACATCATCACTATCTTTTATCTTTTTACTATCAAGTAGTGTCATATCATGAGTAGGGAAGTTATCATATAAGATGGTTGCAGTGTGGAAGTATCTCTCTTTAGTTGGTTGTCTATGTATCCCTTGGTGTGAGTTATCGTTATGGAATATTAATGAGAAGTTTTATCATTTACATATTGCACACCTTATTTTAGTTTGCAATCTCTATTATCTGATTGATCTTGTTGTTAGTATTGGTATCACTTTGGGAACATTGAGTAAATCTATTTGGTTTTGGCAAACTTAGCATTGGTCAATAGCAACAACACTTTGAGTTTAAGTAGAAAAGAGGAAATACACGTAGATATGTTATTTCATTATCTTTCTTTCTTGTTAGCTATGAGCTTAGTATTCTGAAGTTAAAATTATTTGTGCTTACAAGAAAGATGCATGATTGTTTCTATCACATGTATATTTGTTTGTTTCCCTCAACTCTTATGCTTGCTAACCAACCTTGCTAGCCAAAGACCTGTACTGAGAGGGAATGCTTCTCGTGCATCCAAACCCTTAAACCAAACTATGCCATCAGTGTCCACCATAACTACCTACTATGTGGTATTTCCCTGCCATTCCAAGTAAATACTTCATGTGCTACCTTTAAACAATTCAAAAATTATCATCCCTTATTTGTGTCAATGTTTTATAGCTCATGAGGAAGTATGTGGTGTTTTACCTTTCAATCTTGTTGGGCAACTTTCACCAATGGACTAGTGGCACATCCACTTATCCAATAATTTTGCAAAAAGAGCTGGCAACGGGGTTCCCTGTCCCAATTAATTAACTTTCATTAATAATTCTCTTAACATGTTTTGCCCTGATTCATCAGTAAGCAACTTAATTTTGCAATAGACACTCCTCCATGGTATTTGAAATGTTGGAAGGCACCCGAGGATTCGGTTAGCCATGGCTTGTGAAAGCAAAGGTTGGGAGGAGTGTCATCCTTAAATAAACTAAAGTACATGTGTAAACAAAAGAGAAGAGGGATGATCTACCTTGCTGGTAGAGATAACGTCCTTCATGGGAGCCGCTCTTTGGAAGTCTATTTGGCAAGGGGGTTAGAGTACCCACTACCATTCGTTGACAACAACAAACACCTCTCAAACTTTACTTTTATGCTCTCTATATGATTTCAAAACTTAAAAAGCCCTAGCACATGATTTAATCCCTGCTTCCCTCTGCGAAGGGCCTATCTTTTGCTTTATGTTGAGTCAGTAAACCTATTTCCCTCTATCCTAAGCAAGCAATTGAGTTGTTGTGATAAAACCATTTATATTGTGATCTATTTAATCATGCCTTTTATTCTTCCTTGTTTAGTACAAGTTTTATCCGAATGAATATAGCTTTGAAAGTTATCAATGATTATGAGGAGATTATTATGATTGAGTACGTAAGTTTTGCCGTATAAGTGATACGTCTCCAACGTATCTATAATTTCTTATGTTCCATGCTACTTTTATGATGATACACATATGTTTTATACACACTTTACATCATTTATATGCATTTTCCGGAACTAACCTATTAACAAGATGCCGAAGTGCCAGTTCCTGTTTTCTGGTGTTTTTGGTTTCAGAAATCCTAGTAAGGAAATATTCTCGGAATTGGACGAAATCAACGCCCACGATCTTATTTTTCCCGGAAGCTTCCAGAGCACCGAAGAGGGGCCAGAGGAGAGCCAGGGGGCCCCACCCCACAAGGCGGCGCGGCCAAGGGGGGGGCACCCCCCTATGGTGTGGCTGCACCAGGACTCCCCCGAGGCTGCCCTTCCGCCTACTTAAAGCCTCCGTCGCGAAAACCCTAAAACGATAAGCCACGATACGAGAAAAGTTCCAGAGCCGCCGCCATCGCGAAGCCAAGATTCGGGGGACAGAAGTCTTTGTTCCGGCATGCCGCCGGGATGGGGAATTGCCCCCGGAAGGCATCTCCATCGACACCACCACCATCTCCATCAACGCTGCTGTCTCCTATGATGAGGAGGGAGTAGTTCTCCCCCGAGGCTGAGGGCTCTACCGTAGCTATGTGGTTCATCTCTTTCTTTGTGATCTAGTTGAATATCATCTATGTGCTACTCTAGTGATGTTATTAAAGTACTCTATTCCTCCTCCATGATGTAATGTTGACGAGTGTGTGCATCATGTAGTACTTGGCATAGGTTATGATTGTAATCTCTTGTAGATTATGGAGTTAACTATTACTATGATAGTATTGATGCGATCTATTCCCCCTTTCATAGCCCGACGGTGACAGTGGTGCATGCTATGTTAGTACTCGGTATAATTGCAATGGTCTATTATGCACTCTAAGGTTACTTAAATATGAACACCGGATGTTGTGGAGCTTGTTAACTCCGGCTTGAGGGAGTTCTTGTAGCCCTACACAATGAATGGTGTTTGTCATCCAACAAGAGAGTGTAGAGAAAGTAGCATTTATCTATTCAGTTATGTGATCAATGTTGAGAGTGCCCACTAGTGAAAGTATGATCCCTAGGCCTTGTTTCTAAGCATCGAAACTCCGTTTACTTACTGTTCTGTTGCATGTTTACTTGCTGCCATATTTTATTCAGATTGTTATTACCACTCATATTCATCCATATCACTTGTATCTTACTATCTCTTCGCCGAACTAGTGCACCTATACATCTGACAAGTGTATTAGGTGTGTTGGGGACACAAGAGACTTCTTGTATCGTAATTGCAGGGTTGCTTGAGAGGGATATCTTTGACCTCTACCTCCCTGAGTTCGATAAACCTTGGGTGATTCACTTTAGGGAAACTTGCTGCTGTTATACAAACCTCTGCTCTTGGAGGCCCAACACTGTCTACAGGAATAGAAGCGTGCGTAGACATCAATAAGCTTTAATATAAGAGCGCTGCTCGACAGATAAGTACAATCTGTTAATTGTTCTTTGACCAAGAACGAAGTTTGCCATCACCAACTATGATTTCCTATGCACCTTTATTGGTGATTTCCTTCTACTTGTTTCAAGTTGAATTATATGAGGAAGTTGTTCACTAGAATGTCTTGTGTGAATTAATGTGATGCTTTTTGTCCGTATTTTATTTATCGACTCTTCACTCCATAAACATGTGGTCTTGTTTACTGAGTTCAGTTTTGCTTGGGGACAAGCGAAGGCTAAGCTTGGGGGAGTTGATACGTCCATTTTGCATCACTATTTTATATCATAATTTACTCGTTATCCATTGATATATTTCATATTTAGAGATGATACTTATGTTATTTCACCTATTTTGCATGTTTCATGATTATTGGAGAATCACTCACCGGAGTCGGATTCTCGCTGGAAAAGCACCGTAGAATGCAATATTTCCGAAGATCAACAACTGACGGAAATTACACCGAAGGTCTTATTTCTCCAGAAGAAGGAGCCAGCCAAAAGGAGGGGCCGAGGAGGGCCGCCATGGGCCCCCCATAGGCCGGCGCGGGCTCCACCCTAGCCGCGCCGCCTTGTGGGGAGGGGGCCCACAGCCCCCCTCGACCACCTCTCTTTCGTGTACTTCATCTACCCGAAAACCTAAGGTACTGGGGATAATCACGAGGAGACACAGCCGCCTCTGCGGGGCGGAAAACACCAGAGAGAAAAAGAGCTCTCCGGCAGGCTGAAATCCGCCGGGGAAATTCCCTCCCGGAGGGGGAAATCGACGCCATCGTCACCGTCATCGAGCTGGACTTCATTGGGATCATCATCACCATCATCTCCACCACCGTCACCGTCATCTCCACCGCTGCACCTCGTCACCGCTGTAACATCTAGGGTTGAATCTTGATTATTTCATAGGGGAAACTCTCCCGGTATTGATTACTCCTTGTTATTGATGCTATTGAGTGAAACCATTGAACCAAGTGACATAGGCATCCCTAATGGGCCTGCCGAAGATAGTACCCGGGGTTTATTGAAGGCCCACTACTCGAAGAATAAGAAGATTCGGAAGCCCAAGATGTTATTAAGGAAAGTTAGAGTTGTAATAGAAAGTCTTATTTGTAATCTTACGGGATGAGTTTGAAACCTTCCCGGACTTTGTAACTTGTACAGCACGAATCCCTCGGCTCCGCCTCCTATATAAGAGGGAGTCGAGGGACGCAGAGATCATCGAATCATTGTCTACAAACCTTAGTTTTCATAATCGTCGAGTACTTTTCGGCTGAAACCTTCGAGATCTACTTGCCCTCTACTTCCAACTAAACCCTAGCCTATAATCCATAGGCATTGACAAGTTAATACCTTGTCAATTGGCGCCGTCTGTGGGAATTAGAGGCGATAAGGAGCTGATCTCGATGGCACGTTCAAGATCGTCGACTTCATCAGCAGCAAGCAACATCATGGACAGAGGTAAACAGATCGAAACTGGTCTTGTTGATTTTGTTCCTCACCCGCCCTCCCGTTTGGATGCATATGCGTATCTGGAGGAGCCAATGAAGATGACGTTTGGAAAATTCGATTTCCGCGTCGAGAAAGAAGGAGTGTATCGTCTCGAAGTTCCGATCTCGTCGGGATTTTCGTCGGGTGGTTCTGATCTCTCAAACTCAGTATCATCCGTCGAGTCCAGCGATAGGGAGATTTCGTCGCCACGCTTCATCGACAGCAAGACAAGTGAAAAACTCGCCAGAATCTTCAGCGACATGTCCTTCGAATCATCGGCGGACTCTTATATAAGCGATGATTCAAGCGACACTGACAGCTTCGACTTCATCGACAAATCCACTTCTATTGGGAAGGTCTTCACCAAACTCTATGATTGTGTCACCGAACCAAGCAAAGTGAAAACTCCAAAATATCATCAAGTTTTTGCCATTGGAGATGCAAGCCGCGATCAAGAGGAAACATCGGAGGCTTTCGACGATTTGGGCAATCCCTATGTCGATCCCTCAGATCTAAGGAGAGGTATGGGCACTAAATATGTCGGGCCCACACCACGCGTCGAGTTCAACTTCCACAAACAGCTCGGGATAGAGCCGCGAAAGCTTTAGATGGCTCGGAACCAATGACGACAACTGCTACAGTCCAAGAACTGCAAGCTTATCAATATAGACTCGCCCGAGCTGGAAGAGAACTGGAAAAACAGACAGAAGCTCTAAACAGAAGAAAGGAGGCAGCTTCCGCGTCAAGCAGACGAAGGGCAGAGTTAAGTCGACAATCTGGAACCTCGGGAGATAGCCATAGAGAAGCTCGGAACAGAGCAAGGTCAAGGTTACAACACATACCTGAAGGAGAAAGAGAGTACCTGGTTCAAAATCTCGACATGTCTTTTATGTCGATAGACACAAGAGGGAATATTATCCCCAAGACACCGTGAAGCTGGGTATATGGCAACACAAGCCTTTATCCTTGCATCCAGGCCACCTCCAGGAGATCCAAGGGAGGCTTTGTACAACATGGCAGTGGCAGGTGAGCTGAAGCCATGGGAACGGCGTTCGTATCAACACCGCCAGAAGGAGCTGCAAGGCAAAATAGTCCACGACCTACGGCAGCAGCAGCAGCAAATGTCGAAGGAACAAGTGGAGCAAGCGATACGGCAACACAAGCAAGGGTAGACAGAGCACGACAAGGCAGAAGGGAACATCGGTATTCCCCAGAATTAAACGACGAGGATATGTGCGGTTTGCCGTGCTTCACAAGGAGAGTACGAAAAACTCGAGTCCATTCGGGATTTAAGTTGCCTGATCATTTCAAAAAATTCGACGGCCTGCAAGATCCAGAGGATTGGCTAGTTGATTACCTCGAGACGGTGAAGTTAACTGGAGGGACCAGGGCAACAGCCATGCAAAGTATTCAGGTGCACTTAAGTGGAGCTGCACGATCTTGGATCAAAAAGCTTCCGCCAGGATCTATCGACAGCTGGGATAGCTTTGAGGACATATTCGTCAAGAATTTCCGATCCACTTGCAAGAAGCCCGCGTCTCTAGAGGAGTTACGGGCGTGTCGACGAAGCCGACGAGCCAATGAGAAAATATATCCAAAGGTGGAACATCATAAAAAACTCGGCGGAAAATATATCCGACGAGAGGGCAATAGATGCATTTGTCGCAGGGATCAGGCGTGGAGATTTTGTCGAAGATTTGGGAAGAACCAATCCAAAGACAGTATCCGCATTAATGGAAATAGCAAATAGATGGGCAGATGGAGAAGATGCTGTCCACAACAAACGGCATAGGTCGCCAGAGGAGGACCGCGGTCGAAATTATCAATCAAGGCGACGATTTCCTCGGCAGTACTCGAATTATGATGCTCCAGGTCAAATTTCGGCTGGTTTCCGAGCCAGTGCAGGAGGAAATAATCGAGATGACTACCAGAGAAGTAATGAGCAACGAAGTGACAACAGAGACGAATTTCGACAAAATAGGCAAAACAGCGGGCCAAGGTTCCAGAGGCCTTTTGTGTCTCCCAAAGAAATGATGAACGGGCCGTGTCAGATGCACTTTTTCCTCGACAGCAACGGAAAAAGACAGTCAGGACATCTGCAGAAGGATTGTCGAAATTTCCAGGCAATGCTGAGATATGTAGGACATCTGCAGAACCATTAATACCTTGTCACCAAGGTTTATGTTCAGATTGTTATTCATCATCATATCACCTCTGATCATGTTCCATATGATGTCTCGTGAGTAGTTCGTGTAGTTCTTGAGGACATGGGTGAAGTCTAAATGTTAGTAGTGAACTATGTTGAGTAATATTTAATGGTTTAATATTTAAGTTGTGGTGTTATTCTTCTAGTGGTGTCATGTGAACGTCGACTACATGATACTTCACCTTTATGGGCCTAGGGGAATGCATCTGGTATTCGTTTGCTAATTATGGGGTTGCCGGAGTGACAGCAACCTGAACCCCCGTTGGTCTATCGATGCAGGAGGGATAGCAGGATCTCAGAGTTTAAGGCTGTGGTTAGATTTATCTTAATTACTTTCTTGTATTTGCGGATGCTTGCAAGGGGTATAATCACAAGTATGTATTAGTCCTAGGAAGGGCGATGCATTAGCATAGGTTCACCCACACAACACTTATCAAAACAATGAAGATTAATCAACTATATGAAGCGAAAGCACTAGACTAAATTCCCGTGTGTCCTCAAGAACGTTTGGTCATCATAAGTAAACAAATCGGCTTGTCCTTTGTGCTAAAAAGGATTGGGCCACTCGCTGCAACTATTACTCTTGCATTTTATTTACTTGTACTTTATTCATCTACTATATCAAAACCCCCTGAATACTTGTCTGTGAGCATTTACAGTGAATCCTTCATCGAAACTGCTTGTCAACACCTTCTGCTCCTCGTTGGGTTCGACACTCTTATTTATCGAAAGTACTACGATACACCCCCTATACTTGTGAGTCATCAAAGGTTCGCTCGAGGATGCTCCATGCCTCGTGCGAGGTCTTGGCGAAGACGACGAGGCCAGCGACCCCCGGCGTGAGAGAGCCCTGGATTGAGGAGAGGTTGGCTTGGTCTTGCCCCGTCCAAACGCGATGAGCCGGGTTGATCACCGGTCCGTGCACGCCATCCACCAGCGCAGGAGGACACGGGAGAGAACCGTCGACGTATCCCATCAGATAATGACTCCGAAGGAGGGGGAGGATCTGCGCACGCCAAAAAATATAATTGTCTGGCGAGAGCTTGATGGTGATGTGATTACCAAAGTGGTATGGCGGCGGGATCACGCCAGACACGTCCGTTGCGGGTGCAGGTGGGGGCACTGCCAATGGCGTAGCCGTCACAGGAGCAACCACCGCAGGAGCCGAGCCGACGATCTGCGGCACCATCGTGGCGGAGGACGAGGGAGGCGTGAGCGTCACGATCTGCAGCGCTGTCGTGGCTGCGGACGAAAGAACCGTCGAGGTAGCCGACGGCGGAGTACAGGGAGCCGACGCTCACAGTCCCGATCAGAGGAGCGCAGCAAGGGACGCCGGAAGGAGGCCGGCGGAGGTGGGGCCGGTCATCGAAGACGAGCTTGACATGGCGGCGACGGAAGCGGAGGATCGGGCGGCGGCGCACCGGGTTAGGGTTTAGGCACCGACTCGCTCTGATACCATGTACGACAGTATGTTTTGGGGGGAACCGGCACTACTCCAATGGAGAGGCCTATCTCATATATATATATAGGGTATACAAGATACAATACAGGTGTCTATACCAAATACGGTATGACATACATATACAGCTACTATACATGTCTAACAGTCCGGCTTACAGGTATGGCACCTCCGCCACGAGCATCTGGGAATGCAAAAGGCACCGCTTGGACCGTTGATAAGATCCTCGTTATGATGGTCGCCATTAGAGGGAGCCGTTCATATTATTTGTCTGCTTGTGTAGTTGCATATGTGAAGTTTTGATAGTATTGTTAGCCTCACAAGGTTGTTGAACAACCCTTTTGTGCCGGTGGTGTGCGCTCCTGGTGTAAGTATGATACTGCTTAGGATGAACTAAGTGCACTTAATAGTTTGATGCTAGCAGTAAGCAAGTTAGTAGTATGTCAGATGTTGATATGATGTGTAGTATGCTTCTATGCTTGCTTTGATCTTGTGTATGCCTTGTGTGATGATAAATTCACCATATTTATATTTAAATATGGTAAGAAGATATCAGATGTATGTGTCCAAAATGTCAATCAAACACAGGAAAACCAAAACTGATCCCGGGTGCATACGCACCCGATATGTATAAAACATATTTCAAAAACGTAAAAAATTTAGGAATTTCTTTCATCATGTACAGAGACATGTTCTATGTGTGCACGTAAAATTTCACATAAAACCGACAATTTGTGTATCTGTGTAAAAAAGACAAACAATGCATCGAGAAATAGACTATTTTAGCACCAAAAATTTGTCTTTTTTGTACAGAGCACAAAACATATTAGCTTTTGCTGAAACAACTTTGTGAGCATGTAACATGTCAAGGTATACACGAGGCATTTTTATTTATATTTTTTAAAACATTTATAAATATATTTAATTTGCATTTCAAATAAAGAGTGCATATGCACCTGGGTGCAGAACCCTATCCAACAAACACGTGCTTTGTAACTAGAAACCGTGTTTTCACAATCAACCAAACAAACCGAGCCTTGGATACGAAACAACTGGCCAAAATTAGTCCATAATCCATTTGCAAGGTAACATGTTCTGGGCCTTGACCCGCTGAGCCCTAATAAGACCCAGATTACCAAACACGTTCAAATTGTGTCGAAGCAACAAAAAATCGGCCGGGCGGGCGGCGAGACTCGGTCATCGTTGGTGTTAGTTTTCATCTGGAAAACGGAGACTCAGAGTAGAAGATGACCAGGCGGCGGCTTCACTTGTCGCTCGGCCGTCGATCGAATTTTCTTCAGGCAATGAGGTGGTGGTAGCGTCCACGAGCAATAAGACTATACCTACGGGATGATTTCCACGGGATGGCACTTACGGGCAGACGTGGAGAATGGTGGAGCCATGGCGTGCCTAAAGTTACGGGGATCTAACTGATTTGCACCAACCGAGAGACACCTCATCCCGTAATATAAATCCGTAAGTAGGATCCCGTAAGTGTAGCATTTCTGGTCCACGAGCTAAATAAATGCCCAACGAGTAAATAGGCTGCAGCTGCTAAAAGGTTTTTTTTCCCTTCTGAGTTTATTTCTCTTAGAGGATGGGCCAACAGAATATTATAATGTGTATCTGGACTAGGCCCTGTGATTCGGGGCCCTATGCGGCTGCAACTCCTGCGCATGCTCAGGGCCGGCCTTGGTATGGTGCTCAGAGCCGGGCTAGCTATAAATATTTAGATGACAGCCCATTTACCGCTTTGGATTTCTAGAAGAGAATGGGGGTACCACTACACGAAGGCCGACCTTTGAGAAGGGAAAAACCCATCCCGCGCGCGCGCTCTCGCGACGACACGTGTCGCGCGCGGAACGTGTCCCCGGGAAAAGACGCGAATCGTTTTCCGGGTTTGGTTTTTCCCTTTACGCGCCGGTAAACCCGTTAACAATATGCGGACCCGTTAATCTTCTTTTTCCCTTTACGCGCGCAGTACGTTTTCAAAAAATTGGGCGGGACTTTTTTTTTTGCTTTTTCCCTTTGTCTTTCCGGGCTGTGAGTTTTCTGGGGAATTAATGGGAGGGAGGTAGCACTTTCAAATTACAATTTTTTTTAATTCCAACAGAGTGCTACGAGATGACATATGTTGAAGCGATTGCTACGGCTCGGCTTCGCCTCAGTATTGAGCGCCTTCGGCGCATCAAACATTAATAAACATAATGAATGGCAGACATATGTCGTTGTCCCCGTTTGTCGTTACCCCCATATGTCGAAGCGATTGCTACGGCTCGGCTTCGCCACGTATCAAGCGCCTTCGGCGCATCAAACATTAATAAACATAATGAATGGCAGACATATGTCGTTGTCCCCGTTTGTCGTTACCCCCATATGTCGAAGCGATTGCTACGGCTCGGCTTCGCCTCAGTATCAGGCAGCCTTCGGCGCATCAAACTGTTGTTTTTTTTTTCTATTTTTTTTCTTTTGGAAAGGTTTCGTTTGATTTTCTCTTTTATTGTCTGTAAAGTTTTCCGTTTTCTCTTTTATTCTCTGGAAAGATTTCCGTTTTCTCTTTTATTGTCTGTAAAGATTTCCGTTTTCTCTTTTATTCTCTGGAAAGATTTCAGTTTCCTCTAGCGCAGGTACACGTCCGAAGGGGTGTGAAGTACATCCTCGGCGTAAAGACGAGTACAGGTTTTGTAGGAAGAGGAGCACGGTACTGTGTTTCTCTTTTGATTTATCTGGAAAGATTTTCCGTTTTCTCTAGCGCAGGTACAGGTTCGAAGGTGTGTGAAGTACATCCCCGGCGTGGAGACGAGTACAGCCTAGGTAGGAAGAGGAGCACGGTACTGTGTTTCTCTTTTGATTTATCTGGAAAGATTTTCCGTTTTCTCTAGCGCAGGTACAGGTTCGAAGGTGTGTGAAGTACATCCCCGGCGTGGAGACGAGTACAGCCTAGGTAGGAAGAGGAGCACGGTACTGTGTTTCTCTTTTGATTTATCTGGAAAGATTTTCCGTTTTCTCTAGCGCAGGTACAGGTTCGAAGGGGTGCGAAGTACATCCTCGGCGTAGAGACGAGTACAGGTTTTGTAGGAAGAGGAGCACGGTACTGTGTTTCTCTTTTGGTTTATCTGGAAAGATTTTCCGTTTTCTCTAGCGCAGGTACAGGTTCGAAGGTGTGTGAAGTACATCCCCGGCGTGGAGACGAGTACAGCCTAGGTAGGAAGAGGAGCACGGTACTGTGTTTCTCTTTTGGTTTATCTGGAAAGATTTTCCGTTTTCTCTAGCGCAGTACAGGTTCGAAGGTGTGTGAAGTACATTCCCGGCGTAGAGACGAGTACAGGTTTTGTAGGAAGAGGAGCACGGTACTGTGTTTCTCTTTTGGTTTATCTGGAAAGATTTTCCGTTTTCTCTAGCGCAGGTACAGGTTCGAAGGTGTGTGAAGTACATCCCCGGCGTGGAGACGAGTACAGCCTAGGTAGGAAGAGGAGCACTGTACTGTGTTTCTCTTTGGGTTTATCTGGAAAGATTTTCCGTTTTCTCTAGCGCAGGTACAGGTTCGAAGGGGTGCGAAGTACATCCTCGGCGTAGAGACGAGTACAGGTTTTGTAGGAAGAGGAGCACGGTATCGTGTTTCTCTTTTGGTTTATCCGGAAAGATTTTCCGTTTTCTCTAGCGCAGTACAAGTTCGAAGGTGTGTGAAGTACATCCCCGGCGTGGAGACGAGTACGAGCCTAGGTAGGAAGAGGAGCACTCGCATTGTGTTTCTCTTTGGGTTTATCTGGAAAGATTTTCCGTTTTCTCTAGCGCAGGTACAGGTTCGAAGGGGTGCGAAGTACATCCTCGGCGTAGAGACGAGTACAGGTTTTGTAGGAAGAGGAGCACGGTACTGTGTTTCTCTTTTGGTTTATCTGGAAAGATTTTCCGTTTTCTCTAGCGCAGGTACAGGTTCGAAGGTGTGTGAAGTACATCCCCGGCGTGGAGACGAGTACAGCCTAGGTAGGAAGAGGAGCACGGTACTGTGTTTCTCTTTTGGTTTATCTGGAAAGATTTTCCGTTTTCTCTAGCGCAGGTACAGGTTCGAAGGTGTGTGAAGTACATTCCCGGCGTAGAGACGAGTACAGGTTTTGTAGGAAGAGGAGCACGGTACTGTGTTTCTCTTTTGGTTTATCTGGAAAGATTTTCCGTTTTCTCTAGCGCAGGTACAGGTTCGAAGGTGTGTGAAGTACATTCCCGGCGTAGAGACGAGTACAGGTTTTGTAGGAAGAGGAGCACGGTACTGTGTTTCTCTTTTGGTTTATCTGGAAAGATTTTCCGTTTTCTCTAGCGCAGGACAGTGTTCGAAGGTGTGTGAAGTACATCCCCGGCGTGGAGACGAGTACAGCCTAGGTAGGAAGAGGAGCACTGTCATCGTGTTTCTCTTTGGGTTTATCCGGAAAGATTTTCCGTTTTCTCTAGCGCAGTACAGGTTCGAAGGGGTGCGAAGTACATCCTCGGCGTAGAGACGAGTACAGGTTTTGTAGGAAGAGGAGCACGGTATCGTGTTTCTCTTTTGGTTTATCCGGAAAGATTTTCCGTTTTCTCTAGCGCAGTACAGGTTCGAAGGTGTGTGAAGTACATCCCCGGCGTGGAGACGAGTACAGCCTTAGGTAGGAAGAGGAGCACGGCATCGTGTTTCTCTTTTGGTTTATCTCGGAAAGATTTTCCGTTTTCTCTAGCGCGGTACAGGTTCGAAGGTGTGTGAAGTACATTCCCGGCGTAGAGACGAGTACAGGTTTTGTAGGAAGAGGAGCACGGTCATCGTGTTTCTCTTTTGGTTTATCTGGAAAGATTTTCCGTTTTCTCTAGCGCAGGTACAGGTTCGAAGGTGTGTGAAGTACATCCCCGGCGTGGAGACGAGTACAGCCTAGGTAGGAAGAGGAGCACTGTACTGTGTTTCTCTTTGGGTTTATCTGGAAAGATTTTCCGTTTTCTCTAGCGCAGGTACAGGTTCGAAGGTGTGTGAAGTACATTCCCGGCGTAGAGACGAGTACAGGTTTTGTAGGAAGAGGAGCACGGTACTGTGTTTCTCTTTTGGTTTATCTGGAAAGATTTTCCGTTTTCTCTAGCGCAGTACAGGTTCGAAGGTGTGTGAAGTACATCCCCGGCGTGGAGACGAGTACAGCCTAGGTAGGAAGAGGAGCACCGTATCGTGTTTCTCTTTTGGTTTATCCGGAAAGATTTTCCGTTTTCTCTAGCGCAGTACAGGTTCGAAGGTGTGTGAAGTACATTCCCGGCGTAGAGACGAGTACGAGGTTTTGTAGGAAGAGGAGCACGGTATCGTGTTTCTCTTTTGGTTTATCTCGGAAAGATTTTCTGTTTTCTCTAGCGCAGTACAGGTTCGAAGGTGTGTGAAGTACATCCCCGGCGTGGAGACGAGTACAGCCTAGGTAGGAAGAGGAGCACGGTACTGTGTTTCTCTTTTGGTTTATCTGGAAAGATTTTCCGTTTTCTCTAGCGCAGGTACAGGTTCGAAGGTGTGTGAAGTACATCCCCGGCGTGGAGACGAGTACAGCCTAGGTAGGAAGAGGAGCACGGTACTGTATTTCTCTTTTGATTTATCTGTAAAGATTTTCCGTTTTTTTCTAGCGCAGGTACAGGTTCGAAGGTGTGTGAAGTACATCCCCGGCGTGGAAACGAGTACAGCCTAGGTAGGAAGAGGAGCACGGTACTGTGTTTCTCTTTTGATTTATCTGGAAAGATTTCCGTTTTCTCTAGCGCAGGTACAGGTTCGAAGGTGTGTGAAGTACATCCTCGGCGTAAAGACGAGTACAGGTTTTGTAGGAAGAGTAGCACGGTACTGTATTTCTCTTTTGATTTATCTGTAAAGATTTTCCGTTTTTTCTAGCGCAGGTACATGTTCAAATGGTGGTGAAGTACATCCCCGGCGTAGATACGAGTACAGGTTAGGTAGGAAGAGGAGCACGGTACTGTGTTTTTCTTTTTGATTTATCTGGAAAGATTTCCGCTTTCTCTAGCGTAGGTACATGTTCTATTGGGTGTCTAGTACATCCTCGGCGTAGAGACGAGTACAGGTTATGTAGGAAGAGGAGCACGGTACTGTATTTCTCTTTTGGTTTCTCTGGAAAGATTTCCGTTTCCTCTAGCGCAGGTACACGTCCGAAGGGGTGTGAAGTACATCCTCGGCGTAGAGACGAGTACAGGTTTTGTAGGAAGAGGAGCACGGTACTGTGTTCTCTTTTGATTTATGTGGAAAGATTTCCGTTTCCTCTAGCGTAGGTACACGTCCGAAGGGGTGTGAAGTACATCCTCGTCGTAGAGACGAGTACAGGTTATGTAGGAAGATGAGCACGGTACTGTGTTCTCTTTTGATTTATGTGGAAAGATTTCCGTTTCCTCTAGCGCAGGTACACGTCCGAAGGGGTGTGAAGTACATCCTCGTCGTAGAGACGAGTACAAGTTATGTAGGAAGAGTAGCACGGTACTGTGTTTCTCTTTTGATTTATCCGGAAAGATTTCCGTTTCCTCTAGCGCGGTACACGTCCGAAGGGGTGTGAAGTACATCCTCGTCGTAGAGTAGAGTACAGGTTATGTAGGAAGAGGAGCACGGTACTGTGTTTCTCTTTTGATTTATCTGGAAAGATTTCCGTTTCCTCTAGCGCAGGTACACGTCCGAAGTGCTGTGAAGTACATTCCCGGCGTAGAGACGAGTACAGGTTATGTAGGAAGAGGAGCACGGTACTCGTATTTCTCTTTTGATTTATCTCGTAAAGATTTTCCATTTTTTCTAGCGCAGGTACATGTTCGAATGGTGGTGAAGTACATCCCCGGCGTAGATACGAGTACAGGTTAGGTAGGAAGAGGACCACGGTACTGTGTTTTTCTTTTTGATTTATCTGGAAAGATTTCCGCTTTCTCTAGCGTAGGTACATGTTCTCGTTGGGTGTCGAGTACGGCGATGACGGCTAGTCGTGTACAGGTTTCGCATCAAAATGAGTACAAGTCTGTGCTTCTCCATCGCAGGTACTGGTTCAAATGCGTGTCAAGTACAACGGTGATGGCGAACCGAGTACATGTTTCGCACAAAAAGGAGTACATGATTTTGTCTCTTTCCGTTTTCTCTAGCCCAGGTATAGGTGTAAAAGCGTGTCGAGTGCAGGGGTGACCGGGAGTCGAGTACAACTTATGTAGGAGTACAGGATCGTGTCTCTTTCCTTTTTCACTAGTGTAGTTACAGGTGCAAAGGCTTGTCGAGTACAGCGGTGAGGACGAGTCGAGTACAGCTCGCAAGCAAATGAATTTCAGACATATGACACTACCATTAACATTACAAGTTGTCAATAAATTCGAGTAGTTTCTCAAATATTACATATAAAATATTGAAAAGTACACGTGACACTAGCATTAACTAATAACCAAATACAAATACTTGAACGTAATTCGTTGCGTGGTTCACATTGTTTCGTACGACACATTGTACTTATTTTAAATTACGCCTCACATTTTAGCTTTGTTATGACAAGCTTGAGCCAGTGCACCGCCATGTAAGAATGGAGATCCTCTTTCATCTTTGAAGCTAAATGAGCAAATGTCTCCTTCTTTCGTGTAAAATTCTTGAACTATATCTCGGAATCCTTTCTTTATCATAGCTTTCCCATTCTTATCCATCTTCATGGTAGCATACATTGTAATGTCTCCCGATGTGCAGCTGACGGCAACTTTAACCGGTTCTTGTATGAATCCCCGAATGTGTTCATTAGTGAATTCTTCTGAAAATTCCTAAGATATTAACGAACCATTATTAGTTTTGTTGTACAGTATGTCAGAAGTTTTCTTGTCATGAAGACAAGTAAGTATTTTATATAATTGACGAGATAGACTTACGAAAACTCCGATAAACTTACCATCTTAGATATGCCTCTTGTAACAAATGATTTAGTCATGGTGCAAATATAATGTTTAATAGCTGGTGTCTGGTTCGTGATGACTTCATTTGTCACCTGGAGTACTTGAGTGTAATTCATCTCCACGTGGTTTCCAAAGACGCATGCTTCGTCAAAATTTTCGTTTCCATACAATCCGAGTCCTACAATCAAGAGGTATTATAAATTTTTCATTGAAAACTATATATTCACTGTAATGTTTGCTTTTTTGGTTGCTACTATTTGTACCTCTAACAGTTATCTTGTTCAACACCTTTGAGATAAACTGTGCATAACTTTCATCAATATCTCTGTCAACACCTTTTTCCGTGCTGTTGTCACTTTCATCATTGCTTTGCCTCTTTTCGGGGCGTGTTGGTTGTACCCCGATTACCTGTTGCGTGACTTTCCTACAGCTTTAGATGCATTAAGATCATATAGTTTAGATGCATTAAGATTTAAATAAAATTAAATTAACTTTCATTGCATGACATGAAGTAATATGGTTTATACGCAACTAAGCATTAACTTATGATTATTTGAAAACCTGGTCTTGAGGGTCGACGCCGTATGTTGGATAGTTGTTGCACAAGTTTCCGTATTCCTCTCGCCCTTGATTGCGCAGTCTCCCGAATTCTTGCAAGCAAGTGTTTCCTAGATATGACATTTCAATTATTAATTCATTCATTGTAAATCATATTTAAATTGAATTTAGGTCAACTTTCATTGTATTTGATGAGTAATATATTTTTTGAAACCTGGTAGTGAGGGTCGGCCTCGCATATTGGACAGCTTCTGCACAAGTATCCGTACTTCTTTGCCCTGTTGTGTGCATCCTTTTGCAGTCTTGAGAGCATTTTCTATGTAGAACAAAAAGGTAACCATCAAATTGCATATGCTTGCAATATATTTTGGAGACCAAGGAACTACGGATTATTCACTAATGCAAACAAATACATTTTGGATATAAATAATTTATTTGTTTCAACTTAGTTCGAAGTGATAATGAAATTCATTTGATTTATAGTTATATCTTTTCTTATTTGTCATTTAAATATCATAGTGTGGAATATTAGTATATTTTAGCAACGAATATATTGTTCATGACCTATATTAATCATTTAACCTTGTTTTCTTGGTTGACTTGGAATTAAAATTTTATATACTTATTGATATCTCCGTGTCCGCCGACATTTGATCTTTTTCCCTTGATTGACCTCGAATACGATGTATGTGTGTGATGTTTGTTCCTATTAGATCCATGAGCGGAACTTCAAGTTCGTGCTTGATTCACGAGGTGGCAAAAGAAAGCGTAGTGAGACTCGTTTTCCAAGTAGACCCTAGATCTGTTTTCTCGCATTATTGTTGTATGCGACCGATCTATTTATAACATAGAGTTTCCACCGAATCTATAAGCTTTGGAGATATACATACCAATGATCCGAAACCCGGGATAGTTTTCCGAATTGAAGCCGGTGTGCCGTGATGGAGATGCCGGCGATGCTCCCTTGCCGTTGTTGCTTTCTTTTCCTGTTTTGGATAAGGAGGTGGATTCTTGCAAAGCGGTTGGTGTGGAACTGTTGATTTTAGAAGCCAAGTAGAGTAGTTTTGGTGTGGTTTTTACCCAAAGACATTTCTGACCTACTTAGGGGTGTTATTGTCCATTCACTTTTATATTTATTCTATTATGACTCTATACATTCGGGACCTACTTGGGGGCATTATCGTCCACTCGTTTTATGTTTATTCTATTCTGCCACTATTACATCCGGGAGCTACCGTGAGGTCTTGTCGTCCACTCTCTTTTACACTTATTGTATTCTCGCCTTTATGACATACTGGACCTAGTGCGGTGTTTTGTCGTCCAGTGCCTTTTACATATATTATATTGTTCCAAGCATGTCGTGGATGTTGTGGTTCATTAGTTTCCGATGTGTGGATGGGATTGTTCTCAAAAAGACAATAATAGGAAAGACAATAGCGCAGGTACAAGTGCAAGGCTTGTACAAGATATAGCGGTGGCGGAAATACGAGTACAGCTGTCTTTACTAAGAGGAGCACTTGACCTTGTTTCTCCGGATTATTCCCGTTTTTGTCTATTGTAGTTGAAGGTGCAAGGCTTGGTTGGTATGGAGGTGAGGGATTAACGAGTACAGCTGCTCGCATCAAGAGGAGCACGTTCGTGTTCCTCCGGATGATTTTCGTTTTGTCTAGCGCAGTACAGTGTGCAAGACTTGTGGAGTACAGTATGTGAAGTGGAGACGAGTACACCATCCTCACGGTGAGGAGCACGGTACTCGTGTTTCCCTTTGTTATTTTCCGTTTTGTCTAGCGCAGTGCATGGTGCAAGACTTGTGGAGTACAGATGTGAGGTTGGGACGAGTACACCATCCTCACGGTAGGAATACGGTACTGTGTTTCCCTTTGTTATTTTCCGTTTTGTCTAGCGCAGGTACAGGTGCAAGGTTTGTGGAGTACAGATATGAGGGAGAAACGAGTACAGCATCCGCACGGTGAGGAGCACGGTACCGTGTTTCCCTTTGTGATTTTCCGTTTTGTCTAGCGCAGGTACAGGTGCAAGGCTTGTGGAGTACAGATGTGAGGTAGAGACGAGTACAATATCCGCACGGTGAGGAGTACTGTACTGTGTTTCCCTTTGTGATTTTCCGTTTTGTCTAGCGCAGGTACAGGTGCAAGGTTTGTGGAGTACAGATGTGAGGTAGAGACGAGTACAATATCCGCACGGTGAGGAGCACTGTACTGTGTTTCCCTTTGTGATTTTCCGTTTTGTCTAGCGCAGGTACAGGTGCAAGGCTTGTGGAGTACAGATGTGAGGTAGAGACGAGTACAATATCCGCACGGTGAGGAGCACTGTACTGTGTTTCCCTTTGTGATTTTCCGTTTTGTCTAGCGCAGGTACAGGTGCAAGGTTTGTGGAGTACAGATGTGAGGTAGAGACGAGTACAATATCCGCACGGTGAGGAGCACGGTACTGTGTTTCCCTTTGTTATTTTCCGTTTTGTCTAGCGCAGGTACAGGTGCAAGGCTTGTGGAGTACAGATGTGAGGTAGAGACGAGTACAATATCCGCACGGTGAGGAACACTGTTCTGTGTTTCCCTTTGTGATTTTCCGTTTTGTCTAGCGCAGGTACAGGTGCAAGGTTTGTGGAGTACAGATGTGAGGTAGAGACGAGTACAATATCCGCACGGTGAGGAGCACGGTACTGTGTTTCCCTTTGTTATTTTCCGTTTTGTCTAGCGCATGTACAGGTGCAAGGCTTGTGTAGTACAGATGTGTGGGAGAAACGAGTACAAAGATCCTCACGGTGAGGAGCACTATACCGTGTTTCCCTTTGTTTCCCTTTGTGATTTTCCGTTTTGTCTAACGCAGTACATGTGCAAATGATTGTGGATTACGGAGGTGACAGAGAGACAAATATAGTGTCCGCACCAATGGGAGCAGGGGTCCGTGTTTCTGTTTGTTTCTCTGCAACAATGTCTGTTTTGTCTAGCGGAGGTACATGTGGAAGGATTGTGGAGTACGGAGGTGACATAGAGACGAGTACAGCGTCCGTACCAACCGTGTTTTTTTTTTGTTTCTCTGCAACAATTTCTGTTTTGTCTGGCGGAGTTACATGTGCAAGGATTGTGGAGTACAAAAGGTGATGGAGATACGGGTACAGTGTCCGCACCAAGAGGAGCAAAAATTTGTTCTGCAAGATTTTGTTTTTGATTTTTTTTTTCCTGCGATGTACAATGCAACCAACATGGTTATAAAATAGTACACTTGTTTCACATTGATAATCACTGGTTCGAATAAGGAAGTTATGCAATGATATGTTTGCGGATTTTCAACTTTGCATACGTTTACAAAAAGTACAGTATACTAAAAAGGTTGTAGGTAGTTCAAACCAACGTCTTAGTACAGTACATTCGTCACACTTCAGCTGTAGAAGTAAAAGTTTTCCGATGCTTCCATTGGGCCATCATCTTGCACCCGTAAATCAAAGATATAACATAAAAAGTTTATTATAAAAAAATTATTTATTTTGTAAATTCACCACAAGCAACTTAATAGTATTACTTTATTTTGTATTCAATGAACAAGTTAATATTATCTTCATTGTTTGATTGTACCTGAATCCTTTCTTTTGCGTAGCAGTGTTACTTCGCAACCTGTTACGATATGTTAACAAGTTATAAAAATAATTTAAACGGTTGTCGTATTTGTAATTGAAGTTAACTCATATGTAGTCGAGGTTAACTCACATTTTTTCCACTTCTTGTTTTTTCTCAGTAGTGCCTTCTTGAGTTGGAGATGCAGCTTCTTTGTCAACCTGGTTTTTTGTATTTAAACTTTATTAGTCTTATATTGTTGTACTTGGAAATTTAAAATTATGATTTGTAAGTAGTTAGATTAGTTAAATTTGAACAGTACACAACAAAAAATTGCCAGCTGTGATTATGTCTTTTGTCGTACCTCATTATTTGCTATCCTTTCATCTTGCTGAATTTGCTTGCAACGTTCATCCCGTGCTTTCTTGAACAATGCGAAAGTTTGTCCGAGATGAAATGTTGTCTTCCGTAAACTTTCTATAACTTTAGCTTCGTTGTCGAAATTTCTTTGACAGAGATGCTTGGTTTTCAGCAACTGTTCCATTTTTGAGGCGGTCAAATGTAGTTGGTACTTTGTGTGATAGGTCGTATGCGCTAGTCAGCAGGTTGTCAATCTGTTCCAATGTATCTTCTGATACACTGGTGTTTTCTTCTTCAATGGAACCACCAGCTGGAATGCTTGATTTTCTGAAAGTACGCTTTGCCGACATCATTTGGTCTTCATGGTGCGGATACATTCTTTTTAGTGGATTCCTTTTCTGGTAGTAAACTATGTCATTTGGTGCTTTCCACTGTTGGGATGAGAAAATGAAAACATTGTATTAACTTATGCAATATGAGATACAATTAACAAAAAAGATAAAGGGTCATTGAAATTTTCTTACGTGTAAGTTTCCAAATATCCAGGTATTGGGGTCTTCCCCGCCTTTTTAGCACAATCACTGCAGCGATGCTCTTTAGTTTTTCATAATCCATGAAGTGTGTACGAGGTGTTCTTGTGTCCAGTGTCTCGAAAGGCCTTGTTTCATACAACAGCTCAAGATATAACGTAACCGGTGCTATGATGCAACAGCAGTGTAGCCCATTTTGATTTAGATTTTCTCGCATCGAATGACTCGCTTTCTTGAGCTCATCTACAAGCAACTGACACAAATCCATGTCCTTCAACTTTGATATGTCCAGATTTTTTACCATTGCTGCCTCCCTTGACACACGGACAGCTGTTCCAGGGCATATGAATTTCATGTACATTATCAACACAAATACTTTCAGAGCCAAATCGTCGTTTGCTTCGTCTTTAACCAACAGCCTTAGGAGCTTGCGAAGGTCATCAGTATTCATATCCTCATTTTTCCTAAATCCAAGCTCAATCTTCAGATCATGCAATGTTTTGTCGTTGCCACTTTCTGATGGTCTAGGAGTTGTGTTTGAACCGTCTGGCAGTCCAAAAAGCAGATGGATAGCATAAGATGTAATCTCAATTACTTTGTTTGCTACTCCTAGATTCGCAGTCATGGTTGTTGGATCTATTCTATTCATAAGGAAGCAGCAAGTCGGATATTAATGTTTTGCCTCGATCTTGTCGTCAAGCAAGGGACCCAAACCCGCATCCCGAAGTCTTTTTATATGCCGTTCCTCCAATATTTCAACACGGTGAATAGCTGTCTAAGTGAGCACCTTACTGTCTTGTTGATCGTTCTGGCCATAAAATTTATTTTTGCTTTTTTTGCAATCCTTCTTGCCTTTTCCTGTTTATTGCCTTTATTTTTTTTATCTTCTGAATTTTCAGATATGTTCTGCATGATTAAAATCAATTGTGTTAGACAAAAATGTTTAACAATATAATAAATGCATTTATTTTGGATCCAAGGTACTAAGAAAAATAATCATATTTACCTCGTTGTATTCATCGTTTTCTTTTTCGCTTGTGTTGTTCTCTTCGTTGTCGTCATGCTCAGCCGTGATGTTTGGTACTCGCGATACGATTTTCTTATTGCGGCGGCGTTTTTTGATTTCTTTCCTTCTTTGGCAGATTTTGTAGGCTGTGTTTTTTCTTCTTCATTGATATTTGGAGCACTTTGGCTAGAGCTGGTGACTACCGTCTCTTTTGTAGATGACAATCGTTTGCTTCTCCTTGGACTTTTAGAACCAATATCGGCAGCTTTTCTTTAACATGTTTTCGACTCTTTTTCCATTCTTGCCGCCTCTTTCTCTCGATGATATATTCTTGTGCTTTCTTCCTGCATTGCTATTCAAAATGTTTCGCGAGGAGGCGGTCCGATCGTCGTCGCAATATTTTTAGAGGAATCTCGCGCTCGTTCTTGCTTCACAATTTTTCCTTTTAGACTGTATATTTGCATTGAATGCATTTATGTTGTCTTGTTCTTCTGGGAACACAACCGCCAGTGGCTTCAAGTTTAGTGGGGCAATTGGAGCTTCCTCATGATTTATAGTGGCTGCAATAATATCGCAGAAATCATCTATCCAAAGGTTAATACATGGAATTCGTATTTAAAATTTAATATAATTGTTTGAATCTATTATACTTTTATACGTACGCATTTTAGTTGTAGAGACGTTTTAGTTAATCTTAAACTCATTGTCATGGATGGTAAGTACCGTAAAAATTTTATATTAGAAATTTTCAATTTTTTTTTAATATGCTTTATAGATAAACCGGTTTGACTTCCAAGGAATCATAAGAGTAACACATTTTTGCATCGAGGGATAAGTTTGTACATTACCTTCATTCAAGGACTGTGATAGCCGCCGACTTGTCATACCGGAGATTTGCTATTCTTCCTGAAATTGAAATGCAAAAATCTGCATGTGAGGAAAGCAACTCGTTTAAATTTATCATGGAAACTATTCTTAAATTAATTTTGTTAAGATGAGTGTCTTAGCGCACTTTCACACATAAGGCCGTAATTATGTCTTAAATTGATAAGGCAATATGTGCAGGCGGTAAAGTTATTATTTAAATTTTCCTTGGTTTCTACTCATGGTTACACACATAAGGTTGTAGTTTTGCCTTAGATTAATAAGGTTTGTACCTGCAGTTACAGAGTGTATTAGAGAGCTAATACTGTTTACAATAGTCAGAGTAATAAGCAAAAAAATATTTAATAACGAAAGGTCTGCTTTAGACGCAATGCCATTTACTTCCTTAATTTCTATATACCATTGGAGAAGAAACTAAAGGATGAGCCATCGGTGGAATTGATCCATACCGTGCCCGAACTCACGTATCTCTAAAGGCACGCGCCGTCGCGGATTGAAGGGTGGCCGACGGAGTCGGCGGAGTGAGTAGAGTAGCCACCGTGATCTCCGCAGCAATAACTCGGATCTCCACAGCCTTCCTTCACCGCTGGTTGATGAGGAGTAGTGGAGTGTAGAGAGGATAGGTGTTTGGCGGCTCGCTAGGGTTTGCCCTTACTTTTTGGCCGGACCGGTGGTGGGGGAAGAAATGGGAGCCGTCGCACGCCTATGTGTTTTAATTCGTATAAAAGGAATACAGTGTGGAGACAACGAATTCGGCATCGTAGTGCACTGTTGCTTGATGGGAAACTAACCTCTGATGGAGAAGCAAAGGAGACTATCTTGATTCTCCGAGGTGAACGGGGTCGGCCTGTACCGCGTCCTTGCGGTGAGTTCTTCCGTGGGTGTTTGAGTAGATTAGAGTTGAGTATGTAGGTTTTTGCCCTAATACAGCCTATAATATAGATGTAGAAGACGAATTGGTTGATATTGTGGGACCCACCACGTCAGGGTTTTGTTGGATTTTGTGATATTCTGAACAATACCACTTGTACTCTAACGATAATATTCATTATTTTAATAATGAATATTATTACCAGGTTGTTTCTTTTTGGTTTTGGTTGCAGCTGGGGAAATTACAGATGCGGCACGAAGATCAAAAACTGTATCTTTTTGGTTTTAGATGATAGTTTCTGCTTTCTGTAATATCTAATGTTGTTGATATTATGTAGTACGGTTGTAGCCGTATGCGGGAGTACAGGCGTGGCACCAACTCGGGTACAGACTGTTGGTAAGGGTTAAACCAAGGTTGCACATGTACCTCCGGTGGCATGTGGCAGGACGCGTGACACGTTGCTAGTATCTTCGCCGCGAATGCGGAACGGGGCCGTTGGATCTGCCTCGAGAGAGGAATCGTCGAGTCTCATCCGTTGCTCCGAAAACTGTTCAGGGCTGAAGGTATGGCGTCCAATTCCCCGGTCAGCAACCTGAAGCGGGGACGCGGTCGCCCTATTGGAAGCAAGGACAAGGTGCCCCGGGCGTCGAGGAAGTTGGAAGGCCGCCGCCGCCCCGCCCGGGGTACAGGTGCTGCATGGAGAGGAGTACGAGATTGTTTCGTCTGTGATAGTTGGTTTCTTCGGTCTATGGGATAGGTACAGCTAGTAATAGCGTAGAGTACAAGTTGTTGCAACTAAATCGAGGACAGCTTGTGTCATGTAGATGAGAACCAGATTTTTTTCCTTTTGTTTCTTCTGTTTTATGTGATAGGTACAGCTTTGTAATAGGGTAGAGTACAACTGATCCCGCATGAGTACCGTGCAATCGTAATCACGAGTACTATTACATAGTATGTATAAGTACCGAACGATGTGCCGCATAGGTACATTTATGTTGTTGATGGAGTGCTAAACCAAGCAGGTGCACTATACCGCCGTACAACATGATGCATAAATATGGTTGCATAGCATGCAATGGATGCGTAAGTACGGTTGCATATCATGAAATGGATGATTTTAATGCTCTGTATTAAACTTATTTTTGGAACCGATGGACGACCCCTCACTCCCAGAATCGCTTTCACCCCCACTACTTTTGACGGTTTCATAGGTGTTGGCGCATAAGTGTTTTTCATGGTCTATAATTAGCAACCGCTACTACTAACCGCCAACTCCAGCTCTTATATTCTGAACATTTCCTTGTATCTCTATCACATCATCCGCCGAGAAACAACAACATACCGCCGTACAGAATATCCACTCTTCTTCATCAATGGAGAAGGGTTCTTCCTCTCGTCGTTTCGAGATCGCTTCGGTCCATTGACGCATATCAGCGCTCACTCGTACGTCATCACCGTTGCTAGAATGTCCCGAGGTATGCCGTATGCGCAACGCTATCCGTGAGGATGCAAGGTTTCCTTTGGATCGCCGTGTTCCGCCGCATTCCGATCCTAGTTCATGGCCCGCCGATCGCACCGAACATGTATTCATTGTTTTTCATGGATTGCAACAAAATGTTTGTGTACTCGTATTTCATACTAGAAAATTCGAAAATTCGCAGGGTATTGACGCATCGCCGATGCCACTAGACGCTCCTTTCGCAAAAGCATTTGTACCTTGTACACAGTGTCGGGCCAGCGACAAGCACCGGGTTGGTTCCAATGGCGAATGGGTTGCGCTTGTTCAAGAGCAAGCACGGTGGTCTCTCGCTTAACGTCTACACGTACGAGGAGATCCTTCCGCCATCCGTTCGTAACGTTGGCATCGCTCCCGATGGGCCTTTCTTGTATCGGTATGATTTGGCACACATGCGCTTGTTGAAGATTCGTATAACCGCTGAACCATACAGGGTTGGAAACAAATGGAACTACTATGTCATAGCAGTTGTTTGATAAGATGATTGCAATCATGCGTGGTGGTAGTAGGGACGTGCAATGGAGGATCCTTCGCAACGATTACCTTGCACCGTCAAGGTATGTTGATGCCATTCTTACCAAAGGGTAGGATCTACGCTCATTATCGCACCCAGAGGGGATGTCCTTGTTTGGGATCCAACTATTTGGGGTGAGTTTTTGATTTTTGTGCTTATAGTTTTTTTTTTCTTTATTTCTTCACTTAATTTATACTGTTTTTTGCATCACGTTTTTCTTATAGTTATATAGTATCCGATCTATCTTGACCACGTTTAAGCAAAAAAAAAAACAGGTGCCGGTGCTGCTCCTCAGGTGATAGCTGCTCCAGAGATTGTTGAGCAGCCAAATCTACATGGTGGTGTTCATGATGGCAACAACATTGCTCCCGGCACGTGGTTCCTTTCTCCGGGCTATGAAGGCACTATTCTTTGGATTAATGTTAGAGGTCATGGTGAACCCAATGAAGGTAATCCGATCGATCATATGGGGAGGGAGCTACCGATTTACCCATCGATGCGTTGTCATGTTTATGCTAAAGATTCTTATGGTGATGACCCCGCCACGCCAAATTGGGTCAGCTTGAAGGTCTCGCAAGGCACATCTTTGTTTCTTGGTATAAACTACCCGTTTCTCGCTTGGTCCTCCCGAGGCAGCTGGTCTCAACGATGTCAATGCAGCTTCAGCTTTCACATCGATCGTGTGTTTGCTACTCACAAGCGTTTCCACCAAGTACCACAACCTGTTCCTGCATTGGTGTAGGATGTCACTCAATGGTGGAGTTGGCATTGGCTCCTCTTTCGAATATGCCGCGGCTGGCCGGGGTGATATTGTGGAGTCTCCTATGTGGTTTGTTCCTACCGTTACAAATGGATTTGAATTTGGCTTTTAGATATGAAGAAGTGTCCGAAAACTTTAGAAGTATTGCTAGTGAAATATTTTAAGTCAGCTTATAATGCAGTTGTTTTGTTCAAACCATGTGTTGAAATTTTATTGAAGTTTGTGTCAAGGATGTTTTATTTTTATTTGTACCTATGTCTCTGTTGTATTGAAGAATCTTATAATAAGGCAAGTATTGTAAGCATTAACTAGCCTATTGGTTATTCAAGGTGTTGTTGTTTTTAACTCGGTTATTTATTTGTTTATCTCGCAATCTTTCGGTTTCGTTGGGTAGGTACAGGTCCCATTATGGTGAAGTACATCTCTTACCTTAAGACAAGTACAACTGCAAAGCACCAAACAAAACCGTATAATAATAGGAAGCATAGTAACATCTTTTATTACAGCCACTTCTAAACAGATCCCGTTAAATTACTCGCCCGTGAGAGCAGGTTCCCAGCCGGCATGACGACCCTAATTCAAGACCGTAAAAGCAAAATTGACACAAAGTTGACTAGCGGTGAGAGGACTTATAGTAGATCAGCAGTCCCGAAGATTGATTTTGTCAGTGCTCTCGTCGGTTGTTGATGTTGCTATGTCGCGCGCAAGGCCGCCGCTGATTAGCGCAGCCGCACGACGCCCGGTTCGGAGGACCGGATAAACCTAACCCCGTTTGCGCACACAGAATTTAATAATGGGGAAGAGTATGTAGTACAAGTACTAGTATTTGATACATTAGATAAGGATTGCAACACACAGTAATGGTTTGTCCTAGTGGTTCGAAGGTATTATGCATAGGTTGTGAGTTCAACTCCCCTCACGTGTCATTTATGTTGAGGTAAAATCGTGTATGGATATAAGGTGATGTTGCACAGTTTAGTAACAACGATTGTAATTGTTAGTAAATTGTGTCACATCATCTTCTATCCGACACCCGTTGTATCTTTTTTTTTATTATAACAAGTGATATAAACATTTCATTTACCGACCGATGTGTTAGCACTTTGGTATGGGTCAAGTTGGCGATGGGTACTGGGATCTCTGGGGAAACCTCCACCATCGCCGCACCGATCCCCGACCATCCCCATCCCCGAAAGAGTAAAATGCACCAATGGTCACTGTAATTGTTCTGAGCTGCTCGGACGGTCACCGTACCGCCGAAATACGCCGCGGAGGTCACCGAACTTGTCATACATGATTTATACGGTCACTCGGTGGTGTACGCGAGCGTGTATTTAGCAGCTAGGACGTGCAGGTCACTCAACTTTGACATGAATTGAATCAAAGTAACCGCGTTGGCTGACCGTCGTGCGTAAAACGTAAAGTGTAGGGGCGTAATTGCAAAACAGCACATGGGGAGAGAAATGCAAAGTCCATTCCCCATGGCGTTGACCCGCCCCCATTCTCCACCCGCCGCGTCCAACCCGCACTCCCCCGCTTCTTCGTTTTTGTGTTTGTTTGTTCGCCGCCCACAGAGCCGCCGCCGATTCGTACGCACCGTCGGCCGATTCGGCCACGGCGGCCGCCGATTCGTCCCCCACCGGAGCCGCCGGCGACCGACCCCACAGCAGGCCAGCTCGATTCGTCGCCCACAGCAGCCGCCGGCCGACCGATCGTACAGCAGCCCGCCGCCGATTCGTCGCCCACGCAGCCCGCCGCCGATTCGCCGCCGACGTAGCCGCCGGCCGACCGAGCCCACAAGCAGCCCGCCGCCGATTCGTCGCCCACAGCGAGCCGCCGGCCGACCGATCGTACAGCAGCCGGCCGGCCGATTCGTCCCCACGCGAGCTCGCCGGCACAACCTCTCCGATTCGTCGCCACGTAAGACCGGCGGCACATCCTCCCCTTCGTCGCCACGTAAGACCGCCGCACGTCCTCTCCTTCATCGCCACGCAGTCCGTCGGCTCAGCTGATGGAGCCTCTTTGTCGCCTCGTACCTGCAGCTCGTCGTCCCGTACCAAAGAAGGGCAAGAAGAGGAGAAAGCGGCGGCGGCTCCGATGGATATGGCGGGGCTGCCGCAGAGGAGGTCTTTGCTCCTCGGTCCATGGTCGATATGAAGCGCCTCGGGGGTGGCGTGCGTGCGCAGAGGTATGGAGCTTCTCATCCGCCGGGATTCCGAGTTCAAGGTGCGCCATTTGGTGGAGATGCCGCCGCATATCATTGCTGCATACAGAGCCGGTGCTGCCAAGGCCGGCGGCGAACCGGAGCACACGTCCGAGGTCATTGAGGTTTGCAAGTATGCAGATGATCCAAGGGTTGGTTTGAGGTACATTTCGAAGATCGAAATGGCTCGATTGTTGATGAAATCCATGGAGCACGGGCTGCTCCGCTTGGGGTGCCGATTGCATGGAACCCCCGCTAGTGGAAGCTAATTGTAGATGCAAGACAAGAAGAAGTCCATGGTTAAGAGCCAAGAGATGATGGAGATGTATGCTTTTGGAGAAGATGAGCAAGACATGTGTACCGCTAGCTTTTGAAGTAGTTTGTGGTGTACATGTGTAGTGGTAGATGGAGATGCAGTAGCTATGTAATGCAAGAGCTTTGAGTTAACCAAAGTTAGAGTTTGCAAGCAATGCTATGTAGTGCAAGAACATTTTGGAGATGCAAGAGCCTTTTGGAGATGTTATGTAATGCAATGCTATGTAATGCTATGATCAAATATAAAGCAACTAGTTTGAATTTATACATGTCATCAGTTTGTGCTCACATATATAATTTTGCTGTGCTTATTTATAACTTTTATGTTGTTGTGGTATTTAATGTTGAATACAGGATACAGCGGCTTGTAGGCGGCGCCGCCCAAATATGGTCGCTGCCGGCAAAATTTCGACGGTGGCGCCGCCCAATAACGACTGTCATTTTCCTGTGTTTATTTATCGCAGTTGCCCATATTCTGTAATAATCATCTCATATGCAGCAAGTATTCATGGAATAACTCCAGCAATTTGTAGGCTACATGCATGGCATTGTTTCATCCGTCGGATGTAACATTTGTAGAAAATCCAAAATATAGATTATTTACTTGGTGATTCTAAAAGTGAAAAATAACTAGTTTGATATATGTATCTAATGTGGCTAAAAATGTTCTATGGAAGTGTGGTCGTGCACACCGAAACGGTTGTTTCGCTAGACATGGCCTGGCCGAGTCAAGTGAAGCACGTCTTACAATTGCAGTCCTACGAACACAACGAGCGCAGAAAATAAAAAGGCACCACCGTGTCTGGCCAACGGTGATAACTTAGTAGGAGAGTAGGCATAATTGATGATAACCCCTCCTTGTTCGTAATTCCTTGCTCTCATGCCCCTTTTGCGTCCGTACGTCTAACACACGCTATTATTGATTAATCCGCTATTAATTATCAGTCCGATCACATTCCAACGAGGGAATACAAATCGGCACCGATGTGTTCTCACTCATCGTCACCACCTTGATCTTGTATAAAAGGAACCCCATACCAAGTGGATAGGTATCAAAACCATCAGCTTGAACCATTTTCTTCTCCCATCCTTATGGCGCCCCAAACAAGTGACACCGTATATTCGTTCGAGCATCTCTCAATGGAATTCAAGGTCACCGTAACCACAAGGGCTGCAACAATGGAGAAGTGGATCTACCGCGTATCCGAAGATTTCCCGTGCGACGCCAGCGCAAAGATCGTTGGTCTTGATTGCGAGTTCACTGACAAAGTGAAAGGAACAAAGCGTAAACTTCTTCCAGAGGATAAACGGCAACGTGCAAGCAGCTTTGCAGCTATGTGTTGCCAATGACATCATTCTTTTTCAGGTATCACAAATGACACCATACAAGTTTTTTACCAACTGTTCCGAATTATATACATCGTTTACCTTTAGTTTGAATTTTCGCAGATATTTCAGTGCAACAAAGATTCCATGTTTGTTAAAGAAATTCTTGAGCTCTGGGAAGATTTGGTTTTTTGGTGCAGCAATTGATATGGATCGCAAGATGCCGATGCCTTATGGATTAAATATCAGTGTGCGTTCGACTTGCGTAAGATGATCAATATTCATAAACTAGATCCAGTTGTTAAGAATATAAGAATACCATCACTCTATGATCTGTCAAATGCTGTGTTGGGGACAAATTTGGAAAAGAAAGGTGAATCATGCAAGAAAATAAGAGAGGAAGGATGGGCAAGACCCGAATTAAGCTTCGATCAGGTCAAATATGCAGCCTTGGATGCACGGCTAAGCTTTGAAATTCCTAGAAAAAATGGGCAATCAAGGGATACGATATTATCGGATATATGTACAATGTATGATCAGCTATCGTTATCATTCATATGATTGACTGCAATGTGTTTATATATAATTGTTAATCAATGTAATGTGTGATAATGTGTAGTTTGGAAATTGAAATTTTCTTGAGTATAGCAAGATTAGGTTCAACGGTGGTATTGACAGGAGTATAGTCGTTGATAGAGTACGAGTACCAGCTTGTAGTAGGTACATTCGTTAAGGGCCTTAAGTTCACCGGCCTTTGTTTGTTCACGTTTAATTTTTTGATTTTCGTGTACGTAATTTAATGGTCGTAAGTACGGACGTTTTTATTTGTTTTTGTTTAAATTGTTGTTTTTATTTCTGTGAGTATAGGTGATCACAAAATTTTAGTAGACGATACAGCGGTGGTATGGACATGATTACGGTGGAAGGATGAATAGGGATTTCTCTTCATTTTTTTTCGGAAATTTTCGTTTCTACAGGTAGGTACTAAGATCAGTACGTTTCTAGTTTTACTTTGCTTTTAGTCTGGGATACAGTGCTCGTGGCCGGTATTATTACGGTCCGAAAGTTTTGTCTTTCACTTGGACTGGCATACTGCAAGCCGCATCGAGTATAACTTTGAAGGGCGCAGGAGTACAGTATTGGGCGTAATAGGAGTACATGAGTGTATCTCGTTTGTTTTCTTAGCACTAGTGCAGGATGTTTTTGTAAAGATTACAAGTGGAGAAGTGTGCGTGAGTACAGACTACGGCACCAAAAGGATTACAGGAGTGCTTCTCCACGTGTTCCGCAGGATTTGCGTTCTCCGGGAAGGTACAGTGTAAAAAATCGTCAATTACAGCTTGTGAAGGCTACACGAGTTCATCTTTGGCACCGAATGGAATACATGAGTGTTTTTCTAGGTTTTCAGCAATGTTTAGGTTCTCTTGAAGGTATAGGAGCCAAAGCGGCTTGAGTACAGCTTATGGAGGTTGCACGAGTTCAGCTTTGGCATGGAGTGAGGTACATAATGTGTCTTCACATTTTATGCATGTTTTAGTTTCTCCGGAAAGTTACAGGTGCCACAATTGGTATAGTAGAGTGTTAAAAGGTTGCACGAAGTTCAGCTTTGACGTAAAATGGAGTGCAGGAGTGTTTCTCCATGATTTCTGCATGTTTTTGGAACTTTGGGAAATGTACAGTGCCACAATGTGTCGAGTACAGCTTCAAGGTTGCACGAGTTCAGCTTTGGCACCAAGTTGAGTACAAGAGTGTTTCTCCATGTTTTCCGTTAAATTTGGGTTATCTTCGAATTTACAGTGCCACAATGGGTCGAGTACATATGTGAAGGTTGCACGAGTTCAACTTTGACAAGCAAGTGGATTACAAGTGTGTTGCTCCATGTTTTGAGCAAGTATTTGGTTATGTGTGGGAACATACAAGTGCCACAATGGATCGATTACAGCTTGTCAATACCGAACGAGGTTAGTTTTGACACCAAGTCGAGTGCAGGAGTGTTTCTTAATGCTTTCTCGCAATATTTTGGTTCTTTGTGGAGATACAGATGCCACAAGTTGACGAGTACAGCTTGTGAAGGTTGCACGAGTTCAGATTTTACAAAGCAACTTGAGTACATGATTGTTTTTCTTCATGTTTTCTCGCAAGATTTGCTTTCTCTCGTGAAATACCGGTGTCACAATGACTCGAGAACAGCTTGTGACGGTTTTAAGATTTCATCTTTGGCATCAAAGAGGATAACGGGACTGTTTCTCTATGTTTTTCATCATTGTTTTTTTGTTCACTCGGGAAGTGATAGGTGTGATCTCGTATCAAGTACATTGGTGAATGTTTCGTGAGTACACCCTCGGAACTAATAGGATTACGTAAGTTTTTTTCATGTTTTCTCGCATGTTTTGGGTTCTCTAAGAAGATACAGTTCATGGGACGAATACAACTGCCAAGTTTGCATGAATCCAGTGTTTAGCACCAAAAGGAGTACATGAATGTTCCTATATGATTTCTGCAAGGAGTACATGTTTTGTTTTCTCCGTTAAGGGACAAAGCTAAAAGGGTCGAGTACAGCTTGTCAACGATGCACGAGTACATATTATGCACCAACAGGAGTACATAGTGTTTATTCATGTTTTCTCGGAAGTTTTCGGTTCCTTGGGATACATAAGTACCGATATAAAAGTACATACCGCAAGCATATTCACTAGTATGCGACTCATCAAGAAACACCCGATAAAAGGGCAAGTTCAACACAAGTACTTACTTGTAAAATGCATTAAAAACTGGATTATAGTGTATACAAAGTTCTACACAATATAGGTTTACAAGCACACGATGAAGGTCCAACACAAGTACTAAGATCTAAGACCATCGCAATGTATTCAAGTTTTTGCCACCAAAACAAGCATCAAAAGGTATTCGAGGAAATGAATCGACACATACGATTCATGTGTAGTGTTCCACCATTCACCATAGGGGATGTGCTTCAAAAATATAGTAGGCAACAAGTGAATAACAAGTTAATAAATATATGAGATATTTAATTGTTTTATGAAATATCAGTTGTGAACATGTGAACATTCTTACTATGATTTCTTCATTCATAAAATGAGCATGGAGGTTTTAATGCTAGGATTTCCTCTGGCAAATTGGCCTTGTTGTGCACGGTGAATATTAAGATGTACATATACTCAGCTTTAATGTCGTTTATAAAGGGCTGCAATGGATGAAAACAATAGTAGTTATCGCATATCTTATAAACACCGTATCTTACTAACAATGTGTAGTTCACTAACACTTACATGATCATTTAGAATTGGCTGATATCCTTCACTTTTACCCAACAGAACATTTCCATCGTATAAATACGCGCCTATCGTACAAAGAAATGCGCACCGATTTACTCCTTGGTGTGGGCACTCGATATATACCGGCTTGTTTGCAAGGGAAACCCATCTTTTGGTTGATTACTTGCATTGTATGCGTCTAAACCATATACCGTTTTGAGCGTAAGTTCCATCCTTGCCATCTGTAGGAATCAGGAAATAAATGATTCCAAGCTAATGATCCACAACAACAAATATTGTTATTTTTGAAGCTTAGAAAATTATTCTATACTTACTATGATATCGCATTCCGTATGGTATGTGCTCCTTGTATACAGTGGAGTACATCCCTTTGTGTCAAGCATAGTTTCTAGAGTCCAATATTTCGAACTCTTTTTTGTATTTGTTCATCACATACAAAGTATAGTGATAATTTTTGAAGTACGGCATCAATATCTCGTTTGGTGATTGGACATATAGGAGCAAGATGAAAATGTAGTTCTCGTATGCCGTAATTGTATTGCACGTTTAGAAGTAGGGAGCTTACAAGTTTTGCGTCAAGAAGGCTCTTTTCTTTGTCAACATATCTAGGGAAAGTGTCCAAGGCAGTTATGCGGATCGAAATCTTTTGTGTAGTCAAATGTTTGATCCCTTTTTTGAGAGGCTTCTTCTATTTGTTCTTGTGTCTCGATTCCAAATACCCACCGGAGAACGTGCTGCGTCATACGTTGCAAACATAGATTATATCAAGTAGTTAGTGTACAATATGATCACCGTTATATTGCAACATATATTGTTGATCGCAATGCATACCATGATAAAT